>NC_034409.1:54048566-54350917 GCF_002078875.1 Numida meleagris | reverse complement strand
GGGCGGGCGGGCTGCGTAGGTCTTACATAAACGGCCCGTCGGTTGGGACGGGAGAGTCAGAGCGCGGATCGGTACTCCGGCCCGGTGCCGCCAGCCCCGCAGCGGGACGCGACGGGTGGGACAGGGGTAAGGGTGAGAGCAGGGGACGCCCGAGGGGAGCAGCGCGACACCGCCGCGCATGCGCAGCCCCTTCGGCGGGAGCGCGCAGACCGCGATACATAACAGTCGGCGGGCACGCGCCAGGAGGGGCAGCAGCACCTCCCCGAGGCGCCTCACAGCCCCGCGCCCCGCCGCTCCCTCGCACCGCCCAGCTTGGGCGGGAATCCCGCCGCGCTGCGCCACCTCCCGCCGCGGCCGGCAGCGAACACACTTCAGAAACGTGAGGGCCGGCGGTCACGTGGGGGCGCAGGCGGCCAATAAGCGGCGAGGGGCGGGGCGGGGCGCCCGGCGGAGCCCCGGCGCAGTCACAGGGCGAGCGGCGAGGTGGCGGCCGTCGGTGGCGCGGCACGAGGAGAGCGCGCGGCTGCTCCCCTTCTCCGAGCCGTCCCCTCCCGCCGAGCCGCGGGGCTCCGCGGGGTGATGCGTCCTCGTCGAGTGGCCGCCTCCGCCGGGTCCTAGAGCCCTCGCGCCGCTCTGCCCCCCGCTCCGCGCGGGGCGGCGGCCGCCCCCTGCTCGCCCGGGCCCCGGGCCATGAGCACGGCATGGGGGTGAACGCCGTGCACTGGTTCCGCAAGGGGCTGCGGCTCCACGACAACCCGGCGCTGCGGGAGTGCATCCGGGGCGCCGACACCGTGCGCTGCGTCTACATCCTGGACCCCTGGTTCGCCGGCTCCTCCAACGTGGGCATCAACCGCTGGCGGTGAGTGGGAACCGGCGGCGGGCGGGGAGCGCCGGGCGGCAGCGCGGGGAACCTCGGCCCGGAGAGGCCACGCGGTGCTCGGCGCTGCGTGGGGCGAGGGACGCTCCGTGCGCGCCATATAAGGAGCGGGTAACGGGGCTGCCCCCGTGGGGCGCTCCGGGCATCGCCCGGTGGCTGCAGCCCGCCTGCGGGCGGTGACCGCGGGGCTCGGCGCCACGCGCCCGGTGGGCAGCGCGGCGCGGGGCTGAGCGCTGCCCCGTACCGAGCGGGCGTTGCGTTGCGGCTCGGCGCCACGTCATGAGCCGGGGACGGAGTTGGGATGGTCCCGTGCTCGGTTCCGCTTGGTTCTCCTCGAGGATGGTTTCCTTCAGACCCCGTGGCTTCTGTCCCAGGTCGTTAGATGCTTTATCGGCAAATGAACGTGGCTTTGGATTCGACTTGTGATCCTGTCTCTGGTTTTCAGGGGATAGAAATACTAAGATTTCTTACGTGAACTTTTCCTAGATGGACGCTTCACTTCCACTGACAACACTGAGGCTCATAGCACTCAGTAATAACGTCACTTATTGTTTATTCCATATCTGAGGTCCATTACACATTTCTCTCGCTGTGGCTTTTTAACTTTTTTTGTTTGTTTTGAAGGGAATCACTCCTTTTACATAATGAGTCCTAATGCTTAGCAGTGTTGTTCCTTATGGACAATGTATGGACAACGCTTAAGTTTTAAAGAATCTGGGCAATGGGAATGGGCCTAAGTGCTAGGGAGGTCACATGCCTTAAGAATACTTCATAGATTTCTGATGGAAAGGTATGAACTTTGATTCTAGCAAAAAGAAGCTCATTTCTGTAGTACTTCAGCCCTGTTTTTTCAATGACCATTTAATAGGAGCTTCAGCTAGTACAGTCTTGAAGTATTTTACACAAATGTACTCAATCTGCTTTTACTAAATTGTTTACTTAAGCACAGTTCTTGGTGTTCTAAATGACAGTCCCTACACTGCATTTTGCTTTGAAGAAAATTATCTTTTTCAGTTGATGGTTAGAGGCTTTGTTTATCTTTGTTTTGATTTTGTTTTTCCAGAAGAGTGAGACTTTTCTATGTTTCTTCTTTTTCTTTCTTGGGCCCTCCCCACCACCGCTCTTCTTCCTGTAAGAGGAGAGGCCTACAGAAGGAGGGTGAGTTCTGACTGCTCTCCCAAGCACTTCAGACAGTCTCCTGTCTCTGAGGGCTCAAATACCTCAGGGCACATGCTGCGCATGGCTTTGACTAGATTATCTCACTGTCTTCACAGCCCAGTTTTGTAAGCCCTTTCTTTTCCCCTCAAGTTTAAAGAAATACAGTAACTTCTGTAGACTAGGTAGTTGACAGAGCTTTATGTTTGTTAGAATGAGCTCCATAAGCTCGTATTTAAATGAACACTTAATAGTTTGGAATGGTTCCATTTTAGGTTCCAGTGGTTTTAATGAGCTATTTTTAACTGCTGGTAATGCACACTCTCATAGCATGCATACCCAAGACTTGCAATGCAGTTTTTTGGCTTGCCGGTCTCGTTCAGCACTTGTAACAGATAATCAAACACGTTATCTCCATGGTCACCGGATGACCATTAGAAAAACACTTGCATGTCTGTGCTGTAGAGTGTTGCATTATTCAAAAATGCATATTGTTTGAGATTAGGAGCAGAAACCTCTCAGCATTTGGAAGATGAGTCAGATTTAATCTTTTGCAGTAAGTTTACCATGATCTTTCCTTGGTTTGGGTAGGTTTACACTAGGAGTTTACGTTATGCTGTGTTTATCGTTCCAGTGACCTGGGCAAAACTCTTGTCTGTTGGAGGTCAAAGAATGACTAACAGAGCGAGCATGAGGAAAATGGTGTTAGAACGCTAGGAAAACTGGAGGCTTATCTTCTTGTTGGAAACAATATTGTTGCTCTGCAGACTCAACAATTACGGTTCATTTTCAAAATGTGTTTTAAATCTGGTAAATGGCAACATTGAATAAATGGGTATTTCTGATGAACTTTTCTCTTTAAACAGTCATGTAACACTCATGAACTAATATTTTTTTGTGTAAGTGCACTATTGAGCAAGCCTAATTACCGAGTAGTCACATGGCCTTACTGACCTCCTTTCTCCTGGCATGCAGCCTACCTGTTCTAAAATCACGAATGCTATGTAACAGACACGAGGGCCTTCATCAGCTTGTTTCATTTTTCTGGTTCTCTTCAGTTTATTATTATTGTTCCTTCTCTCGAGCTGTTAAATAAATCATGACGATGTACTTCCATTGAGACACGCTTTTCCTGTATAATGAGTTCTCCTGTGTCATTCACAGATAAAGGCTTGCATGAGAGTGGTTTCTCAGTATGAGGAAGAAGGTGATGGAGAAATGCTAGGGGAAAAGGCTAAACAGAAAACTGCTCAGATTTTGATAACTGCCCTTAAACTTTTGGCACCAGAAGTAGCGTGCATCTAATTGTGCCTACAGAATAGGCAAAGAATGTAACTTACATACACAAACAAGTAACCATTACCTCCTTAAGAAAAAATGTGTTGGCATGTACTCACAGACTTTTCCATATTAAGGAGAATGGAATCTCGTTTGAGTGACACGATTTAGGGGAGGGTTTCTTTGGCCCTAGTTTTAGTACAAAATGGCACTTGATCAAAATATGGAAAAAGAAATGCAAACATTCCGTTAGTTGCTGGATAAGGGTTTACTTTGGCTAATTATTTACTTGTTCTAGTTTGATTTTTTTGAGTCTGCGTGTATGTTTTTGATATGCTAGTTGAAAGGCTGGTGTGCAGCAGTTGATTTTACAAGATGGATAATGTAATCTTGCCAGTCCTTGAACTTCCCTTTTTAATCATTCCTTGAGATAATAACTCTCTTTTTTTAAATAAGAGAAATAAGATGTTTCATATATCTAGTAGACTTCTGAGAGGATATTGATGTGTTCAACATCTTGCAAACTTTATTGCTGTTGTGTCAGATAGTCCTGTTGATTTAGGAGAAGGAAAAGATGTGATCATCTTTTTTTTGATGCTCGTACCTCAAAGTGTATTAAAAAGTAAAGACCAGTACAAACATCTAATTTCTAGGGCATTCACTGCAGTTCGTGGAAATTGAAGATTGCTTAAGTATTACACTTTCAAAGCATCTTTTTGAGGCACTTTTGCTGTTCTTTGCACCTGGTTTTGAGAATACGCCTATAGTTTCAGGTCATGTAGGAAGTGGTTTGCCCTATAGGGGCCTGTTTATTTTGTGTGACTAGCAGAAAAAAAACTTGTAATAAAACTATTTCCAATGATTTCGGTACTAAACTGTACTGTGTCTTTAATTCAGATAGGCAAAAATTGTGTATTATTTGTTAATTTTGGTGAAATGCTTGGTGTGGGAAAGGGAGTTAGTTTTAATATACCTGCTATAACTGTTAGACGGCATCCGTTGGAGGGCTGCGACCATGGTGAAGGGTCTGGAGGGGAAGACAAATGAGGAGTGGCTGAGGGCCCTGGTTGGCTCAGCCCAGAGCAGAGTTGCTGAGGGGAGGCCTCATGGCGGCTGCAGCTCCTCACAGGGAGCAGAGGGGCAGCGCTGAGCTCTGCTCCCTGTGACAGTGACAGGGCCCGAGGGAACGGCATGGAGCTGTGTCAGGGGAGGTGCAGCTGGGGGTTAGGGAGACGTTCTGCACCAGGGGGCGGTGGGCATGGAACAGGCTGCACAGGGCAGTGGGCACGGCCCTGGGCTGCTGGAGTTCAAGAAGTGTTTGGATGCCACCCTCAGGCATAGGGTCCGGTTTTTGGGTGGTGCTGTGTGGAGCCAGGGGTTGGACTCAATGAACCTTGTGGGTCCCTTCCAACTCAAGATTCTTTGATTCAGTGAACATCCCTCTGTTTTCATGGTCTAATGCTTAAGATTAAAATCTCTTTATGAAATACTGAACATCAAGCCAGTCATCTAAGGTATATACATAGATGACAAGACTCATGGTTCTTCAGATACAAAGCTAGACACGCATCAGGCTTGGGAGAAATGTTAGTTTATATATATTCTGTAGATACTTGGGGTTCCTTTTATATGAGCTGATCTCTGCTGCTGTAGCTCATGTGTACAAGGTCCTCAAGTGAAGTTGGGTTTTTATACTGTGTTGCAGACGTACCTGTCGTGCCTTCCAATAAGTTGCATCAGTGCCCGTTCAGTGCGTAACTTGCAGAACTTTTGTTCAGCCAGCCCACTAAATTGAGGGCGATTAATCTGTAAATTTCCAAGTCTATTATTTAGGAGTAGTAACCTGCTTTTAGAGGTCACTTGCTCAGGTTAGAGTGTTGCTGTATATCTTGTTAGATTGGGGAAGCCCTCTGCATCCTATCCATAAGTTACCCACCTGCCCTCTTTCCCAGAAGGCCATGTCTACCCTAAAAATGCCCACAGTGCAGGGATTCCCTCTACAGTTTACGATGTTACGTGATCTAGTCCTGTAATTTGCGAAGTACGTCACTGGGCCATGCTGACGTATGTCCTTGCAGCTTTAATCCCTCACTGCTGATGAAAGGGCTGGTTCCACCCTCTCGTGATACTGCCAGTGCAGTCCTTTGGTGAACCAGGTTAGCTCGTTGATCTGTCGTGGAGGGATTAATTCCTGGTTTTGGTAGGATTAGATTGTGCCACAAAAAGGTGGTGGTGGTGGTAGCCATGGAGAGGCAGGATTGGGAAGGACCCATACCGTCCTTCCATGGCTTGACTGCAGATGGAGATGACCGTGTAACCGTAGCCCGTGGCATCTGTGCGTGGTAACCACTAGGTGTTTTTCAGAAGGTGATTATTGGCTGCTTCTGTGGTTTCTCCATTTGTTGACAGCCTTTGAAGTTTTATTGTCAAAAATAAATACTGGCCTTTTTACTGTGTTAGGAGAAAGGCCCAATTTATTTTTATCGTGCTGTCAGAAGGTGAGAAATAACTCTGCTGGCTGAGAAATTACCCTATGCTTGCATGTTTCTCTTGGTGAATAGCTTTGTATCACCAGATTCTGTAACGTAACTGTTATTAAACCAGATGACAAGTCTGTGCTGGTTCCTCTGGGGAGAGCAGGTGGTACTGCAAACCAAATCTTACATAAAGCGCTCAATACGTTGTTTTTTCTGGATGGTGGTTTTAGGCCAGAACAATTTCAGTCAGCCTTTACACAATGTGCTTGGTGGCTGCGAGAAGGATCTTGTAGGAATCTAATTCCTTAAGTAAAGCAGTTTTGGAGACCTGGTTTCATAATGTGGATCTATAGGTCCAAGGACCACGAGAGAAGGCCTGGGTAAATTATTCTTGATACATAAGAGGAGCATGTGGACTTTGTGACTGAGATCAAGGGACACATGTTCTAGAAACAAGTCCATGAAATTACTTGTCTTCCTTGGGTCCAGAAATTATTTCTGTCTTATTATACCGAAGTATCAATAAACCGCATTCTTTACTTGACTGGGGAGGTAATCTGTCTGTAGCTTGTGCTGCTACCTCCTCTGGTTATGGCAAGGAGAGGGTGACAAACCCCAAACAAATGCTGTCTGTGATGAATATGCAGACAGCTTTTTTTATGCAATTAAGAATACAGATTTTTTTAACTGATCACTATGCGACAGTATCAATGAATTCTGCATCAGTTATTGAAAACAAATTTTTACTTTGTCTTTCTCTTTAATTTTCATGTAAGAAAGAATATTTCCCTCCAGCTTGTGAAAAATGTCTTAAATGCTACAAATAGCAGATACTCTTGAAACATATTTCATTATGCAAATATTGCAGGAGAGCTATTCACATTGTGCCACCTGAACTGTTTCATTTATGACAGCTAATCTACAGATTGAAAGCTTTATTTTCAAGGAAAGTGGTTCTCTTCCATACCCACTCAGTTCCTGGCAGGCTTTCAGGTCAGTTATATAACAAGTGATAGGAGGAAGGTCAAGCTGCTGGTGAAGTCAGCCGTTTTTTCAGTGTAGAAGAGGCACTGAGGTCTGTAATGTATTAATCTGTATACTGAAAGAAACCCTTCACTTCAGGGCTTCTTGTGATTCTAGTGTTCCCATAGCAAACTAAAAAGGCAAAAGTCAGCTTAAGCCTGGATTGATTGTGTAAGCAGCGTGGAGTTTGTGGCTTTGTGTTTTATAGGTTTAGTATGTTCCCTGTTACCTTTTGGCAGGTTTAACAGTGGTGCCTGTGGTTACATCTAGAGAGGACTTGATTAGTGTGGTATGAACTGTTGGGTATTTTGGTGAAATTCACTTAAAGTTTTCACAACTTTAAACGTGGAGCATGGTTAGTTCATGTGCTTCCATGTACATACGGCTTTCAGGTTCTTTGCAATCTAGGACAACAGGTGAACTATTATTGCAGTGTTCCTCTGACCTCAAAGCCTCCATATATTTTTCAGGTCACGTTTAAGCAGTTGCTTCCACTACTTTGGAGTTCAATGTGCATGTGACTGTTGCTTTTTACAGGGATAAAGGTTTAGTGAAGGATAGTGCAGAAAGGACCAGGGAAAATAGGTCAATATTGCAGAGTTCTGAGTGTGTAAATGGAGACAACTGCAGCAGAAGTCTGTGTATACTTTTGGAGCAGTTATGAATCTGGGAGCATAGTAATTGCTAATGGTGAGATGTTTTAAAAAAAAAAATGTTAGCTTTGCAGGTGTCATTGGAAACAGTAGCTGAGCTGTAGTCAACACTAAAATACGCATTTTTTTTCTTGAATTGTTAGATTTTTTTTTCTTACTTTGCATTAGTATTTGGAAGGTCTGAATGTCTGTATTGACTATCTTGAGTAGGAAATCGGGATTTCATAATACGGCTTCAGAAAGCAATTCAGGTGTCAAAACTGCTGGTCATAATTTCTTGAAAAGTGCTAACATGACAAATTTGTTGCTGTGGGATGGAACTTGTTCAAAGTATCAAAGAGGAAAGGGACTTCGTCAGTTGAACATTGATCTGGATAGTAACAATTTCCAGCAAATCTAATTTCTGAAGTGACAAGCATGTGATATTTGCATTTGAGCTTTTGAGTTCTGCATTGCTTCTTCCTGTAACTGAAGTGTGGGCCTGCTTTGAAAACTTCCATTGCCTTCATGTTCCTTGATTTCCTCTCCTGTTCAGTTGCATACGTCTTTCAGTGTGAGTTTGTAAGCCACAAAAACGGAAAGCTGCAAAGTTGTTATGCTGTGAGTTTGATTCCTCTCAGGATACAAACTCCTGTCCTTAACAAATGAAAACAAGAAGTGTTGGGTGTGTGTGTGTGTGTGGGGGGGGGAACCTGGAAGGTCAGATGTGGAAGCATGGATGTGGATTGTTATTGACTCTTCGTTAACGGAGAGGAAATACCTATGACATGAGCTACTTAGAAACGACTCCTGTTATGAATACTTGGATCTTTCTGTTACCTTTTTCATCATGTTTGCACTTGAAAAGATTGGTTAGTAACTACATTGGTTTTAATTTGCTGTATTTTGTAACGTGTGGAGCGAGGTGCTATGTCAAGGTAATCTCCTGCAGTTTGGGTTCTGTAAGAGCGCAAGCTCGAGAAGGAAGTCCTGATTGTGTGATGTCTCATTCCAAAGTGTGGAATCCATGGTCTGGGAAATGTGTTAGTTCTTTTTGCAGTGAAGATTCTAGGCACGCCAGCAGTTGCAGAACTTTTTTTTTCTTCTTGATGCAGATGCCAACACTCTGCTTACCTTATAGGTAAAGGATAAACTGCTACGTGTCTTGTGTTGAAATAGAAGACCTGAAGACGGCTACCAGTGGTGGGGACAAGTACTAGTTCTAAGTGAAATGAGGGAGCAAGCTGATTTGCAATGAGGTTGCGCAGTTACTACAGCAAATCCAAGAGAACTCTGAAATTAGCTCCACATTATCCCTGGCTGTGATTGAGAGAGGGGCAGAAGAGGGATCAAAAGAACAGAAGTGAGAGGGCAGCCATTATCAGAAAAAAAAAGTACGTTGGTAGGTAACTCTTTCATGTAGGCCACTTCATGCCTTGCGTAGCGTGTAAAACACGGTCATAGTCTGCACAGTCACAGCTGTGCTATGCACTACACCAGCATGGCAAGCTTATCAGTTTTGCAATGTCTGTAGTTCTGAAGTACAGCAGAAATGTTCGGAGAACTGTGGGACTCCAGCATGTAGAGCAGCTTAAAAATAACTTTTATTTGTTCTCCAATACATTGGATGAATTGAAGAGTGGAGAAAAGGCTTGCCGGTGTTCTGTTGTGAGTTTCCTCTTAGCTGAAGTTTTGATTTTTTGCTAATAAATTCTACGGTATCAAGGCCTTTTTTTTCCCCTCTCTTCTCACATTTCACATTTTTGAGAATAAGCAAATTACATTTTCTAGGAGCATATTTATGTGTCCAGTTGGGTTTCAGTGACTGTTTCTTAAAACCGTCTTAAACATACAAAGAGAATAACACAGCTTTTAGCAGAGATTGATGGCTATTGTTTTCCTGATTGCTGTCCTGAGAGAGGCATGACCATAGATTGAAAACTTGAGATATGCTTTTAAAATAAAGTATTCTGAAGAGGGATTTCTGTCATCCAAGTTTCAGTGGGGTCTTTGTATGGAGATGAGGTCGTATTTTGGTTTTGTTCCTCATGGATGCTTGTCAGGTGACACTCATGAAATCTCATGAATGTTTTGTCATATGACTTTATTTTTTTCATTTTCCTTTCTCCGGCAAACTCTAGCTGTTGTCATCTGGAAACATGTTGATATGTGTTTTCTTTAGTATGTGGCAAAGGAAGAAGTTAGAAATCACTGTGGTGTTGATAGCTCAGCTTTCATTGTGGTCATTTTTCCCCCTTTTATTCCACAACTTTCATAATTTGAGGAGGCCTGTGTTAAAAACTAGTTTTGATCATCTCATCATGGTATTTTTTAGCGAGCAAAGCTTTTTCATTTCTGTATTTGACTTAAATTTCCTCTCTGTAAACCAGTTGCCAAGAAATTCACTGAGTATTTTATTTCAGTGTCAGTGTTCTTTTTCCAGACCATGAAGAAAATGAAAGCCTGGTAGTGATGTGGATCTTTGTCTTCGTTACGTTCTAGATTTTGGCTCCTTGTGATATAAGTCCACCGAACTTTTTTTTTTTAAGTGCCAGCTCTGAGACTTGTTAGTTTGCCAAAGAAATGTTCTTCACTTCTGCATTTACTGACATTCTTACCCGAGTTCTCTGTTTCTTCTATAGGAGGCAGCCCAATAGACCTTGCAGTTTTGGCACTGGAGGTCAGGCTTTCAAACTGAGCAGCATTACTAGTGATCGGATGCTGCTCTTGCAGCAACAGCCTTTCTGTTTTTTTAATGATTTTACATTTTTATCTTCTGCTGCTACATCCTTCTTCCAGAATCCTGTCTTTGCAGATGCTCTGGCTGCTGTTGTACTGCTCATCCAGTGTGCTGGTAAAGTAAATAAATACTTATATTTTATTTTTTTGATGTTCTGCTTGGGGTGAGTAATACTTAAAGGAGTATGATCATTACGTATGATTTGTTCCAAAATGAAAGTTTAGAGAAAATTCAAGAACTTTTCCACTTGCAGTGCTGTTGTCATCGATTCCGGCGTTCTTCCTTCTGCACTTAAAATGTTTAAGACAACTTAAGGTAAAGTAGGCTTTGGAGGGATGTGCATGTGCATTGTTTTCCTGCATTTGTAGTATGATCCGTGCGTGTCAGAACCTTTCTACTAACTGAAGTTTTAATGAAGATGTGCTGAATGGTAATACATAGCTTGCCTTTTGTTGGACTGTGGTGACTTTCACTTGGAAGTGATATTTTCTTGTGCTTACCTCATAAAATTTAACTTGAATGGAAGCTTTTGAACTCAGGGTTGTATGGATTGATCAAAAATACCCGTGCACAAATCAGTGTGATTGAAATGTGAAGCTCTGTAGGCTCAGCTCAACAAAGATGATGTTTATTTTCTCCTTGAGGTTAAGATACAGTTCAGTGAAGTACCAGTAATCTTTTTTTCCTTTGTTGTAAGGATAATGCCCGTTCATAGCAACAGCAAGCAGGGAGTTAAGTCTTTGTCAGCATTACTTCCTGGGTTTGGTTATATCCTTCTATGTCCCTACTGCACCCTTCCTGCAGGGTTAAGTAAGGTCCAAAGATGTGTTAGCTTTACCCGTCATTGGCAGAAGTTTTTTTTGCCTTTTGTGCAGATTTAAAATGATCTTTAATCACAGGTCTAAATGAAGTTTAGCCCTAATAGATCTAATAGCTTTTGAGCAGCTTGTCTATATAGAAGACTGCTGCCCGATCTTGGCGCTGCCTCGGATCACGTAGTTCACAAGTAGCTGTTTGTTTTGACGGCTTCCCTTTCTATTTTCTGTCAGCTCCCAATTTTGTGTATTGGCTGGGCGCTTTTTGAGTATTAGATTTCGTTTAACCTTTTGGTGGCAGCGCTTCTAAATACAACACGGGAACAGAACCGATCTGCTTCTTGTAAACGCTTGCAGCTTTTATCTGTCTTTGTTAGGAATAAAGTTCAACTGCAAGTTACAAATCCTCTCGCAACCCTTCGGAAGTGAACTAGAATTACAGCTCCTACTATAACAGTTACATATAACTAGAAAAGTAGGTCATTGTGGCAGGGAGTAGTCCAAACAGCCGACTGGTTGCTGCAGCAACGACCTACTTTGAGAAACTATTTTTGTTGATTCATATTGAAATGTTCTTACAAACGGCATAAGGAAATGATCAGGTTATGAGCAATGCAGTAATGAAAGCTGCAGAGTTTGGAGGCTTCTTTTTGTTTCTTTCTCCCCTCCTTATCTTTTCCCTTGACCTTGAAGTGTGGGGATTAAAGAAAGTAAGGTTTGTTTTTCTTCAGTTTGACCTCCAGTGGGGAAGGAAAATCTCTTCTTGTGTGAGGCTCCGCATAGCAATAATGCTCATCAATGGTGATTAAGCAAGTGTCTAGTTCAGAGGCTACAGATGTTCCCCTATCGTTTTCATCTGTGGAAACAGCTTTAAAGCATAAAATACGTATATAGTTTCTGAAGAGATGTATGTCCTTCCTGGGATGCCAGCAGTTTGCTTGATATTCCACTGTACTTCTTGGTTTTTAAGCACTTTGTCTTCACTGGAAGTTATCCACTTTTGGGAAGGTGGGCTTGGAGCGTCCTGTCCTGTGCCTTCCATTTGTGTGTTGAAGTTGGCAGTGCTCCCTTCTGCATCATCTGTGGTGCTGCTAATTCTGATCCTGGCACAAGCAAACTGGAAAAAACTGATATGGTGGAGGATGTTGTTTTCCAGCTGTCTGCCTTTATTCTTTCTACAGTCAAGAAGTCAAGAATCTACGATAGTGTTGTTCTTTGGTAATTCATGTGCTTCTCCTGAAAGCAATGGGTAGACAGCTAAAATAGAACAAAAAACAGTTCTTACAAAGACTGCATTTTTCATAAAACAATTCATCAGAACTACTCTTACTTCTTGAGAGATGACTGAATATCACTTTTTAGTGATGAAGTACAGTTAAGTGGACCGCTACAGTAACTTCATTTAGATAAATTAGATGCAGTTTCTTCAAGTGAAGTATTACGTGTTGGTTCTTGACCTTGGTGTTGGTCCTGACCTCTGCTGAACTGCTGCTGCTGTGGCAGATGAAGATAGTGTGTTTGTCTAGATCTTAGTCGATTTTTATTATTTCAACTGTTATCCCTTGAACTACATTCCGGTTTTGTATACTGGGGTTTATGTTACTGAGCTCAGTGCATCTTTTTTGTCAGTTTCAGTCTTTGAAATGTAAGGCCCCTGCAGAGTGAAGGGAACCGCTGCCTGCTCGTACAAGAGGAGAGCTGGGGGCACGAAGGAATGTTTCTGGACTTGTGCAGCTTAATAAACAAAGCTGTTATTTGGGGTTTTTGATGTTTCTTAAAAATGTAGATTCTTCCTAACCGTGTTCTTTCCTTAGAAATGTGAGAAGATTTTTGTTCATTTACCTTGTATTCAGATGCAAATGACTGATTTCAGTTTTCAGCAAGCAATTCAGAAGCTTTTGGCCTTCTTGCTTGGTGAGTAGCAGTGGGAAGTGAGGATGATTCTGAATGGCCGGTCAGTGCAAGGCCAGCAATAGAGAAATGAAATCCAGTTGCTTTTAGTAAAGAACTTCAGACATTTTCTATTTTCCAAGCATTCTGCTAATTCTTGTGCATGCTAGTTGACTTCCTCTCTATCCTTAATCTCTTCAATTGGTATAATGGATCGTTCTGATATGGGAAACCAGAGACTTGTGATTTATGTAGTGTAGTTGAGAAGTGAATTTATTTTACTCAGTGCTTCTTTTTTCAGGTGAAGTTTATAACTATGTAAAATCTTATTAGCAATAATTGTAACCTGGGAAAGTTTACTTCAATATAACAGAAATTTTTAAAACTTTCCTTAAAGTGAGGGGCAGTTGATAGCTTGTCCTTCTGAATCGGACTGCAGGATTGTGTCTTGCTGGAGCTCCAGTCTCTCTTATTCTTTTGAAATGAGCCTTGACTGTTATTTTCTCATGGACAGCGTGGATTCTGGAGAGTAATGTGTCTGAACTACTTTATTCAGTGACAGGAATAAAAATCAGGCCAACTCTGGTTTAATTACATGAAGCCTTATGAGCAGCTCATTTAAATAAGGTAATGTGGGTACATGAGAATAGGGAGCTGTAAGTTTATTTAAATGCGGACATGGCTGTACTGTCAAGTAGCTGCGTTTTATAATTTGCTTTTAGATCCTATTTCCACAGCTGTCCACACTGCAGATACGATTGCTTGCTCCTGACCTTTCTTCTGTGGGTCCGAGTAGTTACATTCTAGAAAGAGCCAGCATGACGATTTAAGTCAAGTCATGAGGACTTCAGCAGATTGGAATTATAGAGCTGGAGAAAAATAAACACAGAATACATATATTAGAGTGGAAGACTGTGGAGAATAGACTTGAACTGTGAGCCTGTTAGTCTCTTATCACCAGAAAGCTGACCTTTGTATCAAGTAATTTGAGTTGTTTGTTGCTTGTTGAATGGGAACGAGTCTGGATGAGTAATAGGTGTTCTCTAAGTGTGGAGCTCAGATCCTTGTCTTTACAAAGACTAGATATGCTATTTACTGTGAAGTAGGGCTCGCAAAATAGGAGCCAAATATAGGTTGCTTTTGGGGAGGTTATGCATGTCTCTTGAATAGGACACCTTTTGATGGGACATCTCTTGTGTACTCCTTTCCATTGGGTAGTGCTACCTTTGAAAAGGTAGCTCACTTATGAAGAAAGTAATGAGAATGACATGGAAGGAAATAGTAGATCTGTGTCATAGTGTAAGCTAGATTTGATTAAAATTGTTTTGTTTCTTTTTAATATTGCATGCTGTAGTTGGTGTTCTACTTCACTCCATACATGAGATGGTCTTTGCTGTTTAGCTTCCAAAATGTCCACTGAAAATGACTCGCTTTGAATATGTGTGGAGATAGCTGTGATGAAGCAGTGCTTATTGTTTGAATCCCCTTCTTTCAACCTTTTCTGAAGGCTTCAATTTGTTGTATTATTTGCTTTTCTTTACGAGCTTCTTTCACAGCAGTTATGCATACCACAGCTCTACTTGGGCTTGGGTGCATCTCGTCTCCTTCATCCATCACAACTTTGCTTTGGCTTAACGATAATAGCAGTTGTCAGTGCCAGAAGAAAAAAGGCCAGCGATGCACTTCTTGGTTTGTGCATGGATCAGCTCATACCAAGTTATGAAAGGTGCTGAAGTCCTGAGTTGCACTCTGAACGAGCTGTTCTTTCTCTGCTGTCTGTAGAGCAAACCTGCGGGAGATTAGTTAGCTCCCCGGCCAGCTCACTTCTGTACCCACTGTTGAATAATGTGAATGTTTTCCTGCTCTTGTGTATAAGCTTAACTAGCAAAGGTATTACTGTATACCTTTTGGGGAAATTAAATCGTATGCTGTATTCACTGAAACAACGTAATGTAATAAGGTATGCCTCTATGTGACCTTGATTTGGTAACAGGAAAATACTGCTATGGCAAGCTGCCAAAGGATGCTGTGGAGTGTGCATAACAATTAAATCCTGTCTGAGCTTAATCTTCTTATGGTTTCATAAGAATATACTGCTTGTGCTGTCTAAGATGCATCGGTTGGTGGTAAACAGGAAAATACCCTGATAAAATATTAAATATATCAAATTTGTGGTACTTCTCAGTGTCTGTTGCAGTATTAAATGAAATCTTGTAGAAGCTAATCTGAGAAGTGTGTTTACCTAAGCGATACTGGAACTTCATAATGACCCAACTGAACATAGGGCAAAATAGAAGATATTTATGAAAGGCCAAATCTCTCTCTTTCCATGAGTAAAGATAAATGTTGCATGATCTATTAATGCAGTCAGTGTCTAATGCTGCAACCTGTACTCATTCAAATATAAAGGTGTGGTTGATGCTGTGCAATGTGTAATATTCTTTCTTTTCATTGAATCCCGTTCTTTACGAACTCCGAAAGACACGGCAGTATCTGATAGAAAAGCTAAAGAAAAATTGAATAGGAAGATAAAGCCAGCAGCCATTAGGCTGCATAACATAATTCTGAGAGACAAAGCCTGAGTGGTGATCAAATATCCACAATCTCTTGTTTGACACTGCTTTTCTTTGCTGGAGAGATGGAAATTAAGGACTCAACCTGAGGACTAGTGGTTAGACAGGAGGCATTCGGAAATACTGGTTAAACAGTATTTTGGATGGATTGCTGGAATTTGTGCAGTCATAGGTAAAATATTTAGTGACTGAGGAATGAAACAAGTTCTAGTTTATGTCAGTCCGTTCCCCCCCCCCCCAACATAAGCAGAGGAGCGGAATGCTTGGTTCAGCCTTCAGACCCAAGCAGGCTTTGCATGATCAGCAGCAGGGAAGGTTGTGAGGTTTTCTTGGAGCTATCTTTTAAGGAATATGGCCTTCAGAAGGGTTCATGAAAATTCTGGATATCATAAATACAGTTAAGTGATCCTGAGCAAACATGTGTTACCTGTCTTCAAGCACCATTCTTAAAGAGCGTATGTTTCTCATGCTTTTAGCACTTTGTGTTGGCATCTTCACCAGGTTACAGTAAAAAAGGTCCTTTCTGCCTCCTTCCATATGCTGTCATGCATGTACTTAATACAGTTTACTTCTGGGGAAATTAATGGTGAACTTTCTCCACTTTGGTTTGTCCAAAGGAAGCTGAAGAGCAGATGAAGAAACAAGAGTCAACACTTTTACCTGCTAAAATAATCTGTTCATCCTTTTTCTGCCTTTTCAATGAAGTTACAATGTGCACTTCTTATATTTACTCAAAGTGAAAAAGAAAGTGCTTTCTCACTTTGGCTGTTAGATTGAGAGGGCAATGTTGTTTCAGATTGCAGACTCAGGAAGGTGACCTGTTACTATAGGGAGTGATTTAAATAGCTTGTAATTGCCACACTTAGGGGGGGAAAAGTATAATAGAGTTCAAGCCTAATAACTGTTACTTCAGAGCTGGTATTAGGAAACTTTGCTCCAGGAGTTCATATACTGAAGAGAGATTACTTCCTAATGAGACTGGAGGATTTCATACTCCAGATCACAGACTAATTTTGAAGTATGTTAAGCTGAGGAGAGAAAACGTTTTTGATGGTTTAGGTGAGAAAACTCAGATAAGTTTGCTGTGTCTGTGCTAAAGTGCTACTCCCAGTTCTGTTTAGATGTCTACAATTGTGGAAAATGCCTGCATGTTGCTGTTCTGCATTGTACCCATGCATGGAGTTGGTCATTCAGAACCATGTTCACTTGTAGTCAAGTGCTACCATTCAGAGTGGAAACTTGAAAAGGTAGTTCTGTAACTCTTCTTTCCAGGTCCCATAATAATGCACTGTGACAGTGTGTTGAGTGCTGAGAATTACTGTTTTAATATTTTGTTTGCTTAATATGGGGGAGTTGCATGCTGTAGATATCTTATTACTCCTTCTCTGACATACATGCATTCGTTACTGATGGTATGTTGATTTGCTAGGATGTGCATTATAATGCCATGCTAATATTAAGGAAAGTGATGGACTTAGAGGTTGTCCCAGGAGCTGGTATGACTGTGAGCTGCCTTTCACATAAGCATATGTTAGATGAAAGCAGGAATCCTGAAAGGTAGAACTTTAAGGTCAAAGTAATCTGTGTCTAGATATACCTGGAACTAGAGGTTAGCATGCCTTTAACCAAATTGCTGTTGCATGTTTTAAATATATGCATGACAAAGATGAGTACTTAGGTTATGACATGTGCTTGATTCAACTATAAATTTATCGGTAGTGGTTATACCTAGAAATGAGCCTTCTTAAATCATCGCTTCTAATGGAGCAAGGCAAATCAGTACAAAGGATTTTTTTTTTTTGACAAAACTGTTCTGATTTTAACGAGAAAATGCCCTTTGGATGTGATATTGCATGAGTACGGTTGGTGAAAACAAAATAGATGAGTTTCATCATTTGCAGCTCATCTTGTTAAACACATCCGGACCAGCTGAAAGGTTCAAATAGGCTGAATAAATTGCACGTTTATTCTGAATAATCGCTCTCTGTAAACTGAACCCCTGTTCTCCAATTCAAAAGCAGTGTTCTTTTGCACTGTTGTTACTACAAATACCACGGGGTCGCTAGGGCTTAATTTGGTCTTTATCTCTGAACAGTGTGTTCTCAGTGACAGTCGCACAGCCTAAGCTGGGACTTGGCTGGTTTGCTTCTGTTTTTGTTTGGGTGAGAGGAGATAGAGTGTGAGATTTCTTCCCTGTGTCCCCCTCAGCTCCATTCTCTCTTCTTCCCTGTATTTGACAACTCCATTCTAGACCGTTGGTTTGTAAAATACATGAAGATTTTATGGAGATAGAAAGAGAGATATTAGAGGTAGTAGAGAAGATTTGGGAACCCAACAAAATAGATTAAGCAGTATTAAGGGCAAGTTTAGGGACCTTGGATGTGAATTGAAGGCTGGGTCAGTGTGTGTAATCTCCTTGAACAGGATTTTGTTGAAGGTCCAGACTAAAGTTGTATGCGGTGGTCAGTTAGGAAGAAAAGGCGTTGAGAAAATAAGGGGAAGTGAGATGCAAATGGAGACCAGTTTTTGCGCTGAAATAGCTACGAGTGTTTTATATTGTCACTTTATTTTAATACCTCTTCTCTATATTCTATGACCTGAAGTTTAAGATTAACAAAAAAAAAAAAATCTCTTGTATCATTCTAAAGCTGTCTGGGAAACTATAGTTCGTATTTATAGTGGTTTGTGAAGGATTTGTGAACGCGTATGTTCCTGAGAATCAAGATTGAGAAAGATTGAGATGGGCAAGATTCATGATAAGGACTGTAATTCCAAGTTTAGAACAGAAAAAAACAACAACAAAAAACCACCCTGTACTTCCTAGGGTCAGCCTGGAAGGGACTTTGGCCTACAAACTTAGAGCCCAAATTCTCTTTAAATAAAAGCATATGTGATTCTACCCTAGAATCTAGTGTTAAAACAACTGCTTATACAGAAGTTTCTTTTTAGATACAGCATATCTTGCTTCATTGTCTAAATGCCTTGGGCTTTTTTTTTTTTCAGATCGAAATTTAGCAAAGTGAGAGAATTGGGCACCATTTTTTCGTTCCTGTCATTAAACATGTAATGAGTTGTCTGCAAAGAAGCCACTGTGCTCTTGCACATCTGCTTCCTCTGCCACTTGCTTTCTGTTACCCTTTCAGGTCAAGTGAGCTATACATTTCTGGTGATTCATAGTAGCTAGAGGGTTTTCCTCTTGGTCATGTACATATTATTTTTTTCATGCATTACCTCCAATGTCTTAGGTGAGTGATGGCTCACATTTTTTCCTTATTGTAAAATCTCTTGAAAACATAAGAGGAGGAAAAAAAAAAGGTCTTGTTTCACAGTCTCAGAAGGTTTACAACTGTTATGTATGCTGTATCCCTCCCAGAATGTGTAGCATTTTAATTGTGATGGGTTATTTTTATTATTCATTCTGTGAAATAGGTGTTTCAGTAATCCTGTTTGCTGGGTATCTGAGCTTGGTACCACACAGGGTACCTGCAGCTCAGCGGGCAGCTCTGCATAATTGCACCTGTGCTGCCAAATCCCCAGAGCCTCCCTGGCAGTGTTGTCCCTGGGTTGGTCTCAGGCTGTACTGCCACCTACACATGGTGGTGTTATGGCAAGTCCTCACAGAAATGATGGTCTCCGGCAGGGAGAGTCTCTCCTTCTCCTCTCTGGGTATCGTTTTTGGTTGATAGTGGGGAACCCAGTGACATACATGTGCACAAAACTTAGTGACTGCCCTGGTCAGCATACGATTTGTTGCACAGTAACATCGTGGTGATAGAGGGTTTGAACAGCTCCTGATTAAAACCTTGCTTTTATTACAGAAATAATGTAGGGGAAACACTATGCTGGTGAGAAGTCTGGGAGAAGGATGCTCTTCTGGGTATCTTCATCTCTAGATGGCCACCAGCCACAGTTTTCTTGTCATTTTTTTCTGTCTTCCCCCAAACAATCTTCACCATTAGTTGCCTTTACTTACTGAACCCACTAATAATTCTTCAGTATGTAGATCTGTCTCAACATCCTTTGTGCAGCTGCCCATTCCACTGGAAGACTTGCAGATTTGCAGAACCCCATTCTCTCCCCTTTGTTTCTAGTTTGCTCATTACAAATTCAGGGAAGGTTATAGCCAGTGTGTGACTTTCCTCCTTAGAAAGAGAGCTATTTTTATGAGTGAAGGCCAAAGGCTTAGTTATGACCACTGGTCCCCTGACATGCTGTTTTTAGTAACAGTTGAGGCCCCCATGTTGTAAGGAGCACTTGGATTAAGTTTCGTTGCTGTATGCCAATAGCTGATTGTCTCCTTTTTTTGTGGTGTGCTATTTTTTTCCCCCTTCAGGGTGACAAGACGCTTCTAGATTCAGTTAAGACTTGAGTATGTTTTAATGTGCTCCAGAACTGAATAGCATTGAGATGAAAACTTGAATGAGAGCTTGGTTTGATTTTTTCAATTATGTGACCCTTGATATAAGCTATTGAACTACTGTAAGCTAAGTGTAATTAGGATGTGGACATGCATGCATGCATCACCAAAATACTCACTAAATATGGAAGATCTGATAACAATTGGGCTGTTCTTCTAGATCCCTGTTTATACTGTCAAGCTGTCTGCTCTACCTCAGAAAGCAAATGTTTCTTCACATTTCTTTGCAGGTTTCTGCTTCAATGTCTTGAGGATCTCGATGCCAATCTACGGAAACTGAATTCACGTTTGTTTGTTATTCGTGGACAGCCAGCAGATGTTTTCCCCAGGCTTTTTAAGGTAAATGCTAGAAATGCATACAACTGAAATACACATTTCTTTTTACTCTGCAGTTTGTTTCTGTCCATGAATATGACTGTCAGACTGGTTTCAACTAGAAGTATTTTGCATAGTTAAGTGCAAGTTGCTTTCCATGCAAATGCTTAATACACTTCTGCAGTTTCTTTCAGATTTTTTTAATATTTGCATTTCCTGCCCTCTCTACTGTGCATATCACCAACTGACCTGTGTTCTTTTTATGCTATATATACAATTCTTTTTCTCTCAAGAAATAGGACTAATTTTTCATGTTTTGCTACATATAGGTACTGTACTAAGTTTTCCTTTCTTTGTTTTCCTCTGGAATAATGCGTACATGAATTCAAAGGTTCCAAGTCTGACCTGTGAAAGAAGTGCACAATTTAGACCAAATCTCTTGTGTGCTTTTTAGCCATAAGGAGTGGTTCACTATGTTTTTCACTGGTGATAGGCTTGATCAAAATGCAATGTTAGCTCTCTTGTATCTACACGCTTGGCTGAATAGTCTTCTGAAGTAGTTTATGCATAAGTTGCAGTTGTTCCTGATGTAGAGAATGGTGAAGTTAAACTTAAAATTGAAATTTCTCATCTTCAATTTGTTCAGATTCCTGTTCTTTACAGGGTATTCAATGATATTAAATTGCTTTGATCATAAATTCCTGGTTAACTTTTTTTGCGGGAGACTTATTGAGCAAATCAAAACTTGAGAAATTGCTACTGATGATAATTTATTACCTGGGTAATAGTGTATTTAAAATAATACTGTAATAGGATAGTGGAAATGAATCATAGGATGGTTTGGATTGGAATGGACCTTGAAGATCATCTAGTTCCAACCCCCTGCTATAGACAGGAACACCTCCCTCTAGACCAGGTTGCTCAAAGCCCCATCCAGCCTGGCCTTGAATGCTTCCAGGGAGGGGGCATCCACAGCCTCACTGGGCAACCTGTTCCAGTGTCTCACCACCCTCACAGTAAAGAATTTCTTCCTGATATCTAGTCTAAATCTACCTCTTCCAGTTTAAAACCATTTCCCCTCATCCTGTCACTACATGCCCTTATTAAAAAGTCCCTCCCCAGCTTTCCTGTAGGCCCCCTTCAGGCACTGGAAGGCCACTATCTTCTGGAGCCTTCTCTTTTCCAGGCTGCTCAATATGCTTCGCATATTGATTATTAAAAGGCTTTATGAAATTACTGGATTGAGGTGACTGGGATAAGCTAGACTGGAAAAAATATCTTTTTCTGAAAATACCATCTTCTCAAGAGATTTAATTCTCAAATCTTCAGCGCCAAGCTAGATGAGTAAGAGACAGTGTTTCATTTCTTGGGCATGTCAGTCTTTTGGTTGAAGTCTACCTGGAATGTGTACATCTATCTCATACAATTACACTCATAGCCTCTTTTGCCAGAGCAGGTATCTGTACATCAGGTACTTGCCCTGCAACAAGAGACATGGAACCTTGACTCAAGCTTTTCAGATCATTCTCATTAAATGTCTCACAAAGGTGAGCAACGATCCTGACAGTGAAGAACATATCTGTTTTTTGTCTGAAAGATGATATCTTCAGGCCAGTAATGGTAGGAGGTAGTGGAACTTCTGTAAACTCTTGTGTTAGAAGCCTCATCGAAGATGCCTGGGGGTGAATACTTCACAGCTGTTTTTTGGTAGGGCTCTCCTTTTCACAGATTGAAGCATAATGTTTTCAAAAGACAGAGCACTGATACATTTTAATTGTTAAAAAAGACTAAAAGGACTCTAGGATTTTTGATAGAGGTAGAGAGAGAGAGACATTTGTTTGTGTTCTTCCTTCCCACTCACTTTCAATTCATCAGAACAGCTTTGCTCCCCTTAAGACTTAATTCAGTGTCACCAATTCTCAGCAGTTCTAGCTAGTAGTGCTGTTGAAAGCAGCAGTAGGTTGTCATCTTCTGGTATAGTGCACAGAGACAGAATATTTTTACCAGTGAACTTTGCAGGTCTTTGCAAAATTCCTTTTTTTTCTTTAAGTCAAGAAAGGTGATTTCATCTGACTGCAGACTTGCAACTTTCATTAGTAGCAGGCACTTGCTTGGTACCTGTTGATTAATTTGAAACAGTGAACTTTGCTTGATTCTTGTTATTCTTTTCAGTTTGTCCTAGCCTGCTTTGTATCTCTAGTGCTTTGGGACTGGCTTGATGAAGAGAATAGAGCTGGGACAATTTCTAATTTAAATAAATGCATCAGTGTTGCTAAGAGCATCCATTATGTGGAACAGCATGAGCAAAATGATATGTCCTTCTATGTGCTTCTATGTGCCTAGCTCATGCTAATGTGAACTGAGTGTATTCACATCACATCTCACTTGTCTCAGAGTTCCTTGGCTCTCTGTGTGATGTGACTCTGGCCCTTGGATGCTTTTTTTCATGATTTTCTTTTCAACATGCCAGAGGGAAGAAGGGTTTAAGAAAATGTGCTACCAACTGTCGGATGGTTTTACACCACCAAATGGAAAGTAAACATTGTGTAAGAGTGGGGGAGGCTGCTAAAGGCTTCAGGGCCTGCTGTATCAGTGTTAGCGGATGTAAGGGTGTAAGGATGCCAAACATTCCCTAGAGTGGTCTATCCTCAGTACTGTACCTTTGTTCCATCTAGGTGAGAGCTAAAGAGTCTAGGAGTGAAGCAGTGCCCTAGGTGAACAGTGTTGTACCCCTGTCCCTTTGGTATAAGTCTAGTTCTCTGAAATAGTCTGGCTGATGTGTTCGGATCTCCTGATTAAGATAACTGAGGTTAGAAACATGTTTCTCTTGAGTCTGGCAGGCAAGAAGTCTTTGTAGGACGTTTGTTCATACTTCACCTTACCCATTTTCTGCTGTTGCAGAAACCACAACTGTGAGCGATGCCTTCCTTCACTTCTTTTCTCCTACCTGCTGCTGTGGGCTTAATAATGGCGTTTGTAGGATTTGGTGGCTGGAGGGTTTGGTACAGGAAGGAAAAATATGTGGTGTCTGGTTTTAGCAAGGGAAGTTATTTGCTCCTTCCTTGCCCTCCCCTTTCACACTTGGAGCTGTTTTGGAAAGAATTTGGTTACCTCAAATTAGTTTCTCTCCAGAAACTTCAGCTCTGCTGTTAAAGTTGATAGGCATATGTGAAAAGCTTGCAAAGCAGCAAGACACTGCTGCTCAAAAATGTCCAGAAGACAACCGCTGTCATCTTTCCCTTCTGTTATGCCTCTTAAGGTATGTGGATCCTAAAATTAAAGCTGAATTTTCAAAATTCCTATGGAAATATAATGGGACAAATCAATAGAGGCTTTCTTGTATCTGATTCCAATCTAGATGCTGAAGTGTTGGCTGCTTTTTTTGTGAATTTGGGTATCTGTATCTGTCTATTTTGTACCCTCGTGTATTTCTACCAGCTCTCCGCAGACAATGGCTGGTGTTACAACCTGTCTTTTCCATTCTTCTTTTCCTCACTCTCCATCAAGCAGCTGGCTTGCTGAAGGACCACGTATTTATTTTGTGTTTCAGGAATGGAGCATTGCAAAACTCTCTATTGAATATGATTCTGAACCATTTGGGAAGGAGAGAGATGCAGCCATTAAGAAGCTGGCTAGTGAAGCTGGAGTGGAGGTCATTGTTCGAATTTCTCACACATTGTATGACCTAGACAAGTAAGTTACCATTACCTCTGGTTTTTATAAAGAAAAAAGTATGGCCTTCTGTAGTATTTTGTTATATAGTGTGTGCTAATTTCTACGTGGAACACTTTTCATTTGTCTTAACTACGCATTTGTTTTATATTCTTCCATGTATTCATACAAATTTTAGTGTACACTGAGCAGAATTTTGCAACTCCAAAATTGATACAGGAAACTGTGAAATGTAGCCTTGATTTTGTGTTCTTCTGAAAATGATGTTAGTTTTCTGAATTAATAGTGAAGCGGTGCAAACAACTGTAACTTCTGACAACTGGTATTTGGTTTTGTTCAGTTGTTTAATTTTAGATTGTTCTGTCTCAGTTTCATTTCTATACAAGTTAGGAAAAAGTCCTCAATTTTTCTGAAACTATTTCCTGTAAGTTATATATCCAGTAATGCTCCGGGGATTGTTTGATGTCCCTGTGTTGTGTTACTTAATGTGTTGTTTGTTATTCCACAGATCTATTTAAATGGATTAGTATTAGCTCCTTATTATAGAAACATAATCTGCAAACTGTTCAAAAATATGACTTGGCTTCTCTTAACATTAAGTAATTTGTTATGGTAGATGCTGGTTTTAATGTTGTAAGCCACATGTGTGGGAGACAGCTAGACACGTGGGGGGAGGAAAGGGAATTCTTACACTGTTTTGCAACCAATAGCTATTTATTAAATCTTAAATTGAAATTCTACCTCCTGTCAAAATTCCTTCTCGTTTCCCCCTGCCCTTAAGTGAACAGTTGATTCTATCTACCACTTTAAGTTTGTTGAACTTTTCCTGTTTCCAGGATTACAGATTTAAAGATTTACAATGCAGAATGTCAAAACTGTGTTTTGACAAGTCACTATAAATGGCAGCCCAAGCTTTTCCCCGTATTAATACAGTTGTAACACTGAACTTTGTTCTCAGTGCCAGAGTAGAAAAATACTTCCTTTTTATGCAACTAGCATGATCTTATAAAGATCCATCCAACTCTCCTTTGTAGCTGTAGTCTCTCACCTGCTTTGTTAGTCTATATTTTTTCTTTGCCTCGAGATTTTTTGTATTCATTACTCATTCTTAAGGAACTTTCCTCAACCCAGAAGTTAAGAATAATTGACTTGGTTTTTAAGCAGTTAATTTATGTTTTCCTGGTGAGGAAAAATGATGGTGTAAAATTAAGATTCAAACTGTCTCGATAACCATGTATACCTGTCTTTCTGTATAGCACAATATTTCTGTTGCATGTGTAGGTGTATATATTAAAAAAAAAGAAGAAAAACACTGTAGTATCCTGTTGTCTCACGCTTCTCTTTATTCTTTTTCCTTTTAAAACCAGAATAATAGAATTAAATGGAGGACAGCCACCTCTTACTTACAAGCGGTTCCAGACTCTAATTAGTAGGATGGAACCACTGGAGATGCCAGTGGAGACTATAACCCCAGAGGTAATGCAAAAATGTACTACTCCGGTTTCTGATGACCACGATGAGAAATACGGTGTCCCATCGCTTGAAGAGCTAGGTAAGTTCTAAGACTGCTTATGTGTTGTGAAATGAGTAAGACGTAGCCTACCACTGAAAGCATAACACTTAAAATAACCTCATGAGAGAGGTTTTGCTTCTGGTTAATTGTTAACTGATTCCAATTATGACAAACAAATAAGGATAATGAGCTCTGTGCATTTTAGGTGTTTGTTTTTGTTTTAATGGGAAGTCAGACAGCTTGAACTACACTAAGTACTGTTGGGCTTCTTGAAGTACAGCACAGCCATTTTTCCACGATACCAAATCATCATCAAGCTACTACAGTCTTGAATACTTCTTTGCATTAAATGCGTGGGGTCCTTGTGTTTCATATCATTGATATGTCATTTTACAACTTAATTTAAAACAAAGCCCAAAAAGCTTGTCTTGCAATACTGTAAAAGATCATAATAAGGCAAATAATTATTTTAGAAACTTCTAAAATCTTGTTTGCAGAAATCTTAATTTAAGAAATATATACAAACAAATGTATCATGACCACCAAATCCCTAACAAAAGGCTCTGGACAAATTTTGGCTATGCTCTTGCTGTTCTGTCTAGTCCATTTGAATTCCCTTAAGAACACACCTTGCTTTTGAAGCCTTCTTAAGAAAGCAAGCTCTCACTAAATATGTTATCTCATGTACCTGGTGAACAGTCCTTGGGGGAGAGGCAGGGAGGAAAAAAGTTTACCTCTTTTTTCATCTTCTGCAGCAGAATTACTTATCATAATTCATAATGTTATTTATGGCAAAGTCAATGAAATGTAGAAATGTTAGTATGGATGCTTTTGGTATGATTGAAAAAGTTTTTAGGCATCCTATAAATTAACAAAGCAATTCTTGCTTCTTAGTAGCGAGGTAATAAAAATTAAAAGGTGTAGTTTAGGGAGAGCTCACGTATTGCAGAGCTGGAAACTTTAAAATAATTTGGAAAATGAAAGGAAGATCACTTTGGGCAAAAACAAAAGAAGTGGAATTAAAGGAAAATTATTCAGCACTAAACTTTGTAGCAGAATGTAAAAATTGCATTTTCCCGCAAGTTAGAGCTATTGAACATACTTTGATAAGACTTGGTTGCATACTGTTATAAAACTTGTACTTTGCCATGTGTCCAACTTAAGGCTATTCTCAAGATATAATAAAGTTCCATCAAGTACCAATATGCTAGAATTTATTGCCCTTCAGCAGAGGCAAACAAGGAATTTCCTTGTTTTAATTTGTTTTTCAGGTTTTGACACAGATGGTCTGCCTTCTGCAGTATGGCCTGGGGGAGAAACAGAAGCTCTCACACGACTGGAAAGACACTTAGAACGAAAGGTATATTTCATTGTTGGGAGTATGACATACCTGGAAAATAGAGTTGTTCTTAGCAATGACATGTAAAGAGAATTGAACAAACAGTTTAAAAAAAAAACCAGCCCCCACTCCATCCCCCACCCCCCAAAAAAACCCACCAAAAGCCACCAAAAAGAAACAAAAAAAAAATCCCTTATACTCAGGGCCTTTATATAATGATGTAAATCAAGTTGCTGTTCCTTAGCTTTAAAAGATGACAGCAAATTGTCACCTACCTTGAATTTTGGAGAAAGTCTGTCATGCTGTTGTGTATTCTGAGAAATTGAATCTTTTTTTCCTTTGGACATAATCTTACTTGAAACACTTCTCATAGCTTTGAAAGGCAGTTCCTCTAAAAGCTAATGTACTGTTAGCTGTCTCAGTTTCCTCTGTGTTTAAAGAAGGGATTAGTAGTTCTGGAGAACAGTTCATGCTGCCTTCGTTGAGGTGAATTATCTCCTAGGTATTCTGATTCGAGAGGAGCCCCTTGAACATTTGGTCACCCTATCTTAGCTCTAAGATGATGTGAACACCTGTTCAGCATGTGGAGTCGGTTACAGATTGTGCATGATTTTTCCCTTTAAGCTTACTAACTTTTGTTACCTACTCCGTAGTCTGATGTTGGTGTGTTTTGGATTGATTTTATTTTTTTTAAGGCTTGGGTAGCAAACTTTGAAAGACCACGAATGAATGCAAATTCCCTTCTGGCAAGCCCTACAGGGCTTAGTCCCTACCTCCGCTTTGGCTGTTTGTCCTGTCGACTCTTTTATTTCAAGTTAACGGACCTGTACAAAAAGGTATGATTTCTACATGGTCAGCTATGCATTCTTAGATGTTGTGGTTTTTTTTTCCTACCTTTTCCTAATAAATTGTTTTCCTTTAACAACCTTCAGGTAAAAAAGAACAGCTCCCCTCCCCTCTCCCTCTATGGCCAGCTGTTATGGCGTGAATTTTTCTACACAGCGGCAACTAACAATCCACGGTTTGATAAAATGGAGGGGAATCCTATCTGTGTTCAAATTCCGTGGGATAAGAATCCTGAGGCTTTGGCCAAATGGGCAGAAGGCAGGACAGGTTTTCCTTGGATTGATGCAATTATGACGCAGCTTCGTCAAGAAGGCTGGATTCACCACTTAGCTCGGCATGCTGTGGCATGCTTTTTGACTCGAGGTGACCTCTGGATTAGCTGGGAAGAAGGAATGAAGGTATTCTTTCTCATTCTTGATTTTGATTTTTATGTGCTTAGTGAGGTTTCAAATGGTCGTTTTACAATTATCATTACTGTATGGTATAAGTTAAGTTTTAATTCTGGCCACAATTTAAGGTTTAAATCAGTTCTGATCAAACCAATGGCAGAGAAGATTTGCCTACTGAGTAAACCCTTTTTATTGGAATACTGGAGTGTTTTTTTCCAGTCATGATAAGCCTGCAATTCTTCTAGATTTCCAATTTCTTTCTAAATCTTGGCAAGTATTTTTCTTATTTTTAGTTATTTTTTAAAATATAAATTTTGTGGTGGATGCCCTGTCCCTGGAGACTTTCAGGGCGAGGCTGGATCAGGCCCCGGGCAACCTGATCTAGCTGTGGTATCCCTGTCGTTGCAGGAGAGTTGGACTAGACGGCCTTCAGAGGTCCCTTCCAACTCTAAGGATTCTATGATTCTAAGTAATATAGTTTAATCCTGTAGCTGAAATTTCTTTATAATCATGTTTCGTGAACGGTTCCTATTCACATCGTATGTTTGCTTCCCCGCTAAGGAAAAACAGAGGAATTAAAGGGAGAAGACTTAAGAGCTGAGAGTGTCCTTTTAGCCACTTCTGTCCCTTCACCTAATGTTAGGAGTGTGAGTATGGGCAATGTGATTTAGCTGTATTTTCAGTGCAGTTAATTTCCATGCAAATACTCAAGAGACATTGAAGTTGGACGTACACATGTCAGTCCTCTGAAGAAAAGAATGCAGTAACTTAACCTTAGCATTTCAATCAGTTCTACATTTTTTGGAAGGGTCACGCTTCCTTTACTGGATGATGATAATGACAAATAGTTTTTTTATTTTAGATTTTTTTAAATGTATTTGCCCTCCAGATTTTGAGCTTGCATCTTATATATGCATCCAGTCTTATGAAATTTCATCTGTCTTAATAAATCAGGTGCAAGTAAACACACTTCATTTAAAAGAAAAGCCTTGATTACGTAATGACATAAGCTGTCTTGGGAATTTTCCTTTTACAGTTCATTGAAGATAAATATGCGCAGGTAATTCAGCCAAATAAAGAGGCTGTGTTTTACAGATGAGTGCCACCTTGTTCTTGCTCTTGAAACAGTGCAGGTATACAGAGGGACCAGACTTGTGCAGTCAGAGGAGGTTTAATCAGTACGTCCATAGCTAGCAAACACTAATCTGGCCTTCTGAGGAAATGTGATATCTAAGTCTTAGTGAATGGCAGCATCTAGTGGAGCAGTTGAGTGTAAGCACTTAGTGTTCATCTAAAAATCTTGTCGTGTTGTTAGGCAATTACTTGAAAAATAGGGTTGTTTTTTAATCAACTATTTCTTAAATATCTCTAACTACTAGAAAATCTTACAGTACACAGTGAATGTTACAAAAATAGCATGAATACTTTCATGACTATATATAGAGAGATCTTGGTTAGTGTTATCTTGTTTAGCCTTTATATTGTAATAATACTAGTTTAAGTTGTGTGGCAATAGCAAGCTGTTAGTTTTTAGTGTCTCAATGTGAAGAAAAATGATGGTAATTCTTTGGAACATTTGGAGACAATGCAAGTTTGAAAGGAAAGTGAGAACTTGGAAAAATAGGTTAAAGAAGTAACTGTTTGGAAAACTATTCAGTGCCCTCCTTTTATAGAAATGCTCCCAAGTTCTCCTTCAAAGAATAAAGCTTCTTTCTTGTTAGCCAGCACTTTTAGATGATGTGATCAGTGAGCAGATAAACTTTCTTAAGCGTGATAGGCTTGTCTATATTTATTAAAAACAAAAAATGCTAAGAACCTGAACGCTTTGGAAGGATTGAGTTCCAAATTCAAATCAGTTTCCTCATATTATTTTTAATACAAACAGTAACGACAAGAGAAAAGATGTTTTTTAACCTATTGGTTCATATATCTAACTGTGTATCCTCAGAACTGTGGCTTACTAGATTAACTAGTGACCTTCAAGAATACAGCTTCTGAATATATGTTTTTTCTATCCTGAAACTCTGGATTACTACTCGTGGGTCTCCTGCTGCTGCATGTGCTGAGGTATTTAGACTGGTCAGAGTTTGGAAAGTGCCTTTCTTTCCTGCTTTTTAGAAGTTAGCAAAGCTTACTCAGTTGTAACATGAAGAAGCAGCTCTTCCAAGAGCAAGAAATGCACTTAGAAGCAATCGGACTCCAGCCATCCTTTGAGGATTCTTTTTTTTTCAAGGTTGTATTAGCAAAAATGTAGAACTTCCCAGTCTTCCCTTTCTGAGATGTCTACAAGCTTTTTTTACAGGGTAAAAGTCAAAATGGGCTATCACACTTTTGTTCTTGAGATTGGCATTTAGGTAAGTATTTGCAATTATATACTGAGCATTCTGTGAACGTTGTGGTGTTGAGTGGCTGGATTGCCTTTGGAATTGAGGATTCGGATCCATTCTTGAGAAGCAGGTCTTTCAAAGATGTGCCGTGTTCAGACTAACTTGTTGCCCTAATTTCTTGAGGTCTTTGAAGAGCTCTTACTTGATGCAGATTGGAGTGTGAATGCTGGAAGCTGGATGTGGCTATCCTGTAGTTCCTTCTTTCAGCAGTTTTTTCACTGCTACTGTCCAGTGGGTTTTGGCAGAAGAACTGACCCAAATGGAGATTATATCAGGTAATTCACAGTCCAGAATTTTCAGTAATTAATTGACATTGTCAAATAGCCCTATATTTAAAGTTTTTTCTTCTTTTTTTTAAGACGTTATTTGCCTGTACTTAGAGGTTTCCCTGCAAAATACATCTATGATCCTTGGAATGCCCCAGACAGTGTCCAGAAGGCTGCAAAATGTGTTATAGGAGTTAACTATCCCAAACCAATGGTAAATCATGCGGAAGCAAGCCGTCTGAACATTGAGAGGATGAAACAAATTTACCAGCAGCTTTCACGATATAGAGGACTGGGTATGGTTTTAGGCTATTGGCTTTATTTATTTGTAAATGTATCTCCTCTTCAAGCAATTAATAATTTAATCTCACAGATGGGTTGTGAAGTCAGTGTTGTAACCAGGGTTGTATAGCCCAATAAATGAAAATATTAGATACAACCAAGAAAGGTCAAAAGAGGTAGAGTGGACTGTGGAGAAATCTTGTCCAGAAAGTGTTCTTTGGATTTATGGAAATTTCTGGTTAAAATGACCAATGGATGCTTTTCTGAACGTTGTGTTACTCTTGTACAGCTAAGTTTTAATACCAGTGGCTACAAAATGAATGTTATGAATAACTTAAGTCATACCATATTTGCAAGTGCTGTTGTTCAAGTAGAAACTTCTGCAGCCTCTGCTAACGTTCTGCCTAGTTAGGAAAAACCATTGCCGTTTCTCTGAGAAGTAAGCCACGTACATTTATATTGTTCAGGAAGGTGTAAGTAGTCTTTGTTCAGATGATACTAGGTATTGAGTCAGGATACATTGCAGTCCAATGCAATAGAGTAGTACTTGTAACTAATATTTACTAGAAAATGTATGCAGAATATTACGTGGAAAATGCCTGCTATGTAACTGTGAATTACCTGTCAAGATCTCAGCAGCATGGGAGATAGAGAGATGTTATCCTATTGTAAAGGTGGACTACTCGGGATGAGGGTGGAGAATTGGCTGCCCTGAGGAACAATGGATGCTACCTTTAATCTTTTTGTTTATTTGTTTTCTGTCTTTGTGACTACATATCTTATTTCGTTGCTTAGGTCTTCTTGCAACAGTGCCTTCTAATCCAAATGGAAATGGAAATGGTGGCCTAATGAGCTTTTCACCGGGAGAGAACATTTCTGGTTGTAGTACTGCAGGAGGTCAGTCACGTTCTTTTTTTAATACACAGAAGTACTGGAACTGAATTGCTGAAATGTCTTTTTATAAGGCCCTTGGCATTATGTGTGATAACAGAGCTGTTTTCACAAGACAATTTCCAGAGCAACTTAAATGCTTGTGCTTTTATTCAGTATTGGTAGTATTTGTATAAAGACCATTTTTCAAATCTCAAAACAGAAGAATTTTATTACTGTTTTTCTTCCTCTTGAAGTAATTTGTTAACACATATCAGACAGTTTGATTTGCCAAAGTGGAATGCTGTTGTTTTTTTTTCCTGCCTCACTAGGAGCTCAGCTGGGAACTGGTGATGGTCAGACAGCTGGTGTTCAGACATGTGCCCTGGGAGACACACATACAGGAGGAAGTGGAGTTCAGCAGCAAGGTATCGTGGGAGTGCCCATCTGTAGAGGATCTCCAAATTTGTGCAACTAGGGAAAAAATGGACAAAACATCAAAATAACAGTTTATAACAATAAACAGAAGTTTATTGTAGGTTTATTTTAAATGAACGATACTGGAAGAGAAGTTCACTTTGTGTATCTGATTGCAAAATGTACACGTTACCTTTTCCCTGGTTTCATTAACACTCTTTCGCATATAATCAAATTCCACAGGTCTTTTTTGTGGACATTTTCATAATGTGTAAGCAAATTTCTAGATACTTCACAAAAATTTAAGGTGTGGTTTGTACTAGGTCAAAGTTGCAAGCAAACACACAGCACAACTATCATCTCAGTGCATGTTTATCGATCATGAAAGATGGTAATCTGTGTTTAAACACCTAGACCATAAGCAGAGTACAACAGAACAAGAACCATCACAGCTGCTCTTGCTAATTTGCACTACTTTTTCAGATAGCTTGCATCTATTAGTTCTTTGTATTTTTTCTATAGCTTTGTTATGTTAGGGATTTGTTGTTATTTCTGTAATGGAATAGTTTAAAAGGATGAGGAGAACTCACAGTCCCAATGTTAAATTTTAGAACAGCTTAAAATATATTACTATGTCCAAACAGACTACCTTATTCTGTTCGCTACAAATGCAACACGTAACTGTGCACTTAATATATTCAGGATGGTCTCTCCAGAGACTTTTCTTGATGGAGAATAAACTATCTTTTTTGTTAGTGTAAGTAATGTAACTGCACAATTTCTGAAGTTCTGAACTTTATTTATGCCATCTACTGTATCTGAACAGGTTACTGTCAGGCAAGTAGTATCTTACGCTATGCCCATGGAGACAATCAGCAGTCACACTTAATGCAACCAGGTAATTTAAAAAAAAAAAAAACAAACACCACCACCAAAACCCAAACCAACCAAAGAAAACCCCTTTTCCTGAATTTATAAAAGTACAGTAGTGTCTTGATTATAAAGACTGACTTTAAATTTTCAGGAAGAACATCTCTCGCTACTGGCGTTAGCACCGGGAAACGCCCAAATCCAGAAGAAGAAACTCAGAGTGTTGGGCCCAAAGTCCAGCGGCAGAGCACAAATTAAACTGGTAAGAACTGAGATACCTGACTTTTATCCTGTTACTGAGTAAATTACTGTACAGATTTACCAGATGCACTGTGCAGTGTCTGTGATGACATCCATGTTGCTGCAATGCAAAGGATCTTAAATTTTTGCTCTAGCTCTTTCAGTTACAGGGGCTGTGCAAACACAGAATACACCAAAAAAGCCCTGAAAGGAAGTAGTTACAGAAATAGCAAAAGGCTCTTGGACACCTTATTTGAAATGTTAAGGAAAGGAAGATGGTTAAGCTGGTTTCATACATGTCAGCAGAGCTGCTTACATAGCTTCAGTTGCTCTTTGCTTCTTCTGCATCTTGCTTTAAATTGTGCGAAGAGCTTCTAACATGAATCAGAAGACTAACACAACCTGTAAGAAAAATCTCAGAGCCTGGATTCATCCTAGATGTGCAAATGGACTAAGGAGAACATATTTTAGACATCACAAAGTGTAAAACACTGTTGTAGTTATTGGACGAAAAGACCTAGGGATGAGAAGGATTTGAAGTCTTGAGCATTTTCCGTTGGTCTGCAACCTGGGCATGATGCTCAGATCGCTAGTGTTTGTCAAAAAGAGCTGTGATGAAAAGTGCTTGAATCTGAGAAAGAAGACGTTCCTAGATATGTATGAACAGATGTGGAAAGTGTGTAGAAAGAAGCAGACATTAGGGAAGGAGTTGGATTTGTGTGCAATCATCAACATAGAGGAGTTAACTGGATTTTGTGTTTTGGGTAGAGTTAATGGTATGTAGAAAGGAGAGTAGACCAAAGATGTTAAATCCTTTCTCCCTGTGAGTGTGAATTGAAAGGAACGAGGGAGATACTCTGATCGTTACAGTGTTTGAAGAATAAGGAATAAAAATTAAACATGGTTAGGCTTTGGTGGAATTGGAAGATAGGAATTCCATACAGACTGCATTTTCTACGCTTGCTGCATCTCTGGAGATAAAAAGGGAAATTCAATCTACTTCATTTGGTTCTGACAGCTAGATCTAATTTTGCTTGTTATATGGTGTCAGCACTTCTGTCAAAGTCATTGCAGTGCATTATGAACAATTGTATTGCACTGATTTGATTCAGTGAAGAACACTGCTTTCATACTGCCTATCACTTGTTTCTGCAAGAAGATGAAAACCCAGAGTCTGATCAGTCTGCTATTTTGGCACATCCATGAAGCACTGTAAACTGCGCTTCTGTGTTCTCTGATCATATTTTAGTATTGTGGTGGGCCTGAGTGGAATGCAACTCAGAGCCCATGTTTCAGTAGACGTCTAAATCCTTAGTATGTGCAGATTAATTCAGCATCCATGGTTAGTGTTGCAGCATTCTCTAGGTGCTCATGTCTGTGTAGAAATGCCTTTAGAGTGAATGGTTGGTGCCCATCTAAGTTGTTTTTCCATTAAGACACAGGCTGGAGAGTTACCTAGTTTGGCAAAGAAGACTGGTTTTGGTTTGGGCATTCAAAGCGTTCTGGAAAAGAACATCACAGTAAAATACAAAATGCAGCCAGGAAATTTTGAAAAGCACTGCTGGCAAAAGGATGTTTACCTTCAGAACAGTATTAAAGTACAGAGTATGAGATTTTGTTTTTTCCTTCCACTTTTGGTCTCTGAGGAGTAAGAAATGAGAACTGAGTATTTGAGCTACTGTGAATGGGCACAGGGCTTACTGCACCAAGAAGAGGGGAAGAGTATTGCTTCCTTCAATTATTTCTACTTTCTTCAAAGCCTGCATGACAAACTACTTAAGAATGTTTTCTTTTTTTCTTGTAGCATTATTAGAAGAGGAGATACCACTTAACACCCAGGACAAAGTTTCTGCTACTTCGTATTGGAACTAAAGAGTTGTGAGAGTACTCATAATAAAATAACATGCTTTTTCATAAATTATTTTCAATTGTTCTCAGTTGTTGTAAAGTCCAATTTTTGGAGCGCATTATTTCTAACTGGCATTTCTATGGTTTTTAACTTTTTAATGACTCTTTCACAAAGGACAAATTGAGTTTTGTATATAAAGTATTTGGTGAAGTATTTGCTAACTTAATGTAAATACAAGCATTCATCATTAGCGATAGACCCATCGATATATTTTTGATAATCTTTCATGTATATGGTATTAGGAAGAGCTGTAGTGATGTTCTGTAAAACGGATGGACATAGAAAGCTTTGAAGTTTTTAAACTGCCATTATTTTTAGATTCCAGAATTTGACTTCTATATGATCAGCTTCATATTTTCATAATGTAAGTGGTTAGGACTGTGTTTAATCAAATACAGTAGAGTTGTAATCTTTATTAATCGCACCTGTATATAAGTCATATGCCAATTTTTTGTCAGGTTGTAAAATTTTGATGTATATGTCCAGTCCTTGTATTTCTCAGTTGCCTTGTTCAGTAATGACATACATTGTTAATAAAAAAGAAAAACTGTATGTATGGATACATATGTCCTTGTGTGTTGTTGTTGCTGTGGTACATATTTCCAAACAAAATGGGGAAAAAGGAGGGAAGTCTAAAAATTAGACTTAACCTGGAAGCCATGAACAATGAAATGCATTGTTTCACCCAAGTTTAACAATACTGAAGGAAAACACTACCCAAATAATTTGGGCCTTTGTTAAAATTGTGTGTGTATGTGTTCTGAACATCAAATGTTTTTATCATTAAATTCATTAGGTGTTTCTTCACAATCTAGTTTGTTTTTTTTTTTTTTGCTATAAATGGAATTTGCTTGCTAGCTTGGCAGTCTTTCCTGGACTGAAGCTAACTTGCTGTTTTTTGGGGATGTCAATTTCTAAAAAAAACAGTGGTCCATCCAAAATGTTCAAAGAATTTGTACCTAAATATTTTCTTAGGCCATTAAGATATCTGAAGAAGCAATCTTAAGTTACTACTCTACATGTAAATAAGTCAGCTGTCTACTTGAGTGGATGCACAGATTAATTCTCGTCTGGAAGGAGTTAATTATCTGTTCTTAATATCACATGATTGACTTGTAGTCATAGGGCACTTTTGTGTATTGGTTTGGAAATAAAATTCACACTAAACTCATGAGTTGACAACATACTCATATGTTATATTCGGTGCAGAATGAGTTGCCATGATTCTGGCTATTCATTGATATTAGATGATTGGATTTTTATTTTACAAAAATTAAACTTGCAGCATGAGTTAATGAAATATATTTGCACACTGATTAGGATACAATAGCAAAATCAAAATTGCTACTCTATAGTGTTTTTTTCTTGATGCAGAGAAATCTGTTGACTGATCTTTAAAGAAAAATCTTGACACTGAGAATGGAGAGGCAGTTGCTAAGTGTTTTCCACAGCTGAGTCCAAGTAGAATGGAGAGGTTTCTTAGTAACATACATAACCAGTAAAATAAGCAATTCTTCTGTTTGCATAGGCTGGAGAGGAGGAAAGGGGGGGAAAAAAAAAACTATGGTAGTCCTAAAGGTAGAGAAACTAGGAAATGACTAACTCTGTCAAGAGAAGATCCTACTGGGCTTTTTTTGTTGGCTTCTACTAGAAGAAAACGATGCCGTTTAGATGAAATACTCCTCGCTTTCCTGAATGTATGGGTGAGGAACATCCTGCAGCAGAACTCAAGAAAACACTTCAGTATCACCTTTCCCCCAAACAGTCTGCACATTCAATAGATAAAAATTTTCTGAGCTAACTTCTGTGGTCTCTTATTTTACATCCTCCTTAACTGCTTAAAGGGTTCCTCTTGTTGGTGCAGACAAGTCTGCATTTGTAAAGGAAAGCTTGTGGTGGTGTTTCAGTTGCGTTCTCCCACTGCCCCTTTGTGGTTGTTGAGAAAGAGTTATAAACCCAGTAGGGTTAAGGGCCACAGTGATATCATTTGTGGGGAAATACTGGTGGTAGGTGGATGGTTGCACTAGACGATCTTGGAGGTCTTTTCCAACCTTGGTGATTCTATGATTTCTTAGCAGACTTGGCTGGAAACCAAAACCTGGGACAGGGTCCCACGTACAGGGATGACCGTAGCTGATGAGTGATGAATGATGAGCAGCAGTGCAAGTGTCTTAAGGAACTGAGTGTTTTCTGAGGGCCTCGGTGGGCCCTCTCCTAGAGCTGGTGCCACCTGCAACAGTTCAATTCAGAGCAAACCTGTGATGGCCCTACAGGGCAATCTTTAATTCAGAATGGGGGCAAAATGCAGAAGAGAGTTCTGTAACTGGTCTTCCTGATATCAGTGACCAGCTTCTGTTGAAAAGTGGCATTCACTTGAACCGTCCCATAACTTGGAGCTCCTCTTGGCAGGAACTCCTAAGAGCAGGAAGACATGCTTGCTGTTTCCCTCATCAGAGAAAGGGACGGTGCGCGGCAAAGTCGGGTCCCCTTGCTTCCCACAGTTAGAGATTTCTTCCTGCGTGTGAGACGAAAGGACAGACGCCTCCTGGTCCGAGTTAGACAGCGTACAGCTGGGAAAGGCTCCGAGGCGGTGCGGGCTGCCCGCTGCCCCTTGCCCTGAGCTGGCGCACCTCATGCCGCTGTTGCCGCGCCGCTCTGTAGGTGGCGCTGTGGGAGCTGGAGCGGCGCGGGCCCCGCTGCGGCCGGGGGGCGGCGGGCTGTGGGATGGGCGCGCTCGGTCGCGGAGCTCCCCCGGCGTTGGGCGCGGGGCCTGCGGTGAGAGCGGGCGGCGTTTGTCGTCTGCTCGTGGAAGTACGGCGCTGCCCTTAGAGCCAGCTTGGTTTGTGAGAAGGAAAAAGCAGTTATCCGTCACCCGATTCGTTCTGCTGGCGGCCAGGGGAAGGTGGGACACTTAGGGATGGTAGAGCTCTGCACAGCAGCAGATTTCCATTGCTGATTGGGCCATAGTGACTGAGTTTTAAAACAGTGTATGTGGAATCCGAGGAAGGTGTCCTTGCACCTTCTAGGTGTGGAAGTTAAAATTATTCTGTCATGACTCCTGTCCTTCCTGTGAGACAAAATTATTGAGGCAGAAGATAAAAGTATTCTATTATTTCCCCAGTGCAAAATTATTGAGGAAAGCAAGACTATTCACCCACTGAAGTTGAAAGCTTTAGAACTATAACTTGTAGACTCCTTTATGCTAAACTAATAGATTGGTTCTTAAACTAATGTGCTAATCCCTATTGCTAAACAAACTAACCTATATCAGTGATGCATTACAGCAGTAGTGACGGCAATGTGAAAGATAAGCCACGTTCCAGAGGGCTCCAGTGGCCTTGGAACACACTCTCCTGCTAGCATAGCCATTTTGTTCTGTTTTGAGTTGGGTTAGACTGGATTGGAATGGAAGAAGCAGGAGAGAAAGAACCTTCTTTCTTTTCCTTGTGCAGTTTCCTTATTTCCACAGACTAGCGTTGCTTGGAAAAGAATTCCTTCCTTAAAACACTGAACAGATAAAACGTTCACCCCTTATACCTTGTCCCACCTTTCAAGTTCATTGTTTACTGCAATTTGTTTCTCAGAAAGTAAAAAATTCAAACATGGAAAAAAAATTCTGGGTTCTACCCACAGGAAATTTTTAGCAGACATAATTGTAATTACACCCCCATTGCAAGACAGGAGATAATGTACAAGTGATCTAGGCTCCTGAAGTGCAATTGTGCGTTTTTCAAATGCAAATTGAACTCAATATTAAATTTAAAAATGCAAGTACAGTTCACTTCAATGATGTTTACAAAATGCAAGGCAGAACGGAGAGGTAGAAGATGCAGAAAAGAAGAAGGAAAAGATACAGGAAAGCAGCGTGTCTCCTCGGACTGACACTGCTTTACTTACGACAGATCTTAGTGCAAATGCCACGATTTAGCAGGGTCTGTTAGGATAGGACAAGGGGAAATGGTTTCAAGCTAAAAGAGGGGAGATTTAAATTATGTATATGGAAGAAGTTTTTGATGATAGGGATGGTGAGGGACTGGCACAGGTTGCCCACAGAATTGGTGGATGCCCCTTCCCTGAAGACACTCAAGATCAGGCTGGAGAGGGTCTGAGCTGACCTAGCTGTGGTGTCCCTGTTCATTGCAAGGGAGTTGAACTAGATGGCCTTCAAAAGTCCCTTCCAGTTGAATGGTTCTGTGACTACAAAATGCTTACAAAAGATCTGCAAAATGCCTGAGTGCAGCCTATGTGCAAGATCACATCCCAGGATATTGGGTTAATGGCAGCTTATGCACAAAATGCAGGTGAGTTATCCTTATCTCTCTCTTATCTCTGCTACTTATATCTGGCACAGGAAGATAATGCTGTTAACTGTGGTCGTTCTGACTGGGAGTAGCCAGTAAACAAGTCCATAAATATTTAATAAAAGAGCAATTTACAGACAGCAATTACAGAGAAGGAGGATCTTCTTGAGGTCTGTTTTGCTTTCTAGAGCTCCAGACCTCGTGGTCATTGCAAGGTCTTTAATTACTTGTTTTATATGCATTTCTCAAGTGCCTTTAATCCGGTATGAACTAGCATCCCTTTTGTCTGACTACCTTGGTAACTGTGCCCTTTGTAGCATAGGCCTTTTCTGAGGGGGCGAGAAAAGGGGAAGCAGTGATCCTTTGTAGGTTCTTTAGGTATGCAGTAGTACAATTTTCTTTTGAAGTACTTTCAGGGAGTGCTGCTTTGGCACTTAATGAGGAGAAGACCGCACCTCTGCCACGCTCTTGGTGCTGGACTCCTTCCTGAGCATCTGGAGCTCACAAGGGGTTTTTTCTCCGTGCCATGTGCTGGTGAGGCTAACTGAGCCGTGAGCAGACTGTGTGGAGCCAGGAGTTGGATTCGACGCTCCTTCTGGGTCCCTTCCCACACGGGTTGCTCAGTGATTCTATGAGGCTGAGGCTCCTGGTGCTTACTGTGGTGCTAGGTGCCTGCTGAGAGTTTTGGTAAAGTGAGACAGCTGGAGCATCCCATTCGGCTTGGGATGGCATGTGAAACCCTGTTTTAAGGACTGAAATCTTGAGCAGCCGTATAAAAAATCAACTCACAACCAGTAAGGGAAAAATTACCTTAGTGCGTGTTTGACTGTAGCATCTGAAAGACTTATTACAGTTTAATGCTCCATACCGTAAAATACTACATGAAGTAATGATGTCTGTAATGGGGGGGGAAAGACTGGAATGTTTATGACTGGGCACCATTTGCACTGCCAGGTATTTTATCATATGCTTACAGTCCTAATCAAGTGTGTACCCGTGGATCCAGATAAAAAGTAATGCAATTTTGAAACTGCAGCGGTACGGCTTGATGAACCTTTATTGAATTCACATTTTACCACCTCTGGCAGAAAATTCTGGGTGGATTTTTAGGATCTGTCTGCACGTCCCTTTGAGTAAGCGGGCAATCAGAGTGCGTCGTAAGAGAAATCGCTCTCCTCCTTCTGTCCTCATTAATATATGTGGTAACTTGTGACAAAAATGAAGCCATGGGAGATGTTTCTTGTGCCAAGACTCTCAAATTTGCATACCCAACCTCAGGATCTAAATCCAGTTTTAGACAGTCTCTAAATAATGAGTGACAGCAAAATGTAGTCACTCTCAGGTTTAACCAAATTATTTCTCCTCTGAAGCTGCTTTCAATGGGAATTTGCAGATGCACTGGCGGAGGAGCTGACTTTGATTAGATTCCTGTGGAAGTCAGGCTGCCTTTGTCAATCTAAGGCTTTCTTTCACTGAGCCTCATTCTGCTGTCTTTACACGTGTGGAAGAACACCTTACTGCTTGATTGCTAAGTGTTTAGTATACCATCCACAAAGGACTTAGTTACATAGGGCAAACACTTAGATGCTTGAGATGTTCAAGAGTGCTTAATTTTGCTTGAGTACGTGACAGGATTTTGGAAATATACAGGTACCACGGATCTGTGACTTCATGCTCATGCGCAAAGTAGGACACTCTTTACCTGTGCATCTGCTGTTATACATGCTAAGAGCATCTAGTTCCCCCCAGAATGAGCTAGCAACAAAATACACGAGTGTGTGGGGTTATCTGTGCTGGTGGTTACAGAGCTCACCTGGTTGGCGGCCTGCTCCCCACCATCGAAACAGACTTGGCTCTTGTCTCCAGCGGCCCTCCTGGATGCTCCAACTTCAGACACCCTTCTCCGAATGTGGAGTCGAGCCTCAATTTATAGGCATTTTGCATTGTTTGGTGGGTGCTGTTCTGAGTTAGTGTGATTTATGTTTTACTATCGCTCCTGCGAGAGCTGGCATTGTCATATGGAGTGTGTTTACAATGGAAAGAGATTCCTGCGGCTTCAGCGAGGTGGTGATGGATTCTATTCCCAGTGTATCTTAGCTATTTTTATCAGATGATCCGTGGTAGGTTTCTGTCTCTGCAGATATCGTGACATGGTGTGTTTTAACGTGGCAACAGTTAGGAATCGTGAGTTTCTTTCAGCTCTGAGAGGGAAACTGAGATCCCTTCAGCCCAAAGAAATCTTTTTGGTATGCAATGACACTCATTTCCAGAACAGTCTCTTCTCACAAGACAAGTACATATGAATGGGTCCTTTTTTCTCTGATTATAACCGCAATTGTGGTGTCTCCACTGGATGCTGAAGGCTGGGCAGGGGTGAGATCTCTTCCCGTTGGGATTCCTTCCATGGCATGTGTTGTGAAGAGAACGCTCTGTGGCAGAATTTCTCTCTGATCATCCTCTTCAGTTTCTCTCTGCAGCTCTTGTACTCGACTTCACACAGCAGAGAAGGCTTTGCTTCTTCTAATTAAGAAGAGAATTTTGAAATATCTGCTGAATTCTTGACCTTCAGAATTCCCTCTGCCAATGTCCCTCTGATCTGGGCTCTCAAGGGCTTCTACTGTTCGTGTGAAAATAGGTAGGGTGTAATTTGCAAATATTTACTAAGTTCTGTTCTGGGTAATTGAAACTGCTGTTAATTGCTCATGATTTCAATCCAGACAGCTGGTTTGTTTTTCTGGGCCACTCCCACAGGAGAAGCTGCATTACTCAATGCCTCAAACCCCCCAAAGGCTTGCTGCTTTGCATAGCATATTGTCTATCTACCGCATTTTCAGTAATACTTGACTGAGAAGCAAAGGCAACTGTGGCTTGTTCCAGGCCAGACAGAGAATAGGCAGTATGTAAAGCTTTTGACTTTGGAAATTTGGGAATGATTGTGCTGGGAGCTGACTGAGCATGAACAAGAGAGGAAGCAGAGCTGTCTCTTGGGGCTCTGGGTAGCACGGTGGACCTAGTTAGGAGGGCAGACATTGCAAAATCTCTTAAATGGTAATCTGAGGTTAGTTAGAATTCAGCTTTGAGTCAGATCGACTCCCTGAAGGTCAGGATAAATGCGCTTTACTGCTGCAGAGCATATCTCACCAGAAAACTATGTTTGAGTCAGTAGATCTCATCAGGCAACTAACAAGCAGGAGAAGACATGACACAGAAGCTGGTTAATACCTTTCCTGAGAGAAATGTACTAAAAAACAGAGTGTTAAGAGCAACTGGGAAATTTCAAGCAGCTGCAAAGAGGAGGAGAGATCATTCAGGGCACAATAAATCAATAAGGTAATCAACAGTCATGTAATTATACTAGTGTTATAAACTTGACTTAAACACGGGAAAGAACAAAAAGACAAAAATAAAGGAACCTACAGTGTGCACACATTATGTATGTGCATGTGTGTGTATAGCTCTGTATATAATAAAAGAAAATAGAAGATCAGTGTAAGTGCTCTTGAAGGGAGAAGATTGATGAGTTAGATATTGTTGTGGAGCTGAATGCCTCATTAAAGACAGTGAATGAAAAATGGTTTCTGTAAATGGAAGGAACTGAAGTGATATCCAGGCAGCAAGAGATTCAAAGCACTCCCATATGAGTAAAAGCACCACTCTGGTTATATCTACGGGATCATCTCGCATCCCCACAGAGATGTGTGCAGTTGTTTCCAGCTTACAGTGCTGGGCAGTGTCCTTCTGTGGCTCCGGGACTGACCTGTGATGGAAGCCCCATCCATATGGCTGAGGCTCAGCCCTAGGAGAGGGATCAGGATCATACAGCAGCAGGCAAACACGCAGTGTGGCATTTAATAGGAAGGGCCCAGAAACAGTTTCTGGAGTCAGCTGTGCCCAGTTGGCCTGACTGGGCTATGTGGGCCAGGAGCACCCAGGCAGCTAGTTTGTGAGCAAATAAATGAGTTCAGCTCCATCTAGAGCCCCCTGAAGGCAGAAGATGCCTGGTGATTTGGGCTCCTGGCAGCACTCTGCAGTCCTCGCAGTTGCTCAGGCACAGGGCTTTGGGGCATTTTCAGCATGTACCAGACATGACATATGTGATTTAAGCTTTTTTTTTTTTTTTTTAATTCTGGGGATGTTGGTTTTGAGGCACTTTTAGAAGGAACTCAGTAGGTTACACTCAGAAAAAAATAACGTACCCAAAGAAGGGGCTATGTAGAAAGAAAGCTGGAAGAAATGGAGAGATCAACAGAAATGTTGGTAAGTCTTACTTATGACGTGTAGAAAAACAATGAAATGAAAATGCTTTAGATGGAAAAGGAACTTATTTAGATCATTCTTTTTAATATCTGCCCCATGTCTGTTTATATTTGAGATAGTACACAGGGTGAAGCTGTTTCATTCCGTTCTGCTAAAATGGCTTCATGCACAACCACCCTTTAAAAAAAAAAAAATGTAGCCAGCAGTTGTGTTAGTTTGGGAAGGATGGTGGGAGTCAGGAGAAGAGGCAAATGCATACATCTTCTCAGTATGAAAGGTATTATATTGTTCATTCCTCATTTACTGCCATCTAACACCATCTCTAATGGCAAATGCTAATGACTGCACAGCTACAGAAAATACCCGAGGAGACAAAGTACACCCACTAAGACCCTCCAGCCAAACTGAGACTCCTCATAAGATCTCCATTAATTAAAATCTCTACAGATGGGCTCCCCTAATTGTAGGAAATGGAACACAATACCTGTAATTAACTCCTCACTCCAAGGCCCTTTTTTCCCCAGCCTCTGAAGGGAGTGGCCACCATTGTTTGGCACCTCCTTGCTGCAGGCCCTGCTGTCCCCAGAGGGTGATGTGGGGGCCCCTGCGTGGAACCAGCCTGGTCTCCTCGCTCAAACCCCTTCCAGCAGCCCTTACCCCACCAAGAAGGTTTTGTGGGTCACCACACAGCGTCCACCCATTGCTCTTCATTGTGGATGGAAATACCGGTTCCTCAATGAGACCTTCTCTGCCTGGCTGTAGGGCAAGCACCTCCTCACTGCTGCTGCACAAGGGAAGATGCTGAGCTGGGGGACAGGGCAACATGAGGGATAAGCGGAGGAAGCTTGCTATCCCCCTTGGCATAGTACATAGGCTTTGGAGCAGAGCTTGGGAAGTGTCTGGCAGCGTGGCCCCATCTGTTCACGGGGACTTCCAGGCAGCTCTGTGGAAATCTCATCCTGTGTCCCTGGAGTTTAGTCTCTTCACCTCAACTCTGAAGTGTTGCACCTGTAACTGAAGGCCTTGTCCAATCCCACAGTACTTCATGTTCTGTGTACTGCATCTTTCTCCTCTTCCATCCCATTGTTACTTCTTGTTACCACTTTCCTTTGCACAGCACTGAATTGCATCTGCTGTCCTGCTTTTTCTTCTTCCCTGCAGAGCATCCCCCTCAGTCCTGAGACTGGAGCAGAAGAGGTGAAGCCAGCACATGTGCTCCCTGAGTGTCCTTGCTGAGTAGATCCATGCTCCTTTGGTTCACCAGCAAGGAGCCGCCTGCATCACACTGACCCATTGGAGTGTGTCCAGAGGAGCACTGCAGAAATGATCCAAGGGATGGAACACCTCCCCTACAAGGACAGGCTGAGAGAGCCAGGACTGCTCAGCCTGCAGAAGAGAAGGCTCCAGGAAGACCTCAGAGTGGCCTTTCAGTATCTAAAAGGGGACTGTAAGAAGGAAGGGGACAGACTCTTTAGCAGGGTCTGTTGTGATAAGACAAGGGGAACTGGTTTCAAACTAAAAGAAGGGAGATATAGATTGGACGTAAGGCAGAAGTTCTTTATGATAAGGGTGATGAGGCACTGGCACAGGTTGTCCAGAGAAGCAGTGGATGCCCCATCCCTGGAGACATCCAAGGTCAGGCTGGGAGGGGCTCTGCGCACCCCAATCTAGCTGTTAAGTTTACCTGCTCATTGCAGTGGGCTTGGCCTAGATGGCTTTTAAAAGTCCCTTCCAACTGATATGGTTCTATGATCAGACCTGCAGCTTGGAGGAGGCAGAGGTCAGAGGACAGAGGGAGGCTGACAGCTGTGAGTCAAAGCCTTCAAAGCCAAGCTGAACTCCCCACTCTGGCTGCTGGAGGAGAACAGAGTCTGTAAAACTGCAGGGAGTGCTGCTCTGTGGGGTTGGGGGCAGGCACACTGTCCTCCCCCCAGCTGCACACAGTGATCGCTTTCCCTTCATCTCTGTGAGCTGCTTATGAGTACCTTAATGGTATATTTCCCTTTATCTGAGAAGAGGGAGAGAAACAGTCTTATCCTGCTCCTTTCTGTTCAGTCCTTTGCAAGTCACGCCTGTCTCATCTACTGCTTTTTCCTTCCCTTCTGCTGCAGCATGAGGCTCTGTGGCATGGTGATATTAAAGAAAAAATCTTCCTGAGAAATATGAGACGGGGCCACACAAACTGAAAATTGTGTTCCAGCCCTAAGACAGAGTAGCTGGGGAAGAGACTGCTCCAGGCTGCCCTGCATCCCTGGTCTTCTCAGATGGCTTCTCAGGGTGTTGGGTAAGGATGGCCCTGTGTGTGGGGGATCCCTAGAAGTATGCTGACAGCACCGGGTGGATTTCAGCACTGAAATCTAAATTGAATTATTTCTGACCACTACTGACCAACCCAGTGTTCTTTGTCACCCTTTGAGAAAGGCTGAGGACATCAGCTGGAGGATAGGCATGTGGTAGAAGATCTTCAGGGAGACCTATGGACCTGGAAGTAAGTACCCAGGGTCACTCCACTTGCTGATATTGGTGTGTAGAGAATCCACAGCTCTTCATGAACACGCAGCAGCTCTTCAGAGCGTGCACTCCTCTTTCAACTCCTTTCTGCCTCGTATGACCAGCAAGGGTCCTGGTGGCTCGTCTTGGAGGAACTGCTGCAGAGATCTGTTCCCTTTCTGTCTCTCAGTATTTATTTTACATTAGTGTGTGAGTACCCACTCTGTACAAATCTTTGTGTGGTTCTGCTGAAGATGTTTCCATGCTGTGCAGCACAGAAAGATGTTTTACTGTTGCTTCCCATGCTTATCAGGAACCGAAGCCAATAGTGATTGTCTAATCACTTATACACTCTCTGTTCTGCAACAGCATTGTCAGAGTTTTCTATCTATGGCAATTGTTTTGTTTTTCTTTTTTTTTTTTTTCCTGATGTCTAGGACGAGTTAGTTTTAGGAACAAAAGTCTGCTTTTAATCAGTGTCTTAAAAAATAAGTTTTTCCTGGAAATAACTCAAGGAATGGTATCACTGGCGCCACTTGCTCCTTGAGACAAGCTTTCAGCTGCTGTGAAACACAAAGATCTGCTGGCTCTCCTGCAGAGTTCCAGGCATGTAGGCACTGCATGTTTTCCTTGTTCCAGCCAGCGCAGCCACCCTTCAACCCACAAGGGTTCACGTGTTGGGTGGGCAGTACCTTTCTGAGTGTGAGCTTCTTCTAAGTGCCTTAGTGATATATATCCTTTTGTCTGAAAAAAGGAAGGAAACAGTCTTATTCACCTGCTTTTTATGAATGTTGTGAACGCTTCTCCTTCTACCAGTCCATATGGGTACATCCAGCTTGTGATTTTTCTCTATAAGGTTTTGCTAGGTACTTCAAGGGCTGCCTCATGTAAAGTGCTGCCTCAATGAATATGCCTTGCAAACCTGCAAAATGACTTATTTCACTCTTAAACTCACTTAAGCAACAGCATTTCCTATCTAAAAGAAGGGCATACCCTCTGTAGCTTTCACCCAACAAATTTATAAATGCCTCTTTTTTTTTTCTTCCTTCTGTGTTTGTTGCTGAGCCATCAAATATTATGATCAGAAGACAGAAAGGTTTATCCCATTGCATGTGTAAGAGTGTAAAACTAGAAATATTGATCTGATTGTGCATTCAGCTTGTAAGAGTTTGTCTAATAGCCACATTGAAGTCCTGCTTTTCTACTGCTTACTGAGTGAAAAACAATTCTGTTTTGCCCTTCCTATCCAGGAAGCATCCTGCTGGCTTTTCACACCATAGGCTTGCCAGTAGGCCTTTTGTCACTGATTTATTTTATCCTTTACCCTTTATCTTGCAAGGTAGGTTGTAGCTAGTAGGATGATACAGAGTCTGATCATGTCTGTACTAAAGTCAGTACACAATGTTGATGGAGTTTGGTGGCTCTAGATTAACTCATTAGTTGTACCTACATTAACAGGGAGGCAAGGACTGTGAAACGTGCCCAGATTATACCTGTCCCAATATGGACACAGTCTAGTTCGACCTTCTTCACTGTAATCGTATGGGAAATCACTAGGTATGGGCTCCACAAATTCCAGAAAACAAGTGCACAGCCTGGCAGCTCTCACAGTGTTCTACCACTGACAAATTGCAGTAGGTATAAGTGTGAGATAAAAATACAAGAAACAAATGCCCCAGAGAGATCAGTGGTTCTGGCTAGTTTCAGCTGTCATTGCTCATCCATCACCTTGAGAGCATTGATGTTCCCTCACACCAGCAGTACCCAATACCCATCACATGAGACTCTCCTTATTGTGTTGCCTGCAGGGAGATAGGTGCCATGGCACTTCTTCAGGAGGACATGTTTATAAATGTACATGTGCACTAAGTCATCGTTCAGCCTCTAAGGGGAGCTGGGACTCTGGAAAACACAAGAGGACCAGAAACATTAGAGAACAAAGGTACTTACCATCAGTATTTACTGGAAGAGAAAGTGATCTCATGGAAATATTTCCACTGTGTTTTTTTTTTTCCCAAAAAAAAGTTCTGGGGCCATTAATACTGTTAATTTTGCCTACTTCGAATAGAAATATCGATGCATAGAAAGGCATAGAGTGACAGCTAACAACTCATCAGTCTTCTTTTATGGACTGCCTCTGCCTTTCAGCTCTTCTAGTTAAATATTCTTTGCTTGGAAATGCTCTCTCAGTGTGTCGTTCTTGCTGGTTAATTGTAATCTTCTCCCCTTGGCTGTGAAGTGTCTCCTGCAGATCAAGCGCAGCAAAGCGCTGCTCCTTGCCCAGGCAAGCATCTCTGCAGCTTCACAGGGGCTCAGGGTGACGTTGTGCCCCTACAGAGCTGGGCGCCAGGTCCCACTCAGGTCCCCATGTGTGCTCTCAACCAAGGGAAGCCACTGCTGGGAAAGGAACTCCTTAGCACTCAGATTCTCCCTGCAAGCTTAGTGCAAGTGGCTCAAGTCAGGAGAAGACGCATCTTCAGTTGGGGTGAACTGGTACAATGGTATTCATGAAAGAAACAGAAGGAAAACAAAACAAAACCACGCGGCTTTTCCAGCTTCACTGAATGTGGGTCCATGTCCAATGTTACTGAAGTCCATGTAGATGAGGTCTACCACTTTTCCCTAATCAAGACAAACCGTTATATAAAGAAGTTTAGTCTGATGCAAGCTGTCTTTCCAAATCACATTGTATTTCACCTCCATTTGTTTCTGCATCTTAATTATTATTTCCTTCAATATATGTTTTAAAACTTTGTATAGGATAGAGGTCAGACTACTGATCTGTACTTTCAAAATGATTTCCTCCCCAGCTCCAAATCTACCCTAAACTCTTTAAAGCTCTTTCAGTTATTGAAGTGCCTGCACAATCTCCACTACTTCTACTTTGTTAACACTGCAGTGCTCAGGGAAGATAGACAGACAACCTTGAGTTGTCTGTATACACAGGTTCTCTGGCTGTTCAACATCAAATTACATTTTCAAAGAAACTGAACACCAGGCAGGTTAAGTCTTTCTCTATTTTCAGCCTTAAATCTGTACAGATTGTGAAATAGCCTCTGCTCAGCATTGCAGTCATATCAATAGTTAATAGATGTAGGCAATGTGTTTCATTTACTTGAGGCTCTCAGATCAATAGAAAGTGTGTCACTTTTTTTTTTTTACTTTCCTATGCAAAAATGTCATCAATTATTAATCAAAGCAGAACAAATTTCATTGAAGATCTGACTTCCTGCAGCAAGATACGGTATCCTTAAATGTTAAAGTGCATTAAATACTGCATGCTGGAATAGTTTTTAATTGCGATGTGGAATGGATCTAATAGGAAAGTGTAAATGAGAGTAATACGAGCTTCAGTATGGGTATAGAAACCATGCAGAGTAGCATGCCATAGAAATGATCCTGCAGGACATCAGGCCCCATATAATCATAGAATCGTGAAGGTTGAACGAGACCACTGAGATCATCTAGTCCAACCATCAGCCCACCCCCACCATGCCCACTGACCATGTCCCTCAGTGCCACATCCACACGGTTCTTAATCACCTCCAGGGAGGGTGACTGCACCACCTCCCATTTCATTACCTCTAAGCATTTCTGTGCAGCTGTGGGGGTCAGCATGGGTGTTCACATCTGTGTAGAGAGTCAGCAGGCCCCAAATCTACATCTATGGCCCAGCCTTACATGAGGAAGCAGGGGATGCCAGAAGCTGAATGTCAAGGCTAGGGCAGTCTTCCATGCGGTGGTCTCTGGTGATCTTCAGCTTGGCTCTCAAAGAGATCCTGAGCACCCCCAGCCTGCTGGGGCTGTGCTGGGCTGTGCCAGGGGCTGTGCTGCTGAGGGAGCCATGATGGTTGCTGCATTGGACCTAGGCCTTGCTTCAGCTTCCAACAAACAGCTTCCAGTATTTATTTCCAAGTTCTGTTGGCTTTAAAAAAGCTCGGTTTGAGCCATGGCTGTCAGGAGCATTATGTTCAAATGTGAGATGAAATGACTTAAAGACTCATTTAGAAGGACTGTGAACCCTGTCAGAATGGATGACCAAGGCCTTGCTTGCCTTATTATTTTCCCATGCTCAATTTATTGCATGTGTGCAGGGAACGAGTTGAAAACAAAGTGCTGTGTTTGTGTGACGTATTTAAATTGTCTATCAGTAGCCTAAGACACTGTGGTTAGCCATTAAATAAATCATTGCTAACAGGCCAATTCAGAGTGATCTATTTTGGTATTTACACTAGTGGCCTAGGAGAGGAAACAGAGGTTTTCTGCAGGGGGAAAAAAGCACCCATCCATCCCAGAGTCCTCCAAGTAAGGTATCAAATGCTACTGAAAATGGTATTTTAAAATATAGTATGGAATGAGTTTCCAGCTTTTCCCAGGAGTGGAAAGCAGGCCAATTTCTCTGCTTTGCCCTTTCAGTTTGTACATGATGTATGTGTTCATTTTGAGTTAAATGGAAGAACAGTGTGTTGGTTGGGTATTTTTATTTTATTTTATTTTTAGAAAATTGTTTAACAAGATTGGAATCCATGCCTTTGGAACTCACCTGCTGTCAAGCTCAGCAGGCGAAACTGGATGGCCTCGCTGTTAATTGCAACAAGACCAGCAGAGATGGCACCACACATGACAACCTCACAAGCTGTGTGTGTGTGTGTGTGTGTGTGTGTGTGCGTGCGTGTGCTGGTGCTTTCCTTCTTGCAGCAGCAGCTCCTGGAATTGTGAGGGTGCTGCTGTGTTTTACACCTGCTTGGAGGCTCCTGGCCTGGGGGCTGCCAAAGCGTCCTCATGTAAGCGAGGCCTAGTGTAGCGATGCTGAGGAGGTTTTAGGTTTGGATCATGCTCTGCTTCTCAGTCACGGTGTTATTTATTTACTTGAGATCTCATCTACATTGAGAAAAGTAAAAGTTCTACTTTCTTCTAGCTCATTTAGGGCTCCCTTTTGCATCTTTTAATGCAGTGCTGTAACAGTTATCAGGAGTGAGCATGCTGAGGGGGCTGTTTGCACTGAGGTTTACATTTCTAGTGCAAAATATATGCACAGAAAAAAAACCATTTTTATTACTTAAAGACTTAACTTGCTGACATCCTTCAGATTTCACCTCGATTCACAGTAATGCCTGATCTGAAGCAGTGAACCTCCTATGATGGCACCAAGCTGAGTGGTGCAGTTGACACAATAGTAGGAAGGGACACCATACTGAGGGACCTGGACAGGCTTGTGGAGTGGGTCTGTGAGAACCTAATGTGGATCAACAAGGTAAAGTGCAAGGTGTTGCACTTGAGTCAGGAATCCCAGGTATGAGCACAGACTGGGAGAACTCATTGAGAGCAGTACTGCTGGAAGGGATTGGGGTCCTGGTGGACAAAAAGCTTGATGTGAGCCAGCAGTGTGCACTTGCAGTCCAGAAGGCCAACAGTATCCTGGACTTCATCAAAACAGGAGTGGCAGCAAGGCAAGGGAGGGGATTGTCCCCCTCTGCTCTGCCCCCGTGAGGCCCCATCTGGAGTACTGCATCCAGGCCTGGGGCCCCCAGCACAAAAAGGATGAGGAACTGTTGGAGTGGGTCCAGAGGAGGGCCGTGAGGATGATGAAGAGGGCTGGAGCATCTCTTCTGTGAAGAAGGGTTACGGGAATGGGGCTTGTTTAGCTTGAAGAAGAGAAGGCTCCGGGGAGGCTTAATTGTGGCCTTCCAGTATTTGGAAAGGGAGCTTAAAAGCAGGAGGAGGACTGACTTTTTATATGATCTAATAGTGATAGGACAAGGGGCAATGTCTTTAAACTAAAGGAGGTGAGATTTAGGTTAGGTGTTAGGAAGAAATTCTTTACTCAGAGCATGGTGAGGCACTGGCATAGGCTGCCCCAAGAAGCTTTGCATGCCCCATCCCTGGAGATGTTCAAGGCCAGGTTGGATGGGGCCCTGGGCAGCCTGAGCTGGTAGGGAGCAGCCCTGCCCAGGGCAGGGGGTTGGAGCTTGATCTTTATGGTCCCTTCCAACCTAGTGCATTCTGTAATTCTATGTTTCAGGAGCTCTTTTGGTGTTCCTGATAAGCCACTTGATGGCCATAGATAAGATATAAAATGTGAATACTCAGAGATGCAGTCTTCCTATAGGTGCATTTTTAACCCAAGAACACAAAAAGCTGTCTACGTTTACATCTTGCTGTCTCAAAGAAGCCCAGCCACAGAGGTACAAAAATGAACAGCAGAACAGCACCACAGGCTTGCTTTCCCCCTACATAAACATGCTAGTTTGCACCACGTGAGATCTGAATGCATGTGGGAAACTTGAGAAGCTGCATTTAAGCATCAAAAGTACATTCTCCTGTATTGACACCTTGTAAAAAGAGGAACAAGCCATTTGTTAAAAGGAAGTAAAGACAAAGTAAAGTCACTCATCTTTATATGAGTATGATGTACCCTTCACACTTGCCCAGTTTCCCTGAATTTCTTCTGACAAGAAAAATGCGCTGGGAAAGAATCCTGTAAAAATCCACCTCAGTAACATCAGCCACGCAAACAGCACCTCTGTGCACGTCGCTTCTTGTAAACCTGTTGAGCTAAATGTTTGCCTGGATATTACTGCTGTTCCTCTCACCCTGTGATATGTTGGCATTAGCAAACAGAGTCTAATGTCCATGTACGCAGTTACCCACTCTGCCTCCCTCCCTCCCACTTAGCTTTTATTCGGGAGCGTTCGCAGGAAGAGAGGGAGTAAGAAAGAGCTTACTGAACACCTACAACGTACTGGTGAGCAGAGATACGGCTCATGCAGGTGGGGGGCTGTGCTCATCCCCATTCCCAGCCAGGGAAGCTGAGGCACAGAGGCTCGTGGGAGGTTTGTCCAAGGCTGGAGAAGTTCTGGAGCAGAAATGGGAAGAGAAGAAGGCACATCTTGTGATTGCACAACCATGGCTCCATCCCTGGAGGCCAGCATGTGGCATAAAGGAAGCCTTCCGGCTCTGGCAACTTTCTCCCCTATCCAGCTGGTAAGTGAATTTAAACAGACTCTTTCCAGTCATCCTGGCTGTGGTTTAGTGATGGGGAAGGAATCTGTAATCAGCCTGATGATTGGACTTGATGATCCTGAAGGTTGTTTCCAACACAGAGTGATTCTCTGCTGATTCTTTGATGCTTCTTGCAACCTCTAGAAACCACAGTAATAAAAGGGACAAGAATTGACTTTTTCTGCGTTTGAGTTACTAGGAAGCTTTATCTGTTCCTTTGAATCATGACCCAGCCTTGTTGCCTATCAGTTATTTTACTTGATGCCAAAGGAGACTGTGTCACGAGGGCTGCAGTATGCCCCACATGCTCTCACATGCCCAAATATCCAGCCATGGGCCATGCTTTAAGGCTCTGGGCAAGTAGGAGAAGCAGACTGCTATAGATGTGCCAACACCTGCAGAGCATGCCTGCTGTTTCCTGCTGAATTGGGACCATTTGTGGGGCACAGTGGGAGCAGAAGGGAGCTGCAACCCTTCCGTCCCCTCTTGTCACTCCTCTTCTGGGGGTATGCATCCTGTCCCTGTCCAGAGCAGAATTTGGGGACTGGAGACAACAGACAGAGCACAGAGCCATGGTAAAACAGAGCTCTGTTCTTCCCTCTTTACACAAACAAAAGTCCTATTGAAAGCAGTCAGACATTGAATCTAATGATTGAAATATATGTATGCATACGTATAAAAATTGAAGTATTACTGTTTCAGCTCTCTCTTGATTTTAATTTTCTCTGTGGAGTTCAAATATAGAGTGTTCCTTCATTGATTAATTTCAAAGCCTTTTTTTTGGCTATCACATCTAAACTCTCTTAGATTTTTCTCCCAGCTGTGGAAGGCAAGGACAGTGAGGGACAGAAAAGTCAAAGGCTGTCTTACAGCACTGGAACCTTTAAAGAGCATCCTTGAAATATAGGAGGAAAAAAACTGACAATAAATAACCCTTCAGCTTATTTTTAAAGCAAGTTTTCTTCTTGAGTGAGGCTCTTCCCCACTTTTAGGGTATGAACTAATTAAAGTGTGTGTGTGTGCATAATCACATTTTGTCTCTAAACCTGCCAGGATCGTTTTTTTTCTTTTTTTTCTGTTTTCCCCCTCACTTTTGTTTCATTTCCTGCATGTTACTGACTGGACACTGCTAGTAGAGTAGGTGCCCTTGGAAAGGAGAAATGCCTGAGCTTATGCCAGCACCACTGTCCTGGTTTTTCGGCACAAGCAAGTTTGTGACACGTGCCCTGTGCTGCACGCGCCCTGCCTGAGCTGCCTCCAGCTCTCTTGGGTTTTGTTGCTATTCCTCACTTGTGCCATGGTTTTGGGGCTCTGCTTTGAGCCGTGAACTCGATGGCTGAAAATATACACCTTTTCTTTTCTCCTCTTGGAAAGCAAAGTTTGATTTCTTTATTTTTCTCAGAAAAAAAATTAGAGAATTGAAGTTAGAATTCTAGTAGTAATACTGGATCCACTGTGTCACGCTTCCACTTTGTTGTCCTTCCTCCTCCACAGGCCTCCTCCTTGTAGCTCTGCAGAGGACATGTGACATGAATACTGCAGTCTGCGCTGGGTCTGGTAGCTCTGAGTGCCATCTCTGGTAGCAGCAGATCAGTTTGCTTTCCTAGGGTAGAGTGAGTTGCAAGCAACTATGGCAGGTTTCTCTTAAATACTGGAGCATGTAATCATTAAGGTTGGAAAAGGCCATTAAGATCATCTAGTCCAGCCATCCACCTACCACCACTATTGCCCTCTAAACCCTCAGTGCCACATCCACACGGTTCTTCAACACCTCCAGGGATGGTGACTCCACCATCTCCCTGGGCAGCCTGTGCCAGTGCAGCACCGCTCTTTCTGGGAGGAAATTCTTCTAAACATCCAACCTGAACCTCCCCTGGTGCAACGTGAGGCCGTTACTTCTCATCCTGTCTCTGTGACCTGAGAGAAGAGGCTGACCCCCACCTCCTTTGAGGTCGCTGAATAGAGCAATAAGGCCTCCCCTGAGCCTCCTCTTCTCCAGACTGAACAACCCCAGTTCCATCCCCATAAAACATCCATCAGACAGCCCACAAAGCGTGGAGGTCATCCAAGGGCTGGCTTTGACACGCAGCCTTGCTCATGCTGGGTAACAGGGAGACTGTCTTCCCATGGAGGAAGCTACTCTAGAAGAAGCTGAGGAGGAAGAGGAGGAGGATTTTGTTGGAGCATCCCAAGCACTTCGGAGTGTGTGTACCAGGACCAGAGGCTCCTGGTGTAGCACCTGCCAAGAGAGGGCATGGGAAGGGAAGGCAGCAGATGTGAATGTATGGTGTCGGTTTATGGAGTGCGCTGCATGTTTGTAAAACACCTCAGCAATACAGCCGGGGAGGGCAATTAGCTAATTTCTTCCTCCTTTATTTTCTCTGCATGAGGCATTTATTTGTGCAGCATAATTAGTGGGGATCTGTGCAGGTGTGTGCCATCTGGAGTGCACCCAATTAAGTCGGGAGAATAAAAAATGGGCGAGGAGAAGATGAGCAGGAGGGGAGAGCTGGGAATAACACCTCGGTGGGGTCCCTGCTCATCCCCGTGGCTGAATGCCTCAGAACCTGGGAGAGACCAAGGAGTCCCTAAGCTCATTTTACAGAGAGGCTCATTGTATCAAAGAAGTGGGTCCTGATTGGGGTCCACCAAGTAGACCACATCTGTGGCTCAGACCAGCCATTGCTTGTCCTGCATCTTGCACATGCTTGTGCCTCCAGAAGTACAGGGTTGGGGCTGGCTATTGCTGAGGACTGGGGAGCAGAAAATGCAAATCTGTAGAAAAACAGGCTCCGTTAATCCCATTGCTTTGTAAATGATGGTGAGTGGAGGAGGAAGAGTAGTCACTGCCAGGATGCTTGTGATCATTAGAACAATGCCACTAAAGCTATGAAATTAATATGCTTAGGTGCGGTACATGTCTGGATGCTCTTATTCAGAAATCACTTCTTTTTGCTACCAGGTCTTTGGTTAGATTGTTAAAAAGTAATTAGAGGGCCCCAGCCAGAGCTCAGAGAGGCAAACTATGTGAATGGGTCTGCACATGGGTGGGGAAATCGCAGGCAAGTTGGAAGAAAACATCTCTAGAACCCAGAAAGGGAGAGCATCTGCATGCTCTGCCTCTGTGTGAAATGCATCTCTCCAGCTAGATTTTTCAGGGGATTACTCTGAAGAGGCTGTGTTGGCTTTATTTCCTAAGCGTGTCAGAGAGGCTCTTCTGAGATTGCTGATTGTAGTTGCATTTCCGCTCCATTTTGTGAGAGCTGCCTGTTATGAAGCCACATTCTCAAGTGTGTTAAAAAAACCAACTCATATAGCCACATTTACCCATCTCTACTATGGGGACTTGAAAGATTTTCTGCATATGTTATAAAATTCTCAGCATCTCTTGAGCAGCTCAAGTATTTCTTCTATTTAAAAATGTCACAAACCCACTTCCTAAACCAGAGTTCCAGACGTGTTGTTAAAGGGGTCAATGAAATGTTCATTTATTTAGAACGAGTAAACGTGCCCTGGTCCTGCGACCTGTGGCCCATTGCAGCTACCTAGACTGCAGTGCAGACTGGGGAACCCATCCAGACCATTGGTGTCTGGCTGTGCAGCAGCACCTGTGGGCTCTATATTAAACTAGGCCCTTGCACTGCCATGTGTCAAAGGCATCTCTTCCAGAGGAAACTCCTCCACCCCCACCCTGCCAAAAAAATAAGCAGTTTTAATACAATATCCTTTGCTGCTTTGGGTCCCATACGCAGCGAGCCTGTGGCTCCTCTGTTCCTCTAGTCTCTCATTTGCTGGGTGCCATGTGCTGGCCTCACTATGTGGTACCATTGTGACTGCTGGCAAAGCTCCCATTGGTTTTGCTACATGCCGCACTGAGGCTGGATTCTGCCTTTCTTCCGTGTGCCTTCATGGTAAAAAGCTGTGATTTTCAATTCTCCAGGCATCTTTCTGGAGCTACACAGAAAGAAATAGTCTGGGGGCTTGCTGACCATACCTAGTGAGCTACATCAGGAGTATTCCTACTGTGCCAAGTGTACAGAATCCTATGGTATAACTGCTCTAAGACAGACAGCAGGGTCCCCTGGGCCTTCCTTAATAACCAATAGGCTGGAGAAATTCTTACGAGCCATTTATTGCCTCTCAGGATATGAAGGAGGATTTAAGTGGGGTTCATTAAATGTCTCCTTTGCACTTTCAGTTCCAGGCTGGTGCTCCTTGTCATGCCGTGTCAACCTCCTTACCCATTTGTTTCTCCTTTCTTTCATACCCACGTTTTTGAAGATGCATGGGCAGCTAGCAATTTGATGTCACCTTTGGCACTTTTTCTTAAAGGTAGGAGTGTTAGATACTGGCAAGTGCTCGTTCATTGCTCCTTTTCATCCTTTCACCTCCTCAGGGCCCCATCCAACCTGGCCCTCAGTGCCTCCAGGGATGGGGCATCCACAGCTTCTCTGGGCAGCCTGTGGCAGCGCCTCACCGCCATGTATGTTTGTGCCTTTAAGAAAATTATTAAGCATGTCAAATCTCTTCTAATGAGAACTCTTGATAGCAGAGTAGTGCACATACCTTGTTCTCCATAGGTTAAAAATGAGATCTTGGGCCCAGATGACACTGTGAAATATTAGGTTGCAAACATCCTTATTGTTAACAATTGCTCTTAATTACTATAATTGTGGCGAGTTAAAATAGGGTCAAGCTCATAGCTAAGATAAGTCTAATAAAAAATAAAGTGAGGTCATTTGTGATGTCAAAGCTAAAGTCACCTGTTGCAGTCCTGCCTGTACAAGGGGAAGCACCCAGGGCTGCGCGGCAGATTGCATAAGATAGCCCTGCTGCTCCACTGGCTTCAGCTTGGGTGTCCAGTGAGGGACAGCAGTGCTGGGGAAGGGGAAAGGCATTGCCCCCAGGGAGGAGCCTGCACAGTCTTCCATGATGGCTGCCAGAGACAAATGTGCAAACCATTGCTCTGAGGTGACTGATACAAAATGTAAAGGGATTAGTGAAATCGGTTTGTAAGACAAATTAATGTTGACCTTTCAAGTGATGGGTTGAAGCCAGCAGCGAGAAAGCAGGTTTTGACAGAGACCGGTGTTGACTGGCTAAAAGCATGACAAGATAAATGAGGGTCTCTTTGGTGATGCCTAGGCACAAGGTCACGTTGTCATGTGGGGATGCTGCTGGCCAGCAAGGTGATTTCTCTGTGTCAGTGGGCCACTTTCTTACAGTGTTGCTGAGCCACCACTGCTTGTGTGTCCATTGGGTGAGCTGCTGTTTGTGTAAAGTCATAACGAAGGTAACCAAGAGTTGGCATGTTGTTTTTTGTGATAGTCCCCCTGTACTCAGCACTGGTGAGGCTGCACCTCGAATGCTGTGTTCAGTTTTGGGCCCCTCACTACAAGAAAGACACTGAGGCCCTGGAGCATGTCCAGAGAAGGGCAATGGAGCTGCAAGGGGTCTGGAGCATGAGTATTAAGGAACTGAGGATTGTTCAGTCTGGAGAAGAGGAGGCTCAGGGGAGGGCTCTCTACAATGACCTGAAAGGAGATTGTGGTGAGGCAGGGGTCGGTCTCTTCTCCCAGGTAACTGCAACAGGACAAGAGGTAATGGCCTTAAGCTGTGCAAGGGGACTCTCAGGTTGGATATTAGGAAAAATTTCTTCACAGAAAGAGTGGTGCTGCACTGGCACAGGCTGCCCACGGAGGTGATGAAGTCACCGTCCCTGGAAGCGTTCAAGAACTGTGTGGATGTGGCACTGAGGAATGTGGTCAGTGGGCAGTAGTGGTCATACGTGGACAGTTGAACTGGATGATCTTAGAGGTCTCTTCCAACCTTAATGATTCTATGATTCTATGTGATGAAGAGTGCATAACTCAGTGATCCCACTGAACTCAGTGATCCCCTATTAATAGAAATAATCTATAGAATAGGTTGTCAGTAGAAAAAATCTAGCAATACTCTGATGATTTCTCCAGCTTTTCCTGGAAACCAGGAGTTTTGCCAGCTGTGCTTACCTCAAAGTGTTCAGATTTCCTTTTGCTGCCCACTGAGTGCACAGACAGCCATGTCTCTATCCTGGCATGTCAATGCAATGAGAAAATTGTATCTTTAAATACCAGCTTAATCTAATCTGGGACAAAAACAGTGAAAGGCTTTAATCATAATTGCACGGTGCCTGTAGGCTGTCACCAGAGGGCAGAGACAAGGTTGTTTGTTGCCACGTGCGGATAGTTCCGAAATTAAATCTCCTTTCCGCGAAGGCAGTAGATTCTGATCTAGCTTGTGTCCTTTCCAAATATTTCAGGCCTGTAACCAGATCACTCATTTCATCAGCATGTCACAAACGCTGTCTTGCTTCTGTCAAGCTACATACAGAGGGGCAAGGAGAAATGTCTTTATCATACCATGTGTGCCTGACTTTATAACATCACAGCTTACACAAAATACTGGCTCACAATATAAACAGGAAGCTTACTTTCCTTTCACAAGGCTTTTCCAGAGCTTGGTACGTGCAGTGCTTGCACGCTGTGAGTGCTTCCCAGCTGGGCAACCACAGCAGGAACAGGGGGAACCCAATGGGGATCCATCTTTGATTGGGAGCTGCTCTTACACAGTATGGGTGGAAAGCTGTGCTGTGGTCTCAGCTTAGAAGAATGAAGATTTTAAAGCCTGAGGCAGTAAGGTACAACTTGTACCACGCTCATCCTATGTGGGGAAGGCAGATTCCCTATACCTGGCAGCATGGGTACCTGGGGCAGGGGGCACAGAGGTACACTCAGGGGTCTGCTCTCCATGGCTGCGTACCTCCTTGCTGGAATCTATGAGCAGATAAGTTTGTTTAGGAAGAGTTTAAAAGTCTTTACTGTCCTACCTGGTGCATCGTGGGTAGTTGAGCTGCATGGAAAAACCCGAGGGCTTTGCATCCTGGGGAGGCTGAAGGTGCCTCACCAGATGGTGCTGCACTGGAAACATGTCTGAATGATCAGGATTATATACGGGGTCAGAACAGTGTCTTTGTGTTTCAGTATATAACTTCAGGTGAAACACTCAGTTCTGTGCGCTTCCCTCTCAGAACTGGGAGAAATCCATCGGTGGGGAAGGATTTGTCCTGTGGCTGAGCTCCAGGGCCATAGTGGTGCAGAAAGATGCTGGAGGCTCTCTGCAGTGTGTTAGCTCTGCTGTACCTCCAGATCTTTTATTTTACTGCTCTTCAAAATGAAAACAAAGAAGCTAAACTGAAATTAGCCAGTGACCTAAATATGACATGGAGGTCTCATGGGAAGCAAAGCGGACATGCAGCAGGAAGATTCAGCATCACCAACGTGAACCATGGTGTTACAGATGCATGATCAGCTTTTCATCCATTGGTTCCTCCTTGCTGCCAGCTCTGGCAGATGTGATGACTACTGCAAACACACAAAAGCTCTCGCTGCTTTTTACTCCTAAAGTAAGATACAGAGGTTCTGTCTTGTTCTCTGCTTTCTACCCATCGTGTTTTTGAGTTAGTTCATATGGTGAGGAATCTAATACTTATAAGAAGTTCATGATCTTAAATTTAGGATCAAGAATAGAATAGAAGGTGCAAAGAAGCAGACTTGCGCTTTCACCTGTCCCTTTTTTTTGATCTCCTAAGGACTTAAGGGTGGCACAGCTGCCCAGAGAAGCTGTGGTGCTTCTCTCCATCCCTGGAGGCGCTCAGTGCCAGGTTGGATGGGGCCCTGGGCAGCCTGAGCTGGTGGGTGGCAGCCCTGCCCATGGCAGGGGGATGGAACTGGGTGGGCTTTAAGGTCCCCTCCAACCTGAGCCATTCTGTGATTAATCAGAGTCCAGCCTCTTCCCACCTTGCTACAGGTTATCTTATTCTTTAACTGGAGAAATATTTATACACTGTCTTAGGCCACAGGAGAGGGAAGAAGGCTTGTCAAAGCATGTTGCAAAGATATTGTAGGGTAACGTTATTTTGTCTTACTGGCTAATGTTCAGATTCTGCATTTATCATTTTTACAACTTAAGCCTTAAACTATTGTAAGATAACCAGACTCTAGCAGTCTTATCACGCTTACATGCTTGTACTTTTATTTTAGTTTTATGGTTGTGATATTGAATCCTCTTAAAGAAAAGGCAAGTTGCTTTGACTGCAGTGAGTATTATTTTCATGCTCTGCCGAGCTTGCATTTTTTCTCAGTGCACCTTTCTTCTGAACATCTAAAGCTTACTTTTTGGATAGCTGCAGTGTCTGTAGAGCTTTATCTTAGAATGCTGTTTTGGACCATCTCTCTTCAAGAAAAACTACATTACGCAGAACAGCCTTGCCAGGCTGCAGAATGAGCTACCAGAAGGGCTGTTGCTGCTCAAGTGTCTCTGTGCCATGTAGTGCTGGATGGCCAGGGTTGGTGTCTACAAACAAGCCCCTGGGCCCGCTGTTTGCAGCTCCAGTGCCAAGGCTTAACCGGAGAAGGGATTCTGCAAGAAGAGAAGGCAACACTCTTAATCAGAACCAGGAATCATCAGGCTGACTTGCCAAATCAGGCTAAGAGAAGTTTATATGGACGTTATGAGGACTCAGCATAAAGTGTCTGGACGTGCAAGACATCAATACATAAACATGATATGCCCCGATGTTTTAATTATTTTGGCCTGCAACAGCAAAGAACATTTTAAAGGCCAGACCCTTTGTAGTGCTGGATATCCTCAACACCAGTTGCACTCCTCAGAACCCACCGTGCTCGGCGCCTTCCCACGAGGTGCCTCGGGTAGAGCCCCACGCTGCCTGCCCTCCCAGCCAGCAGCCGCCACCACCCCAGGGGTGGAAAATATGAGGGCAACTTGACTCCATCAAGAACCACAAGACATTCCTTGCATGTGAAATTTCTGCAGATTCAAGATTTCTACATAGCTGTGCTGCCACTTACTTACAGAAACATGTTTTCACAGCTTATATGCATTAACCCCTAGTGGGCCTTAGATTTCTGTGTAGGGTTTGACATGTCTTCGGGAGATCTTCAGGACAGGAAGACAAAACACCGCTCCTGGAAATGAAAAAATAACTGAATTTAGATCAAACACTTGGAAAGTCTGGCTTTTGCTCTAAAAGGTTAATCAGTATTTGGAGTTTTTTGCCGTGGGAGATTCCTTGTGTAATTATTGAAAAGCAAGATCAAAAACCAGCATCATCTTTTGAGTGCCAATGTCACGCCTGGACAAAAACAAGCTAGATCAGCCCTAATGATATTTGCTCCTGGACACACTGCAGAATCCCTGGCTATGCTTAGGATAGGAAGGAATTTCCTCATGTGGCGAACTGGCAAAGCCTTTGTGTTTGTCTTGTTCTTGTCTATTGCTCAAGGACTGTCTTATGGAATCTTACTTCACTTTTTTTTTTCTTTCTGCAGCCTTTTGATCAGAGCTGAACATTAGCCTTGTCCCATCTCTGGGCCCTGTTTTGTTTCAAAAGATTTCCTCTGCTTTACTGAACAGGTATGGATTGGTTTGATTATTTTTGCATTACAAGAATACTCTAGTAATCACAAAAAAAAAAAAATTAGATTATTCTCCACCTAGAAAAGAGATGCAGGGAAAGGGTTAAGGGAGTAACTAGCTGCTCAACCAGTTGCAGCTTCCTAGTCCACTCCCTAGAATATCAATGGATTGTAGGATGCTCCAGTGTTCAAGATCACAGTCAAAGCATGGGTTGTGTCAGATGCAGCGCTACACCTAAGCAGCAACCTCTCCACTTCTGTATGTAACTAGATCATTGCCGGGCCTAGAGTAAGTTGAACAAAATTCCTAATCTCACAGTTAATGACAGCATGCCTTTATTGTTCTACTGCTGTTATGCTTACGAAAACAGTCTGTATGCGTGATAGATATTTATGCGTGCTTACTTTTCTTATTTCAGGCGCGTTGCTCCTAGATCATTATAAACAGCCCCGAGGTTTTCTTTTAGTGCTCTTTTGGCACATAATTGGCCATACTTGAAGCCGATGGGAGAGTTTTCATCGGACTCAGAGAGTGGGCTTTGCCTTGGGTCAAGCAGAGCCAACGACTGGGTCCGACAACTACTTAATCTTCAATTTCCAGTTTCTCCAATTGCTTTGTTCTGCAAAAGCTAAGTTAATTACAAATAATAGGCCCTAACTTGACGTACACCTCTCTCATATTCAACCCCTATGATTAGAAAAATACCAAGACTAGATATCTTCGTGAAGGCTGCCTTGTGAACATGTAGGCAAGCTGGAAACTAGACCTCAAAGAGAAGAATAAGTTGGATTGTTCCTCCAAAACGGATATTCTCTTCAACACATTGTAGCTGTGAACAGCATTTGCAATTCCATACCTCATCCCATTAGTTAAATTGGCTTGCTCCAAGGGGTGATGGGGGAGTTTTCACAGAGAAGACATAGATGTCCTCCCTTCTCTCTAATGCCTTGGCATTAAACCAGATGAGACTGTGTTCATCTGGTTTAATATCCTTGTTGTTCATGAGTTTTCCCTAGATCAGAAGCTGCTGAGAAGGCTTGTTCAAGGCAATAGCCCCAGCTATATACGTGACCAACAAAGTGCTCTTTGCTGCCACCAGCTCCGCCAGAGCACAGAGCTTAAAGGCCTCTTTGACATGGCCCAGCCCCTTACACTGAAATCTCTTTCATTTGGGAATTCAATAGCAAATGTCCTTTGACTTCCACTGTATGTGAGCATGTGCTTTTCTGGTCCAAAAAAAGAGGGCTTGGTCCTGCCAGGGTAGATGGGTGCCCACTGTAGTGCACAGAAGGCAGGTGGACAAGCAGGAGCTTGTGCTCTTTCTACCATTATTTCATTACAGTTCATCATTTATCATAATTGTGATTTCATTGTTATTGCTGCGTATCTGAGGAACACTCTCTGAGCACACTTCCTATTTGCACCTGACAGAGAGGGAGCATCTCAAAAAATCCCTGAGGGTTTTTGAGATCACAAAGCTCAGAAAGATAACACAGCGCACATAACTCCCCTTGGTTTTCTTTATGCCTGCTGACAAGGTTAGCAATAACCCGTCTTTGTGAGGGATTGTTTTGTCTCCCCTACCAATACATCCAGACTGGCAAGCTTTAGGTCTGACTTACTATAGTGTATCATCTCATTTTTCTTAAGGAAACAGTGGTGAAATTAGAGACATATTACATAAAAACATCACAGATTATGAAAGGATGAATACCAAAGGAAATTAATAATTAAAAAAACACCCTTTTTATTTTCTTCAGTAACTTGAAGCCTGACCTGAAAACTATCCACAGTGGACTTCTCTATGTCCACCTCTAGCTTGAACTGGGAAAGGTTTAAGCAACTCTGCTGGGATGTGAATGGTGAAGCCCAAGCTCAGTGAAGCTGCAGTGATTAGACTGAGTGTGGTCTGCGATGTGGCTGCTGGTGCTGGAGCCAAGCTGGCTGTCCTCAAACGAGCTCCTCTTGAGTTACGGTAACTCAAGCAATTCTGACTTTATCCTAGATGCCAGCTCTCAGCTATTCCTGGAATTAGATTCTAGGCTAGGAGTGTGTGTTTTAATAGAAAAACATCTATGTGATCTCCAATTTTTTCGTTCTCCTAAAGAAATATTAATTTTTCTAATTTCTGCTGATTTTTCCCATGTACCCAGTGATTCTCCCACGCATTCTGCCTTATGATAGAAGCACTTCTGTGATGAAAGGAAGTAGGACTTATTAATGGGAAAAGGTAGACAGTCTGAATGCTTCAGAGGATCATCTTGTAAGTAGCTTGTCTTTATTGCTTCATGGTGCACATGCGAGTTGCAGTCCTTGCTAATCTGGTTGATTCAGAGTTAGGAATGGTATGCAGTGATATTGATGGATTATCCCTGCAGCTAAAGAGTGAGAATACTCATTACTTCTGTTTCAAAAACTCAGTTACTTGCTCACCAAAACATCCTCATTTTCTCAGGAATTTCTGTATACTCAGCACAAAATGCTTGCACAATAGGCACAGTGACTCCTGCAACTATTGTTTACAATCTGCCAGCTAATCCTTTCTGTGAGCCAGGCGGTGCCTACTGGGTTAGGCTTTTGACTGGGATTAGCAGCTGGTGCTGATGCACACTGCCATGCTTCCTGGGAACCTCAGCAGGATCATGGCTGCATTGTGCCAAGCAGTACACAAACTAGAGCTCAGAGCCTATTGTTTGAACATCTTCCCTCTAATTCTGCATTTGACCCCATTTCTCCTTTCAGCCCTTAAGTAAGACATCTAATCCCGTTCCATTTCCATATCTTTTCAGGGATTCGTTTCTTACTATCAATGTCTGTAACCTGCTTTTGGAGGGGGGATGCCAGGATGGTGTCACCCGAAGGCCACAGAAAACTACCATAGCTCAAGTGGGAAGCTGTGTCTCCTCTGCTCAAGTGCATCTACTATTCAGTGACGTTGCCTTTTCAATGGGAATTTGTGCCCTCTCCAGCTGTGCTGCTGTGCCCAAACCATACACAAGCAGGAAGGCATGGCAAGTCTCAAGGTTGAGGTACAGAGTTGCCCACTGAGTATGGGGCAGAAGGATTTTCCTTCTGGCCTGTCCCTGTTGCACAGGGCTCCAATGCTACTCTGGGGTCTGTGTGAGGCAGTAGGGAGCCTTTCCTCCTCCCAGTCCTTTCAGGCTATAGGGGTTCATGTTGCTGTTGTTCCAGTTTCATGTCAAAAGGATGCTTGGTTGGTCTAGGTACAGCACACCCTGCTCGGGCTCCACCCCTGCACTGCCACGGCCTTGCATCCATGTCTGCAGTTAACACCAAGCCTCATCTGCAACCTGTTGCTCCTGCCCTACAATGCTGCTTAAATTGAGTTTAAAATCTGGCCATTTTACTGCTGCATCCCACATTCCTCAAAGACAGTAGCAAGCTAATAACATGCTGGTGTCATCTCAGCCATCACAGGCTGCAGCTGGCATGCGCAGTCTTGTTTCATAAACTTCTTTGTCTCGTGAGAGATTTGAGACTCTAATACTTATTTGGTCTGTACCTCCTTATTTGAGGCTGACCAGTCTGAATCACTTTTGATAAACTCCAAGCAGGAATTTCAAACATAGTGAAGTTCCTATCAGTTTAATTAAAGTAGATTGCTGGGTAGAGAAACCCTGTGAAATGTTCCCATTGAGGAGAAGGCTGTGCTGGGCGTGCCCCTGAGGAGCCATCAGGGAATCTGTGCAGGGCCATGGCTGTTATCATGGGGCACTGAGGAGCTTTACTTGAAAGTAAGACCTCTCATGCAAAGAAGAAGTTGAGACAGGAGTGGCTACGGAGTAATCACTTCTACTATATCATGAGAGTAGCTGAGAAGAAATAGAGGAGCCACCTTAAGATGATAAGAGACCTACATCTGTAGGAAGCTGGTCTGTGTTAATTTTCTTGTGCAAGAAACAGTCTGTCTGATATGGCCAAGATTTCTAGATACTTTAAATACTTTGCTTTAGATAATATTTCTGTACTATTACAGGCACAAGGTCAATTTGTCTGTAAAAATGTTAACATATGGTAAATTATATTTGAAGGCTTTCTTTACCTACTGCATTCTATCTCTGTCCTGTACCACATTTTGAGGATGTGGCACCATGTGGATATTAGAAGCTGGAAAGTGGGGAGAAGAAGGCATTTAGGACAGGCACGGCATGGAGTTTACTTCGCCAACACTGGTGAGTTACTGGTGCTGGCCACAGTGGTGGAGGACACCTCTGAGGGACTCATTCATTTGAGAGGCTGTTCTATAGCTTTCACTGAGTCTTCTCTCAAATTGATGTTTGTAGTAATTAACCACAGATTAAAATAGATTACTGCATTGCTCCCATCGGATGCAGACTTGAGGGTTTAGGCAATGCTCTGTGGCTAACAAGAGCCAGCAAGTTTTACCTGAGTCATCCCTCTGGGTGAAACGTGCCCTGCTCTAGTGATGATGGGAGATGCCAGATGTCAACACAAGGGCAGTCTTCTGCCATCATGATTAACCAGGCAGAGCCTGCTTGGAAGAGCCATCGAGACGATCGATCTTATTCTTATCCAGCAGTGATAGCAGGCTGCCAATGAGATTAGAAGGACTACACTTAATGTAGTCTTTTGGTAGTGAGGGAAGATTTATATTAGCATAAGCTGCTTAGGAAAAGCTTCTTTTACTTAGCATTTATCATTTGTTATTCACATTTTATTACATTGATAGCCATCCCAAGAAAACATTTTAAACTTCCTACCTGTTTCATACATGGGCATATTCTCTTTGAAACCAAACATATTTTGAGAGAACCAGACTGGTGACAAGCGATGCTGGACCTACTTAGTTACACTGATGTAAACTTAGCATAATTATTTTTAGAGCAATGAAGCAGTGTCTGATGTGCTTCCCAAGTCACTGTGTTTTTTCCTCCTGGCACTGATGCATACAGCTGATGGTCATCTCAGGTCTGTGGACTGTACTCAAGAGAAGCTTGCACTGAGCCAAACAGGATCTCTGGTTTGAGCAGGAAATTCCACATTTGATCCTGTAGGGTGAAACATGCTGTGTTCCCTCAAACATGACTTTGGTCCACGTTTTTATTTTATTATATTTTTTCCCAAATGAGCAGTCTAGAGCTGGACACATTTCTTGTTATAGATGAAATGGTCCTTTTTGTTTTTTTCCATGCTTTTCATATATACAAAAGAATAATGTGGTGTACGTGCATCATCACCTAACGGTATATGTAAGCGGTACTATGCAGAAGAGTCCCAAGCTGTTGTACAATGAAATTCTACAATAACTTATTAACAAAGAGCAATTAAGAGCAGCACTTAACCTATATTTTTCTACCCTGCTTTAGGTGTCAGCGTATACCCAGGAACTGCAAATACTGGTTGGAAACACGTTGTGCTGTCCAGAGGCATAATTACAGAAAGCTTGTAGTTGTCTTTATCACAAAGTTTTAATTAGCAGGACACATTAAATAACCAGCTGATACAGATCTTAATGAATCATTTATAGGCCTACATCTAGGATAATTATATGTAGCTGATCACATGAAATCACTTGCATACGCCTGGGCTTATATGAAATGGAATATGCATCTTCCTCATGAAATAAGGGTGAAAGAGAGGGATGGGATGAAACTGGGGCACCAGCCTACCTTCCCCAAGCTGTTTGTGCATGGAGTATTGCCAACAAAATAAATATAGCTGGCTTCAGGAAGTCTGCCGAGCCCTGGGATGGGCATATCAGGCCAGTCCCCTTTCTTTTGGCAGGTTTGTCTCTCCCATTGTGCTGGGTTCCCTATAGCACTCATTTCCCACCTTCACTCCATGCTGGCCCATGGGCAGGGGTCTTGGTCTTAGGTCCCTTCACAGAATTGTAGGGGTTGGAAGGAACCTCAAGAGATCATCGAGACCAACCTCCCCGCTAAAGCAGGTTCCCTACAGTAGATTGTATAGGTAGGCATCCAGCCGAGTCTTGAATATCTCCACTGAAGGAGACTCCACAACCTCTATGGGCAACCTGTTCCAGTGCTCTGTCACCCTTACAATACCCTTAGCTTGTATAATTGGGAGCTGTTGTTTTTATCAAGTGAGATTTCAGCTGCTGGTTGTGTTACGTGCAAAAAGAAATAATGACCTCCTGCATGGGATGGATGTGTTGTCTAATGATTTTTCATGTAGTGTTGTACTTGGCATGCTCAGCTGGAGCCCCAGAAGGAGCAGAGCCCCTGTTTGTCTGACTGCAAGTCAAAAGTAAGGGATAAACAAACCACTGCAAGTGTGTATTTGAAAAGATTAAGACCAAAGTATTACCAACCGGTGCAATATTGTAATCTGAAGTCCTTTAAAAGCGGCGTTGACTAATTTTCTCAATTATCCACAGAGTCTGCTGTTAACAGGTTTCCCTGGTTTCTCAGCACCAGACAAACTCTGCTGATCTGTGCAAAATTTCTTCCACCTTAAGTACAGAGTTCTCCTTAAAATTAGTGGTTTTTTCAGAGTTAATATGTTAATCTCCTGATGTGCCACAGCAGGCGTCTGGAGGAGACCTTACCAGACTGTTTACGCTGCGCTTCCTCCTAGGTTGGTTTGAGGCAAGGGAGCACTTGTGGCAAGGGCTGATGTGGTGCAGGGTTTGACAGCATCTTTCCACACCTAGTTTTTGCTTTTGTCAAGGGAGGAGGGATGGAGGCTCCGAGTATGGCTTCTTAGTTCCCATCAGGGGTACAGCCACACAGCAGGGCATGAGCCTGTGCCCCATTTCCAAGATGGCAGAGATGTTCTTTGCCACTTTTTCCTGAAAGAAAAAGAGAAATATGTTAAAAGAGATTAACCTCTCCCTCGAGACAGGAAATGGTCAGTATGTGATCCAACCCTGAGACCGGAGGCACCTTCTCCAGAGGACCATGCTGCATGTTCCCACCCAAGAGGGTGGATATGGTCAGAACCACATGTGATAGCATGTTACGTGCTGAAGCTGACAGTCTGCCTGGACTGATGGCTGTAATAACTTTGCACTTTGTGGTTGTCGCTGTTTTTATCCTCCCACCCCCTTGGGAAGTAAGGAAGTTCTATTAGTCATTTTCTGGGGAGAAACTGAGATGTGGCTTGATGAGCCCACACAGGGAGCCTGCGGTGGAGCCACGCAGCTATCAGACCAGCTGTCCTTATTCCTTATCAGCTCTGCTAGATACTTGTGCCTGGCTAGCGTACACAATCATGGCTCCCGAATGGCTGTGAGGAATAGGGCAGAGCCAGGGAAGGGGAAGAGCAGTGCCTGCTCCTGACACCAGAAAGGTGCTATGGGAACGCCCTGAGTGGTGGCAGAGGGCTCCTGCCCCACGCCTTCAGTGGAGCAGATTTTTCCCAGTTTCTTGTTAGACTCCCAGTCTTGGCTTTCCAGCCACTGCCAACTCTGTCTGGGCACAGGGCCATGTTTGCTCTGGCTCTACAGCCAGAAATACGGTGATCTCTGGTTCATGCTGGTGTGTGGTTGGGCTGGATGCATCAAAATGCGTCATCAGGAGTCACCAGCTGCATAATGCTGAGCCATGGCAGGGAAACTGGGGGGCATATAGCACAGCACTGAAGAGAGGAGCCGCGCCACCAACCAGACACACAGAATGCTCTCAATTTTCAAATCACTTTATTAGAAGGCCACTTCCTAAAGTAAAGCATCTCTTTCAGAGTGCTGCGTTTCAATTTCTGAGCTGTACCAGGAGTGCAGTTTGTTTTGCAAGAGCCAGTGTACCAATTACAGGCTGAGACTTTGAGAGAGGCACGAGGGACTCAGCCACACATCTTCCATTAATTATCTCTTGGCCACATTAGTGCTACAACGATAGCACCAGTAATATGTCACAAGCTCATTTTCTGTCATTAAAATCAGCAGATGCGATCCTGATCCTTGCTGGGAGCACATCTTCTGAGCAAGAAGACGCTGTTTTATCGCAGGCACTTTTAAAGTGGAGTGCCATTTAAATGCCAGATTGTGCTGGAGCAGAGCTCTGCTCCTGCTTCCCCAGACCTCCTGGAGCAGGGGAGAGCTGAGCTCTGCAATAGCCCTCACAGCAGTGCCGAGCCTGGACTGAGCTTCTCTGTACTGACCTCCTCCTCTTGGTCCGAGTTTCAAAAAGCTGATGCACAGGCACTGCAGGTAGATATTAATGCATCAGTTGTAGGCTGCTGAAATGCAAATAATTTGGCTGTTGTTTCACCCTGGGAGCCAGATCCAATGTTTTGGGCTGCGTCATGGTGAGGCACCTTCTCCCTGTGTCCCTTGTGGCCTCAGGCTGGGCTCAGAGTATCGAGCCCCAGGTTCCTGCTGTATTCCAAGTGTGAACGTTGTTCCAACTTCCAACTCCTATTTTCTCTCCTATCCTGCCATATATGCTTTGGGGGCCAGAAAGCATCTCTTTTCAGGTTACGCCTAGTGCCAAACTCCACGCGTTGAAACTTAGCAATCCACTCACCTAAGCAATGACAGCTTAGGCAGCAGCTTGCTCTGCCAGCCTCTTCCGTCTGTTTCTGAGAAGAGAAAGAACACAAAATGCTCCGTTTGGAATATTGCGTGATATTGCCATTTGAAAGAGAAAATGTGGAAAAACCCAGCCACTGGTATTGGCCATATCCTTCCCTTACCCTTCACAGGGAGCGGTGCTGGTGCACAGACGCGTGCCTGCGTCCGTCCATCTGGCTGCACCATGCCTCTGAAGGCAGCAGCTGGGCTGGACGCAGGCAGGAGGTAACCTGCTGCGGGAAGGCGTCCAGATTGTAAATTAGCCCCAAAAACTAACGACAAGAAGAAGGAGATTGCACCGTCCAAAGATTAGAAGTTGAAAGGGATGGGATGACATCACGTTAAGCAGCCTCTTCTGGTTGCAATATGAGCGGCGGGCGTCAGTGATAGAGGAGGATGCCTACAGCCCCCGGCAGGTGCTCTGGCCTGATGGGTGTGCAGGCTGCGTGGCTGTGGGGAGCAGCTGAGCCTTGGTGTGCACAATTCCCCCCAGCACACACTGACCGGAGAAGGTGTTGCATGGCTCAAGGTGGGGCCTGGGCTCCTGTGCTAATGCAGGAAGGATCCAGTTTGAATTTCTTTCTAAGCACAGATATTGGTTTATTTTATTTTAATTATTAGCTTTGTAAGATCAGAGATGGGGCTGTGCTCCAGCGCCAGCAATCTCATTTCTGTTGCAGGGTTATAAATGCGTCTGGGACCTCAGCATGTGTCTGCATGGCCCAGGGGCTCTGAAGCATCTCTGAGTTGCTGCCACAGCCAGGAGGACCTGTGTCCATGTGCACAGCAAAACAACCTCTTGCACAGGCACAGTGGCGTAAAAAGGTGGCCTAGAAGCTGCTGTTTCAAGGCCAACAGGAAAATATACTGCACTTTCCTTCTGTGTGCCACAGAGCCTTTCATAGCAGGGCTCCTGCCATGCTGCTGCAGGGTGCGGGGCTGCTTCCCCACCCCATGCTGCTGCACCAGCAAGGCTGGGACGTAAGCCCGGGTGGGCAAAGGCTGATACTGCTTGAGCAAACAAATGTGGATGAAGAAATAATTCTTTGGCAGAAGTGCTTTAAAGCAACAAACGCTAAAGATTACTATGCAGTGAAGTACTAGAGCAGTGAGATCCATATACATTTACCATTGGCTATATCTCGTGAACCACGCAAGAAAGACAAGATTTCAGGAATAAGAGGAAACTGCTTTTAAGCTTCCATTATATTCTATTATATATATTTGAATATGTATATATTAGAATATATAAATTATAAATTTCTAATAAAACCAGGCTTATTATTTAATGATCTTTTTTATGCCAGGAGGACTATTGGTAGAGGCTGGCACTGATGTGATACGGCCCAGCTCCCATCTCTCAGGAAGCAGTTATCAGACAGAATTTTAATGGCTCCTATGGGCCGTACGAAAGGCTAGCAGTATCAGAGGGAATTCTTAAACACACTTGTTCTGAGCTTTTCACGACGCTTCTTTCCTCACCTTGCTGCAGAAGCACAAGCCCTCACCGCACGCCGCAGAGCAGTGTGGCTGCTGGGTGCCCCAGTGAGGGGTGGTGGTGGCTGTGCCCCAGGGGGGGTTGCATTCGTTGCTCTCTGTGATAACCCGGCTCCTGGGCTCTGCTCCTTCCTGCAGAAGGGCTGTGTGCTGCACTGTATCCCGTCCTCCGGGATGCAGCCATCTCTGGGGCCGTGGTTCAGCACGTGGTTTAGAAACTGAGCGCAGGGAAAGGGAAAGAGGGAGATCAATAAACCTCAGTAAAGGGATAAACAAGGCAGCGGCTTCAGGGAAGATCCAGAGTGCTTGTAGTTATTATTAGGAGGGACAAGTAGTGATGTCTTCTTGGCATATCTCATTAGAAAGCGCTGGGAGCTACTGAACTGGACAGTGGCTTCAAATGCTGGCGACCTCCAGGAGCTGGATGTGAACGTTGTAATTGATATAAGGATGGAAGCTGCTGCTCTACAAAGTGGCATTTCGGATACTGTGGGAACAGGTGATGAGAAGCATCCTCAGCGAGATCTGTTTCCCTCCACTCTTTTGACTCCTGTCAGAGGTGCATGTTCAAGCTTTTCTCTGGGCAGATGGCTTCTGCAAATAGAACCGGCTTTGAAATACAAAGTTTTGTCGAATTCATTATACACCTTCTGACTTCAAAGCCTTGCAGTTTCCTCTTTAGTTTCAAACAGAGTTGTGCGGATGCTTTCAGGGTTGTTACATTGGAGACATACATCTCAGAGCTTGTCACCAGCACAGTGTGGCAGCCCTGTGAGTGTCACTGGGGCTGGACCACATCTGTGCCCACAGCTGGAGCCGCACAGTCCTGCACTTACCTGGCCCTTGGTGCACTCCTTGGTGGGGATGTCCTTGGCTTTTCCCATTAGGTGGAATGCAGCCATGTGAGCCCGTCCCAGCTCTGCCAGGCACAGAAGGCAGGGCAGGTGGGAAGGGCTGGGGACGGACTTCACCCTTGGAGCTGTTGTGCCCAGCTGGGCTCCAGATCTCCTCATTGAGGTGTTCTCAACAAGAGGCTTCTTCCTCGAAAGGGAGGAGCTGTACAAACTCATCTTCGCGTCACTTTATCTTGAATTCACCTTCTGCAGCATGGTGGTTATCCACTCCGGCTCAGCAAGCGGGTGCCAGCAGTCAAAAGCTCCTACGAGCTCCTAAAGCTGTCCGCATTACTTCACTTGAGCTACATGTGCTTAACTTTGACCGAAGTTAAGGTTTTGGGGTTTCACATCTCGTTTTTTCTTTTGAGGATGTGTTGGAGCTCCTCTAGGGGATGTCAATTAGAGAGCTTTCTCTTTGTATCTGCTTGCTGCGCAGAGAGATGACATTTTTTTGGCCAAAAGTTTTCTTGGAAAGAAAATGTCACTTTGTGAAACTGAAATGTCAGTTTAGTCAAGTTGTTCATATGCAAAAAGAAGTGGAGAAAAGAAGCACCCAAACTTCAAAGTGGCAGAAACACTCCTTTCGACATCTTCTGATTTGCCACAACTTTGTTTTGAAAGTCTTCAGGTTCATTTTGGAAGTTTTAAAAGGCTCAAAGCCAAAATGTTGCAACCGAGCAAAATGTTTGCTCCATCCTCTACTCATTCTTTTCTTTTTTTATTATTATTTTAGAACTGGCATCAAACAGAAGATCTATATTTTGTCCTGCTCTGGTTGTCTGCAGCATCTGGATAAGTCGGAGACAGCATTTGGTGAACTGGAAAGTATTTAGGGAGAAAAAGTCCTTTTTCTGTACCTCAGCTCTCAGCAGCTGGACCCTTTATGGACGCTCTATAAGAGTGATGTATGACGACTTGCAGCATTCCTCCACATACTCTTGCATAGAGAAGCTTTTATGGGATTTTTGTCTTATCATTAGCACATTATAAAAATATTAACTATTTCCAAACCTTTCAAGTTTCATTGGAGGGGCTATTCTGAATTTCAGCCCTGGAGTCGGCTTATGTGTGGTATGATCATCTGTTCCTCCTCTCGTACAGATGCTCTCAACGTGGGCAGCAGAGCAGCCCTGTCACAGCAGATTAATGGCAGAATGCAGCATTGCTTGTGGAAGCAGAGTAACTAAAGATGAACAGTGATGTTGTACCATCTCAATAAACTCTGAAATTAGAACAATTTTTCTATATGTTTCAGCATCCTAAGTACAAAGTAATAACCCTGTCAGGAGCAATATTTGCTGCTGTCTCCTGTGGATGCATTGGGAAGTAGCTGCAGCCTCCTGGGCACAAAGTAGGTGTGTTGGTGGTGGGACACTGTGCTAAAGGGAAAAGTACACAAGACCCTTGGTCACAGTGCAGGGTGGAAATCTACTCCTGCTGGGAAGATCAGTGCTGCTTTGCACATGGCATTTGGTTTGGATTCCTCATGGAAAGGATAATGGAAAAATGGGAAATATATATATATATTTGTATAGCAGGCAAAACGTGTTGTAGACTTTGGTAGAAGACGGCAATCAGTACACGAAATCCAGACCTGCGGCAAATGGTGGATGGTGAGGAAAGCCTTGCTGAGCGCTCCTTGCCTGAGTACAAAATGGATGAGGGGAAAACCTCAGCGAAGGATGAGACTTAACAATATTCCTGTAAACCTCACAAAAATAGAAGTAATCCTGTAGCATTACTGGGCTGGGGAAGTCACTTAGCCATTTTTTGAATTTGTTAAACTACTTGCTTCTACACTTCCACCTGCATTCATTTTGGAGAAGAGGAGTCTTGGAGGAGACCACATTGCTCTCTACAGTGACCTGAAAGGAGGTTGTGGTGAGGTGGGGATCACCCTCTTCTCCCAGGTAACAGCGATAGGATGAGAGGTAATGGCCTCAAGTTGCTCTAGGGGAGGTTCAGGTTGGATATCAGGAAAATTGTCTTCCCAGAAAGAGTGGTGCTGCACTGGCACAGGCTGCCCAGGGAGGTGGTGCAGTCACCGTCCCTGGAGGTGTTCCAGAACCGTGTGGATGTGGCACTGAGGGACGTGGTCAGTGGGCACGGTGGGGATGGGCTGGTGGTTGGACTAGGTGATCTTAGTGGTCTTTTCCAACATCAATGATTCTATAAAATGAGTGTGTTTCAGTCTGAGTGTGGTAAGCGTGTTTTGCTGTTGTGGGCAGCTCTTCTGATGATTTAGTCAGTAGCGCTGGGTGATGACCAGTGTGTCAAGAGGGAGCTGGAAGCAGGCAGTTCCTCAGCCACAAAGTGGTAAGTACCTTCAGGCTGGCTTTTAGTGCAGGGTGGAATTAAACTGGTTCCTTCTGGAGCTTTCCTAGAAGAACCTTAAATTAGTTCTCAGGTTTGCCTGGCAGCTGGGTACAGGAGATGTTGGTCTGAGCTTGCATGGAGGTTAGGTCAGGAGTTTTCTTTCCCATTGTCAGCAAAAAGTACAGTACATTTGTTCCCAGACAGTTTTTAATTTTTAAAGATGATAAGCGCCTCACTTTGACGGAGTGTTAAACATTTACATGAACTGGTAGGGTGCCTCCTTCATATCAAACTCAGATGTCTGATCTGCAAAAATAACCCCCAAAATGAACCAAAAACAATTCTCCTTACACGCAGAAAGCTCAGCCAAAAAAACTTTCTTCCTTCTGCGATCAAAGCAGGAAATATATGGTTTGGTTTGTGCAATGGAGTTAGGTTTTCTTCCTCCCTGTGATACAGCTTTAGTCAGTTGTCAGCCAAGAGATATGTTTGGATTTACATCCCCATGTGGATTTGTGAGAACACGCACTAAGAGACCAGATCAACATTGTCATAGTGCCTGCATTGATCTAACACAGTGTTTATGTGGACTCCAGCCATCGTTCATTCCTTCTCCAGCATCCAGAGGCTATAATGGATTATTTTACACATAGTCATGATAGTACTTAGCTGTTGCATCGCATTTGCAAGGCATTTTATAGAGCAGGCCAATATAATTACTGCCATTTTGCAGCTGGAAAACAGAAGCGGGGAGACTCAAAGTGCTCTGCCCACCTCCACAAGCCCCACAGCAGCCACGGGGCTGGGAGGAGGATCCCGCTGCCCACAGGCCCAGCACAGGGCCCTGACAGTTGCTGCTTGCCATGGGACAGGGCTGTGAGGAGTCCTGTGACCCCAGGGTGCCCCCAGGGACACGTGGTGCTGCTGCAGCCCCAGGCCCACACCATGGGGGGCACTTTGTCTTCAAACCCAGTCGCTTGGCCAAGAGCCACGTAGCGGTGTGGGCAAAACGGAAGCGCCTACGCCATCCCTCCCTTGGCTGCCTTCCATTTTGGGAAATCCCATCACTGAGACTTGCCTGGGGCCTTTCAGGTGTCTTGTCTCCATAAACGCGTGTGTGTATAGGACTGGGTGGGCTCCTGGAGTCTGTCTCAGCCCTGCCTCCTGTGCTGGAGGTCTGGACATTGAACCCTTTGCAGCTGGCACCGGCGTGTGCCCCACGCGAGGCACAGCAAGGAATCCAACAGGGAAGCTTGTTTTGGGGTAGGTGTTTTGGCAGGTTTTAAAGTGAAATTCAGGCCATCAGAGAGCTTGTGAGGTGAAGTAACCACCGCTTCCAGCCCTCATGTGCTCGCACAGCCTTTAGGCAGGTGCAAATGCAAGAAATACTAGAAATTATAAAAATTGGAAGAGGCAGGTTGGTAGCTCATATTTCTTACAGCACATGAAATTCCAGTAGGTCACCGGCTGGGCAAGGTGTATAAAACATAATCCCTGTGCAGACTGTAAATATTTTGTCTGCTACCAGCAATGGGAGGGGGAGAGAGAGGGGGGATTTTGTGATGACTAGGGCTGAGATTTCCCACAAATATTTTATGCTTTGCTCACACCTTCGCCGTGTGTGAAGCCAGGGGTTAGCAATGACTGTATGACTCCTGAAAGCATACTAGCTCCAGCTGGATACTGCAGTGAGTTCATGTTGGATGTCTGCTCCTGCATGGAGCTCCTGCGTGGCTAGCCCATGTCATGTCAGGGCCCATGGGGTGTTGGAACAGGTGAAAAGATGCAACCTCTGGTGGAGCTGAGCAATGCCAGATCTTGTTGCATGGTGCTCCCTAACGCTAACCTTAAAAAAAAACAAAAACAAAATCCAAGAAAAACTATTAGTCTTCAGAAACTAGAAGAGGTTTCTATAATAGACTGTCATATTTACCATTTGAATGTCTATCTATTTTTAATACCCCCTTGTCCATCCCATGCATGTAGGCATGGATTGTTGTTGAGCCTGGTGGTGTGGTGCAGGGATGTAAGTCCTCTCAAGGAAGAGCATGACAGCAGTATGAGCTTTGCTGGGGACAGTTCTTGTTGGTTTTGAGGCTTTTGTTGTTGTTGGCTGATTTATTTACAGTCATTTCAGCAATGCTTTTGGTCGCTCAAGGAACGAACAGAATGCTGTAATGTTGAGGAAAAAAAAAAGATTTAATCAGGTTTTTAAGTAAACTGTGAGGAAAACATGCAAAAGGAATTGCAAGCATTACGGACAAAGAAAATGGAACTGCAAAGCGTTAGGGACAAAGAAAATGGAACAGCACAATATTGCTCAGTTCCTTAAACCTTATCTTATGCCAAACATGCCTGGTTTTTGTTTTCTTTATTTAAGGGATGAGTTGTTAGAGCAAAAAAAAAAAAAAACCCATTTTGTATTAAAATGGTTTCTTTGTGTGCTTCTCCAGCAGTTTGCCTACAGACAGCAAGTTCCCCTTAGTACCAGCGCATGGCATCTGCCTCTGATCTCAATGGCTCTGTGCAGGTGGGGGCTCTGGAGGCCCTCCAGAACCAGGAGGAGCCCCTGCCCACGAGGTAACCTCCTGGGGGCTGCTTTCCCCCTCTCTGTCAGTCCTGAACTGCCGCATATTAAGAGGTGGTGATGGATAGATGGGGAGAAATCATCACTTAAAATGCAGGGTGAGTTGAACCATTACTGTGCCGGATGTCCTCTCTACCACAGACCAATGCAGCAGTCACTGCTGATCTCCAGCATGCGTGTTGCTTCATGTTTCATCTTTAAATCGTTTTCTCATCTACTACGCGTGCATTTGTCCCTGTTGCAGGCTTGGTGTGTCTGGGTGGGAATGGAAATTCCCAGTGGCAGAGCACTGCTGTTCCCTGTCTCTGTGCTCAGGGGAGCCTGCTATTCCTGTTTCCTTTAGTTCTGATCAAAACATGGCATGTATGTATGAACTCACTGCACACAAAGCATGCAAACGCTGTTATGCTTTATGGGAGGGGTGTAGTGAATTGTGAGAAGCACCCGGAGCCACTGGCTGGAGGAGAGCTCTGTGTGTCCTGTTTGGCTCTGTTTGCTTTCAGTGCTGCCTAAGAGGAAGAGTAATCTAAGAGGTAGAGTCATCTGTCCAGGCCATTAACAAAGCTTGGGAGCATCTTTTTACTCTCTACATTTGCAGCAAAGAAAAGCCTAGGCCAGATGGTGGGAGGGCTGTTCCTGGCAGCAGTGGGACTCTGAAACGGACCATCCAGGGAAGCTGTAGTCTTCATCGTGCATGGGTTCAGCAGGAGAAGAGGCTGAAATCTGTCAGAATGGGCGTAGAGGTCACAGCTGAGCTTTCCTGAGAACCAAGGGCTCGAACCAAGGGGCCACCCCGTGGGCCTTTACTCCATCTGCAGCACCGTCTCTACTAACACAGCCGCCAGCTGCATAGCCATGAGGCACCGAGCAACCACAATGTGCTCCTTCCCCTGGCATCACCTCCCCACTTCTGGCAAACAGCTGTTGAGAAACCTTCTGAGCTGAGGATCGCATGTGCATCATCGTGTTTAATAGTTACCAGTGGTCTTAGCCTGCAGGAATGTGCCAGCTCTCTCTGGATTCATTTTTGGTTTCCAACAAAAACTGAAGCAATCTGGCACACGGCGGTGGCACGGTGCGGCCTGCTCCAGGGCCTGTCCTGCTGCTCCCCCTGCTCCCACCGTGGTGCAGCCTTGCAGGCAGCTCACCGGGTGGGAAAGGCGAGACAAAGCGCTACACCCCTCGCTGCTCTCCCCACACCATCTCATTCCCGTTCGCTTCCATTTGCCCTGAGCACCTTCCTAAAGTTCCTGTGTTTCAATTTACTTCTTTCAGAGCTCATGCTGGCACTTACCATCCTCCGTGGGTACTTCATCAGCTCCTGCCTGAGCTCCCTGCTCTGTGCATGGGTAACTGATGCTCATGGCCCCAACTAGTGGAAAATTGCCACCCCCTGCCCAGCCTTTAAGGGGCTATTCCCTGCAGTGGGTGTTTGGATCTGGTAGGTGAATGCCTACACCCAGCCCGTGGGGAGGGCCCTGGCTGGCTCAGCCCAGAGCAGAGGAGCTGAGGGGAGGCCTCATGGCAGCTGCAGCTCCTCACAGGGAGCAGAAGGGCAGCGCTGAGCTCTGCTGTCTGGTGGCAGCGACAGGGCCCGAGGGAGCAGCATGGAGCTGCGTCAGGGGAGGGGCAGCTGGGGGTTAGGGACGGGTTCTGCAGCAGAGGGCGGTGGGCATGGAACAGGCTGCCCAGGGCAGCGGGCACGGCCCCAAGCGCCGGAGTTCAAGGAGCGTCTACACAGTGCTTTCAGACATAGGGTCTGGCTTTTGGGTGGTGCTGTGTGGAGCCCGGAGCTGGACTCCCGGCTGAGCGCCAGGGCACAGCGCCCTGCAGAAGTGTTGGAGCACACGCAGGCGAACGGCGTTGTCGGGAACCGCTCGAGGCCGCGCGGCGTGCGCTGCGGGGCTGCGGACAGCAGAGGGCTCTGCTGCGGGGCGCTCGCGGGGCCGGCCCCGACGTGCCGCTGCTCGCTCGCGGGGCTCTGCTCACGGCGGGGTCCCCCGGGCCCGTCCCACTGCCATCCTCGCCCGTGCCGCCCTGCAGAGCGGTCACGCTGCGGCACCGGTGCCCAAGCAGCTCGAAAACCTCGGTTGTGTGCGCGTGGCGCCGTTAGCGCGTTCACAGCGCAACCTGCAAACGCGCAGCAGAGCGGAGCGCAGCGGGGCTCCCTCGCCCTCCCAGAGGAGCGCTGCCGACAGCCGTGGCTTGGTCCCGCGGGCAGCGCCCGATCCCCGCACCGCGCTGCGGCTCCGCGCCCCGCGGAGGCGAGGGGTAAAGCTGAGGGGCGGGGCTTGGCGACCGGAGGCGCCGCCCCATTGGCCGCGGGGCGCGGCGTTTTGCATGCCTCCGCCCCCCGCGCCGTCCTATTGGGCGAGGGCCGGCGGCGCTTTGCATGTCCCCGCCCTCCCCCCCCGCGCCGCCCGGCGCTGCGCTGCGGTGCGGGTCGGGCCGGCGGCGCAGTGCAGGAGCCGGGCCGGCAGCGGGGCGCGGGCAGCACCGGCAGTAGCAGCAGCAGCCGTAGCAGAAGCAGCAGCAGCAGCACTCCGCGGGCTGGCGGCGCTGGGAGCACGGCAGCGGGCTGCCCCGCAGGGTTCGGCGCTCCGCCTCGTCCCCGCCGGCCGCCGCTCCCCGCCCGGGTCCCGCGGGTGCAGCATGAAGCGCGGCGATGATGGCACGGCGGGGTAAGACGGCGGCGCGGACGCTGGAAGACCTGACGCTGGACTCCGGCTATGGTGGCGCGGCGGACTCGGTGCGCTCCTCCAACTTGTCGCTGTGCTGCTCGGATTCGCACCCCTCGTACCCCTATGGAGGAAGCTGCCGGCCGCACCTAACTGACTCCATGCACAGTCGCCACAACAGCTTCGACACCGTCAACACCGTCCTAGCGGAAGACTCCGAGGTGCTGGACTGCGCGGGGCAGCACTGCTCCCGGCTCCTGCCCGACCTTGAGGAGGTCCCCTGGAGCCTGGAGGAGGTGGAGGCGCTGCTGCAGCCGCCGCAGCCGCGCCGGGATCCGCGGGCGCCGGGCGGCGGCGGCGGCGGCGGCGCGGCGGGGCGGGATGCGGCGGCGCGGCTGTCCACGCTGGTGAGCCGCGCGCTGGTGCGCATCGCCCGCGAGGCTCAGCGCCTCAGCCTGCGCTTCGCCAAGTGCACCAAGCACGAGGTGCGCAGCGCCATGGAGATCGTGCTGGGCTGGACGCTGGCCGCCCGCTGCACGGCGGCCGCGCTCGGAGCCCTCTCGCTCTACAACATGAGCGGCAGCGGAGGGGACCGCTTCAGCCGCGGCAAGTCGGCGCGCTGCGGGCTGGCCTTCTCCGTCGGCAAGTTCTACCGCTGGATGGTGGACAGCCGCGTGGCCCTGCGCATCCACGAGCACGCCGCCATCTACCTGACGGCCGGCACCGAGAGCCTCTTCCGCGACATCCACGCGCGGGTGCTGGCCGGGGCCGGGCCCTCCGCCCCGCTGCCGCCGCCCGGCCGTACCACCCCCGCCGCGGCCGCCGGCCCGGCCGAGAGGGAGAAGGAGGGAGCCGAGGGGCCGCGCTTCACGCTGGAGGCTTTGGAGCAGACGGTCAACAACGACCCCGAGCTGTGGGGGCTGCTGCAGCCCTACCAGCACCTCATCTGCGGGAAAAACGCCAGCGGTGAGTGAGAGCGAGCGGCCACCTGCTGCGCCGGGTACCGGCGGGGAGTGGGGCCGGGCGTGGGGGGGGGGCACCGTGGCGCCGGGCTGTGCCCCCGCCGCATCCCCCTGACTGCATCCCGCTCTCGCCCGCTCCGTGGCACCGCGCCGTCTGTCGCCGCGCGTCCGTGCCGGGCACCGTCGGGAGCTCGGAGTTTTCCACAGGAAATGGCAGCAGCGCAGCGGAGCGGTCGGAGCGAGCAAACTTTGCTCCTCCGGCAGGCAGCGGGTTTGGCCGGGCAGGCAGGCTTTCTGCACACGTCTCCGGCGTGTTGCTGCTTGTTTACCCGGAGCTTGACACGGCGATGCGCCGACTTCGCGGGGCTTTCTGTGCGTTTTCTTTATTTTTGTTCCCTAGCGAGGGTGTGTGTATGCGGGGTGGAGGAGAGGGTGATGCCTTGAAGGAGTGCCGTTCCGTAGAGCAGGACCCCAAAGTTGACGTTCCTCCCGCTGCTCGGTGAGGGGAGGGCGCGGCGGCAGCCCGCAGCCGGCTCGGGGAGCCGCGGTCGGAGCGGGTGTTGTTCTCCTACGTATCAGCATGCACGGGCACATCGGCTCCCATACAAAACAGCTGTCAAGCCGAGATGCAAATGTCAGAGAAAAAGAAACCGGGAAAACGAGGAGAACTGGAAGCGCAGAGCAGGTTAACCCTGCCGGGGTGCCAGCAAAGCGCGGCCGCACGGCCCATAGCCATTGTCTTCGCTCCCCGCTGACACCCTGGGGGAGGATGCTGAGTGCAAGTAAAGGGGCGAATCCCTCTTCCCTTCCTTCCCCCCGCTCCCCCCCGGTGTAAGTAGCGGTGTCCCCGCTGCGTTTGCCCCCGGGTGCCCTCCCCAGGGCTGTGCCCAACCTCCCGTCGGGACGCGCTGGCCGCCAGGATCCCCCCGTGCTTTGGTGGTGTGGCCGCAGCCGTGCGGGCAGCCCTCCCCGAGCGCCTCCTGCCCTCCCGTCCCGGTGCTCTGCCCGCAGGTTTCAGACAGCATCGCGTTGCCACTCTGGCATTGCAGCACTGGCTCCTGTCGAGCCAGTTCCTATCGCAGAGCGGCTCCCGTTGAGCCGTTCATTTTGGCTTGCGGAGCTGTGACACCCTCTGTAGCAGCCCGGGGGATTGACGTGAACTTCAGCCTGCCCTCATCCGTCTCCCTCCGGGGACGTGATTCAGAGTTTTCGTCTCCATTTTGTTGCAGCTTTACCTGGCACAAATCTCAGCCCGGACTTGAGCAAATGGCATTTTTTTGAAGGTGTTCGAGCCGGACTCTGGCGAGTTGTCCATTTTGTTTTGCTTCTCTCCTGGTGTCCTTACGTTTCCCATGCAATATGACTGTAATGCTGTTGTAGCGCCTTAGAAGATGCAATTTGACATCCTCTTATGTGTATTTAGAGTTACAGGTGCAAACAAGATTCAGGCCTTCTTATAAAAAAAGCCAATTTTTTTGCTGTTTACATGTCTGCTGCATACCCTTAAGTATTTCCATGGCAGCTGTAGCAGACATAAGTCATTAAAAGCATCGTGCTGTTCCTTCACCAGGGAGATAGGCGTCTGGTTATGGAGCCCTTACCATTCTGATGTCTGAGTGTTCAGTGGTTGCTCATGAGTTTTTCCTTCCCAGGCCCTTAAAAAAGGGGGAAGTCTGATGGGAGAGATGATCTGACCTGCTCAAAACTCTTGGGAAATCCGTGATAGGTTGCTAGAAGAGCTGGAAGCTGCGTCACCGTATGGTGGCATAACCACAAGTTGTTCATCCTTCCTCTATGCTCAGTGCTTGAAGGACCACAATGAACAGGCTGCCCAGGGAGGCTGTAGGGTCACTGTCCCTGGAGGTGTTCCAGAACGGTGTGGATGTGGCACTGAGGGACATGGTCAGTGGGCATGGTGGGGATGGGCTGGTGGTTGGACCAGGTGATCTTGGTGGTCTTTTCCAACCTTACTGATTCTACGATTCTATGAAATGGCATGTAGCAGGCTTCTCATTACGTCTCCGTGCACTGTTCCAGGGGAAGAGGCAGGTCGTGGTGCTCTGAAGGGTTGGTGGGTTGGTGAGTGTGTGGGCATGCAGACATTGGAATGGGTTGACTTGGTCCACCAGACATGGATGGATGACAATCACTGGTTGAGTCTTTTCCAGAGCTACCGTGGCCAATGTTTTTTGAGTGGGGGTAAAAGGAAAGCTGGGCAAAAGCAGACCCCCTAGCAAGACTTGTTCTGCTCACGGTTTTGGTGGTGAGAGGTGGTGCCATCTCTGCCAGGCAAATGTCAAACCACAAAAACACTAGTAGGTTACATTCAACGCCTCGAATTCTGACTGGGCAGTGAAACAGGCAGCCCATGAAGATCACAGGACACAAGCATGAGGGGCACGTGGTTGGAGCATGAAGTAGTCAGAGGCTGCTTGAATACAGGCTGTGAGCGCGGGTGTTGGAGCACACGGTCTGAGGATCTGAAAGGCACAACCATTCTTACAGGGTTTCCCTGTCGGCTGTGCTGAGCACTTAGTGGTTACAGCTGAGGTTTTTTACCCTTGTGTCATACCCAGTCATCTTGGAAGCTGCTGAATAAGATCGGTATTGCAAGATAACCCTCTCCTTCCCATAAATGATGGTCATACGCCTTCAGATAAGGATGTTCTTTTGGTACGTGCGTCAGCCCGTTGGGTTTGTCGTGGGTACTTCTGTTGAGCGCCGGCAGCTGCCTTGGCGTGAGCCGTGCTCTTGTGCAGCCTGCTCGTGGTTTCTCATGCAGGGCTGGAGGTACATGGATGAAGGTGATGGCACTCATTAATGCGCTGCAGGCCAAGTCCCCGTCTCCTTTACAAGCCTCTTGGCAACCTCTTCTGTGCAATGAGAGTAGGGGTGGGAAAAGAGAATTAGGTAGTAGCACCAGGAACAAGCTGCAGGCATCTCCGCTGAATTATCCTAGTTACTGTATCAGAAGGAATAGACCTCAAAAGCCCTCTGAGGTAGTATTTTCCTTTTCCTGCACAACCAGAATTTTAATGTCATGCTTGAATGAAAATTAAAAACGTTACGTTTGGGATTTCATTGGCTCTCAAATGTTTCAATTATGAACTCCCTCTGAACAGTGGAGTACACATTTACATCCCATAGCAATCACATGGAGTGTTATTTTCCTTGAAATAGTGGGAGCAAAATATTGTATACTCAATAAAAGAAGTAAAAAGTGGCACCTCCGTGGTTTAAGCTGCATTATTATTTTTTCTCTAATGCTCACGAAACCCCTGCTTTTACGCCAGATCTCAGAACTGCTTTGAGAAGGGCGGGAGGTTTCCCCAGCTCTTGGACCTAGCACAACCAACAGGAGTAAGTCCATGGGAAAGCTTGGAGAGGCAGTCCAAGTGGCTGAAGTTATCTGCCCTGTATGATAAAGGTATTAGGCAAAGTCTAAATTCATAGATTCATAGCGTGGCTTGGGTTGGAAAGGACCTCCGAGATCGCTAGTTCCACCACCCCACCACGGGCAGGGGTTTAGCAAACAGACTGTTTCTGTCCAAGTCTTGGGGGTCTCCTTATTTGCTGTAAAGATTTCATTGGGCATTTATTCCCACTTCAGCATCTGAAGGAGGTGCTGAAGTTGGAGCTGGCACAGAACATTTGTGTGCATCCGTCGGGTGGGGTGGGAGGGCAGAAGGAGAGGGGAGCAGGGTGTTGCGGAGCAGCTGGCGTGCATAGCTGGCCCTCATCTGTTTGTGTACAGCTCCTGAAATAGTTATTTGGAACACAACCGTAGCCCTGTGGTTTCATCCTATTCTTAATATTATTTAGAGAGAAAGTCACAACAAGTCGGAAGAAACCAAGGATTAGGTCAGGCTTGGCTGACGTGTGCCAGCTAACCTCAGTTTAACCTCAGCCTCTCCTCATCCGGGCGAACTAGCGGGGCTCCGAGCAAATGAGAGAGGCTGATGTATTAGCACGGCTTAACCAAGTCAGTTAATGCTTTTAACTTCTGATACACGCATGTATGCGTGTGTGTATAGGGACCGTTCCCTTCATTTACCGGCAAGCATGCTGTCTCAGGTGGTTACTTCTTTCTGCTGTAATCGAACCCCATCCGAGATGCTATCATGGCTCTAGGGGTAATGCAAAAATCCATCTGAAACTTATTTCAGGCGCTGATATCGGTAGCGGTGCAGTGCGTGAGAGGTGTTTTTACTCGGTCCTCTTAACTGACTGCCTCCCATGCAGCTTTCCACGGCTGTGGGAGGAGCGGGGCTGGGGCTGGAGGTGGAGGCCCAGTGGGGGGCTGCTGCTGACTGACTGCCTGGTGAAGGGCCGTTCCCCCCTGGACGTTTTTATTCATCTAATTTGTTTCGGTAATGAGAGCAGCTTGGGGGAAAAAAAAAAAATCCAGAAATGATTATACTAGAAACACCTTAGTGCTAAAGCATAAAGATGATGTATGCCGATATAATTATTCCCTTTATCGTATTGGGAAGTACCTTGGCAGCAGGGAGTTTTAGGGCTGCAGCTATAGCGCTTCGTTTCGGATGTAAACGAGACTTTGGGCTTGTGAGGAGGAACCGAGGTAGGGGAATAACAGTGTCCCTTGAGCAGCGCAGTGGTTTCCTGGCTTTTTGGCTGAGGGGCAGCATGCCTCCACCTGTTCCCTCTCATCCTGGAAGGGGAAATGGTTCTCTTTTCTGGAAAGCTTTATGGCTTTCCCCACGTGTTACTCCCAGTGGCAGTGGGAAAGGGCAAAGCTGCGCTCCGCTAGGTCACAGAGGAAGAGAGCTTGTTCCCGAAATGTGGGTGCCAAGAATTAACTCCTCTCTCTGCTGGGGGTGATTTCCTCCGGCCAGGCTGCGGCAGAAAAGTGAGGGGCACTGGAGGTGGTTGGGGGGCTTCCTTCAGATGGTTCCCTGAGACCAGCGGCTTCCGCACAAAACAGATGTTGCTGGTGTAGTAGAGGGTGAAAAGAATGGCGGGGAGGCGATGGAGGAGGGCATGCCTGTCACCGGGATGTACCGTCTTGCTGCAACACTGCCGCTGTCAGCAAGGCACCTGGGCAAGATTCTTTCAATGTTACCTCCCTCCGAAACTCCCATATGATCTTTGTGGCTTACATCAGTGCTTGGCCACTTTCCCATTGCCCTCTCAGTTTCAGCATCTTTTGCTCCCTCTCTGTCTCCCAGGTGGGGTCATGCTGCTGCCACATCCTTCCCAGGCACCAGTGCTGTGCACCAGCCCCTCTGTGTCAGTGTTTCCTTCATGGGGCTGTCTGCAGGGTGTTTTCCTTCCTCCCGGATGCAGGAGAATTCAGCAGGGGTGAGGAAACAGTAGGGACTTTCTTCTTCCTTTGCTCTTCACCTTGTTTTCTTCCTGACTGGCAGCAACGTACTGCACTATCTCTCTGTCAATCTGTAATTATGATTTTTATGCACCTGAGCAGTATTTTAAAGATTTTTAAAGACGTACGGATGGAGTCAAAATTACCCCAGAGTTTGTGTAGTCAGCTTAACCTAGAGCTGTTTTGCCAGTGGTGTGCAATTGGGCAGTTTGAAAAGCGCAGACACTACAGAGGAATTTAGAATCATAGAAATCATTTGAGATGCAAGGGACCCTTAAAGACCATCTAGTCCAACCCACCTGCAATGCACAGGGACACCTGCGGCTAGATCAGGGTGCTCAGAACCCCTCTGGCCTGACCTTGGATGTCTCCAGGGATGGGGCATCCACCACCTCTCAAGGGAAACCTGTTCCAGTGCCTCACCACTTTTACCGTACAAAACCTCTTCCTTATATCCAATCTAAGTCTCCCCTCTTTTAGCTTGAAACCATTTCCTCTTCTCCCCTCCCAACAGACCCTGCTAAAGAGTCTGTCCCCTTCTTTCCTATAGCCTCCCTTTATGTGCCAGCTGAAGTCTCATGTGCAGCTCTCGATCTGTCCTTGCTTCCAGAACTACCTACAGCAAAGAATTTCCAGCAGTGACCTCAGTGTGGCCACGTTTCTCTGTCAATGCATAAGCTTACCATTTTCCCAGAAGGTGATAAAGCAATCCTTCTTTAGTAGGCCGTGAAGAGAGAGCATCTTGTGGTCAGTTGCTCATTTTGCTTTCTGTGAAATCTCTCTTCTTTAAAAGCAGAAGAGACATGGCCACTGTTGAAGGGAAATGAATCAATGGATATTAGGAAAAAATTCTCTGAAAGAGTGGTGATACATGGGAACAGGCTGCCCAGGAACGTGGTGGAGTTACCGTCCCTGGAGGTGTTCTAGAACTGTGTGGATGTGGCACTGAGGGACATGGTCAGTGGGCATGGTGGGGATGGGTTGGACTAGGTGATCTTAGTGTTCTTTTCCAGCTTCCTTGGTTCTATGATTCTATGTCATGGTCTCCTTTTGATAACAGGGATGAGGAATGTGTTTCTGAGAGTACTGCAAGACCTAAGAGCCACTGCTGGTGTTTATCCATGCAGTGGAACAGACAGGTTGTACTCACTTGCACCGATTCCTTGCGAGGGCTGCAGAGACTTGTCTTAATTAATTTATTTAATCCCTAATACTGAGCTGGTGCTTTTGAATTGTCACATCCCTTCCCATAGTGGTTTGTTGGTGGTGCAGAAGTTTCACAGCATGGCTTGGTTGGTTCCTGCGGGGGTAGCTAGAGAGGCTTCCAAACTTCCAGTCTGGAAAAATGCAAAGAGAAGTTCTGTTGGGGCAGACACCCTCAGATATAACTCATGATGGGTTCATATGGTCTTCCTCTTCACTTGCCTGAGGTCAGAATTGAGCTTTAAGAAGATGTGACCCTTCTGTCTTGACCCATCCCTTATAGGGGAAAAAAAAAAAAAGCCTTTGACAGTTGATTTAGAGTTAAATGATGCTGGATCGTTAGTAAGGAGCAGTAAGAAAATTACACGACTCATAGAAACATTGGGCATTGGAACAAGTGATGGAGCCTTGCTGAACTGATGGTGGGCAGGGCAGGAAGGCTTTGTTGAGTTGGGTCCATGCTGTTCAGTGGTGCCCTACTTGTTCAAATTGCTGGGGCCAACTCCTGGTCCCCTGGCTCTCTAGAAGACCTGGTGTAGGTCTGTGTGGTGGGATGTGGCTGTCTTGCTTGCTCAGTGGGAATTTTGCTGACGTAACACTCCAGGACCAAGCTCCTACAGTTGTGCTTAAGGCAGTAATGAATGTTACCAGTAAACCGGGGGAGAAGGGTTGAAAGATTCCCAGGAGTAGAAGCGTGAGAGACAGAAGCTTCATTCCCCAGATGTTGTAAGGCAGCTGAAAGCGAAAATGTGAGGAGGGTGTGAGCTGTGGCCGTGTGGGAGGCGGGATGCTCGCCAGCAGATAGGAGCCCACGCCGTGTTCATCCGGGCCGGGAGGGACAGGCAGTACCTCTGGGTCAGCTCATGCACAGCCTGATCCCCAGCCCTTACACTGCTGGGGCCATGTGTGTGAGCAGCACATTGGCTCCAGACAGCCACGAAGGTCTCATGAGTGTGAGTGGATGAGCAGGAATGCCCGAGGAGATTACAGAAAGAGGCCTCTTCAAGGAGCGGATTTCTGTCCTCGAGAGCTGTGGGGTAGCACCTGGACCTGCGAGAATCTGAGGCTTTAAAATTAATAAAAACCACCCCGCCTTTAAATTGCAGTGCTGTGAAATACTGCTCCCAGGTGGAGTTGCAGCGGAGGTATGGAGAATGCATTTGCATTTTCAAGACGGTCAAATAATTGGAGGAAACTTTGCGTCCCGCAGTGTTTTCCAGTTTCGCTGGCCCCGTGGTAGTCTTGAATAAACACTGCTGGGCTGTAGTGCCTTCGCTAATGTATTGTGCTTGGCTGCGTGGGGAGTGCTGGGGCTGCAGAGCCCAGAGATGATGGGGAGCGAGTGAGGAGCGCAAGGAGGGGAAGGACAGATTTCCGTGCAGGGAGCTGAAGGGGACCCTGCCAGCCTCTCTCCTTGGGTACCCACGAGAAGGTCACGGGGAAGATTTTTGTAATATGGGAGCAGGTGTGGCACTGAGAAACATGGTCAGTGGGCACAGTGGGGATGGGCTGATGGTTGGACAAGGTGATCCTGGTGGTCTTTCCAACCTTAACCATTCTGTGATTCTGTGTTTTAACATGCCAGCATATCACAGAAAAATAGTTTCATTGAATCGTTAGAATGAACGATTCTGGGTGAAGTCTTTGTACACAGATTATTTCGCAGCAAGTTGTTACAGTATAGTGAGCAAAGATTCTAGGGATAGAGTCAGGAGCCTTGGCTGCTTGATGTATATGAAACAGTGGTAAAACTCAGTACTTCAAAAAAGTTGTCCTTGTGCTGCTGGTGTTTCACTTCTGTAGGTCGTGTTTGGTGTGGAGCAGTACAGGATGGAAGATGCCCCAGATGAAGTTCCAAACCCAATCTTGTGGCACTCACCTGGGCAAAGCTCCCACTGATGCCAGCTCTGGTGATGTGGTAACAAATTAAAGGAACTCTTGCGTCAAAGGTGTAGGCCCAGATGTAGTTTTGCTAAAAATAAGCTTTTTCAAAACTGAAGATCAGTATCAGTATCTGACAGTAGCTTTTTATTCTTAACTTGAAAGGAGAAATGTTTTTTTTTTCATTGTTTTACTGGTTCATTGTGCTCAGCTTGAAGGCTGCGAAGCGAGCTCCGCCAGGAGCAGCCTGCAACCCGCCGCGCTCGCTGGCTGTAGCCTATTTCTGCTGGCCCACATAGGAAACGTCCTAAAAATAGTTCCAGCAGCATATGTTTTCAAAACTAAATTAGATTTTAAAAATAAGAGCTTCAGTTTAATTATCTGGCAGGCTCTCAGTGAGGAGAAGGGTTTTCAAAATACCCCGTGCCCTTAACATGGAAAAAAGGGATCTAAACAACTTGCCTCTGAGTAGCTGGGACATGCTGTTGCTTTGCTGTTGAGCTTTTCCTGTTAACCACTTCTTTGTTACACCAGTGTGTTCACCAAAAAAAATTGTCCTGTGCTTCAGATAGCTTTGAGTAGTGCAAAGCCTTGCAGGCTGAATAAATGAGTTAAAAGAAGCAGGAGTCATTTCAAACATTTTACAGGTTTAAATTTGGGAATGAGATAAACACCCATCTCATGGAAAGAGCGGTGAACTTCTGCAGCAGAGTTCTTGCAGCCATCAACAGGGAGCTGGCATAGATAAGTAGGTGATGCTGCCTGCCTGGCATACATCAGCAGTTAGCTGTGGGGGCCGAATGCTTCCACAGCAAGATTACATTCAACAGGAGAAAGTACCCTCGCCAAAGCTTACCCTCCTTAAGCATACAGACTGTCGAGTTGATTTTCAGGAACGATGTAGGCTGTCACCTCTCTTTAGCGCGTCGATACTGTGTGTACATGGGATAATTGGTGGGTTCTGCAAGGGGAGCTGTGGCAATGGGAAGGTCGGTATCTGCTGGCCCTGCCCTTCTCTGCTGACCAGGGACGTCGTGGGAAAGACACGCCTGGGATGGAACCACCAGTGGCTGGAGGGACGTTATCAGACAGGTGTGTGCTGTCCTACAGAGGCACCTTTAATTACTGATTGTGCCCATGTGATACAGGAGGTGGTGAGTCACAAAGTGTTTTCTAAGGTTTTGGCTGGACCTGGATGCTCAGGCACTGGCCATTAAGGCAGGTAACCTGGGGAGGTGCAGCCATGGTGAGTTTCTCTTCAGAAGGGGCCCTGCTGCCATTAACCACACCAGTGTCACCTTGAGATTAGATGACACCAATTTGCCTGACCTAGGGCTATGCTCTGAGACTCCCTGGAGTTTAACTGGAGCGGAGCTGCCTGCTTAATAGCTGCTTCTCATGCAAACAGCACAACAACACTCAAACTGAAAATCTGGCTGCAAAACTGGCTGCTGTACCATGGGAAGGAGCTGCAAGAGCACCTTGTGCAACGTGTGTTGCAACTCCCAGCAGCGATGACAAGACGTCCCATGGCTGGAATGATAAGGTGTTGATGGCATGTTGGAGTATCTAGGATTGGGATTTATGCCTTTCTGTGGTCTGGTAGGCTCTGAGGTGCATGGAAATAGCATGGTCAGAAGGAATAGGGAGGCTATCATCCCTCTGTACTCATCGCTGGTGAGGCCGCACCTCAGTTACTGTGTTCATTTTTGGGTCCCTCACTATAAAAAAGACATAGAGGTTCTGGAGCATGTCCAGAGAACGGCAGCGGAGCTGGTGAAGGGTCTTCTCCCAGGTACCTAGTGATAGGTTGGGAGGTAATGGCCTCAAGTTGCACCAAAGGAGGTTCAGATTGGATATTACGTAAAATTTCTTCTCAGAAAGAGTTGTACTGCGCTGGCACAGGCTGCCCAGGGAGGTGGTAGCGTCACCGTCCCTGGAGGTGTGTCCAAGAACCATGTGGACTGAGGGACGCAGTTAGTGGGCATGGTGGGGTGGGTTGGTGGTTGGACTGGGTGATCTTACTGTCTCTTCCAACCTTAATGATTCTTTTATTCTATGGAAACATACATTTTTGGGGTAAAGGCAGCATTGAAGGGAAAAAGAGTTGAGAAAATGAGGAATTAGTAGTTTTTCTGGTGTTGATCATGGCTTGAAGAGCAGTTATGTGGATGGGTTCTGATGTTCCCAGCAAAGGTTTGCTTCACTGCTGGTGTTGCACTGATATACTCTGAAATAGTTGTAGATATTAAAATAAGTACATGAATATTGGCTCTGGCATGAGGAAAAATTGGAACAATTCAGCACCTGCATAAAACATCCTCTGAGCCTGGAGTAATTAGTTCAGTTTCAGTAGCCTCATTTCCAGAAAGGAAAAGAATAGAGCAACAGCAGAAAAGATAATGGAAGCCTGGGGGCCTAAGGGGAGTGTTTCGGTACGGTGATAGTCAACTGGAGTGGCATTAGTTGGTGCAGAAAGAAGGCACCCAGGAGAAGCTGTGATTGAACCATGCAAAGAGTGAGTGGCAGAGCGGAAGCAGATCAACAGCTTAATTTTTTGCAGAGAGGCAGGATGCGAGAAGATTAAATGAAACCGAGAGAGTAAATTTAAAATAAATCTAAAGAGCCCTCTCCTTTCAGCAACATACTGGGGCTTTGAGGAACTGAGTATTGCGGGAAGGGACTAGGAAACAATTGACAGGGATTATGCAAGTGAAGGGGGATATTTCTACAGATATTAGTATTCGCTCATATTGCAGAGGAAGTACTATTTCATGTTTTAGCCCAGGCTTCACTTGGACAGCCTTCCCAGGCATTGCACAACACATGGCAGGCGTTCCTGGCCTTCCTCTGCGCTGTGTAACCATTCACTGCTGACTAGGCACTCTGCAGGCAGACTCAGAACTAAGACTTCATTCATTTCAGTAGTCTTATGTATGAGTAAGAGCTGCAGGATCGGATGATCTACCATTCTGGGCTCCTTACGTCTGATAGCTTCTGTAGGCTTTCTTCTCAGTTTGGACGCTGGCAAAACTTCTCTCCCTGGCTTTCATTTTTGATCTCTGCGTTACAAGTATCTGTTGGTGCCACTCTAAATATACTTCATTTTCTGTAACATCGCAGAAGTTAAGTATCTACGTAAGCGTCTTGCTAATTTACTGCATTCCAGATTAATCTCTCTAGAATGTCTTTCTGAAAATAGTCTGTCCAAATGATGTTGTAGAAGCAGAATTTAGAAATTGATGCAATTTTGAATGCTATCAAATACAAACCCAAGCATTTGCGTTTGATTAGGGACAGGTGTTTAACTTCTGCGCAGCTGTTTTTGTGTTGTATCTGGAATTTTTGACCTACTGGAGAAAAGAAACCCTCCCTATATCTGGCACCAGCACTGCAGCACAGTGAGCTCAGTGATTGGTGGGAGGCACGCAGAGTACCGCTTCATTACACCAGACAGTTGCATCAATAATGCAGTACTGTAATGTCTTAGAGGAAAAATGATGGGCTCTAATGGTGTAACTAGTGTGTTCGCTGATGCTGTAGCACAATTAATTGTGGCTTTCTTGGAATTTAGTGCTGCAAACAGTTTCTGTTAAAAGTGGATGCAGGGCATTCGAGCTTAACCTCTCTAACAAGGAGGCTCGTGCCTTTGCCCTGTACCACTGGGACCACCTGCAGAAAAATAAAAAAAAATGGCTCATTTATTGAAAATGATGGGAGTGGATTTCTCTGTTCATTGGGTAGCGGCATGTTAGAAGTTGGTTGGTGCTCTGCTTTCTGCTTTCTCAGGCCTCTGCTTTGTGCCTTCCTGCAGACTTCAGTAGGACAAGAGGGAATGGCCTCAAGGTGCACCAGTGGAAGCTCAGGTTGGATATTAGGAAACATTTCTTCTTGGAAAGTGCGGTCCTGCACTGGCACAGGCTGCCCAGAGATGTAGTGGAGTCACCATCCCTGGAGGTGCTCAAGAACCATGTGGATGTGGCACTGAGGACATGGTCAGTGGGCATGGTGGGGGTGGGTTGGTGATTGGACTAGGTGATCTTAGAGGCTTTTTCCAACCGTAATGATTTCACAAGTTAAGTCTTTTCACTGTTTTTTCCTTTCCCAGTGGGACTGTGGGTGGTGTGAGAAGTCTTGGCAGGAAGATAAGAGACCTCCACCGGCACTGCTAGCTGGTGCCTGCCCAAATGCTCTGCCCTCTGAGAAGTGAGACAGCATCTCTTCACTAGATCACAGTGGTCCTTTTGAGACAGTGGGTAAACTCTGCTTTGTTCAGCGAGTTATTTGCTATTGTGGCCAAAACCCAGGGGTGGAGGGTCAAGGAGAGCTCCGCATTTGGGTTACGTTGATGAAAGTTGTTACCTAGCTTTGTGTCATCTCTGTGTCACTTCTGTGATGCTTGATGAAGCTTCGGCTCACCATCAGCATTACGATCCATGGGAGAAAATGACCTATTCTCTTCTGGATCTTTGGTTTTCATACTCTTTGCAGAAACACAGTTATCGGTGGCCATCTTTTGGGTCATCGTGCTTGGCAGGAGTTGGGTGATAGCTGCCCATGAGTGATCAGGAAGGTTGCTGGGGGCAATGGAGGGACTGGCAGGCACAAAGAGCTGCAGAAATCCCATTTCCTTAGAAACTAGGCAAGAAATGCAACTTCCCATTTTGCAGGGTTTTTGAGAAATGGTCTTTGTGTGCTCATTCATGTTTCTTGTAAACTCAGTTAACAGTCATGCTCATGTCACGTACAGAAGATGGAGAATTACAGCAGCAACTCAGGCTCCAAGCAGTGGTTGAAAGCACCCCTAAGGATCTCGGTACCTTTGCCAGGCACAGCTTGCACTGTTTTTGTATCAGCGGGCTCAGAGATGTGTCCTGATTTCTTTGCTGTGTATTACTGAAAGGGGAGATCCAGAATAGGAGGGAATACATTTCTTAAAGCACTTTATAGTGCACCCTTGTCCCCGCTTTGAAACTGAACAGTATGTTTCTGATGAGATTTTAAGTGACAGTTGTCTGCTAGAAGTTTTTTTTTTCCTATTATGAAATGAAAGAATTATTCAGTTTTATCTTTTAGTTTGTTTCAAAAGAGCCGGAATGATACATTCAGTCATTTCATAACCACTTACTTTCAACACTGTGTTTATCTGATCTTTTTGCCGCAGTGGATAACTTATTTATACAAAACTAGGTATTTTCTGGTAGCTGTTTTATCTGCTTTTTCACATGTATGTAGCAGCTTTGTTTTAAAAAGACTGTGTCAGAGAGAGGTCATAACTTCAGTTCACAGAAGTGACAGTGTGCATTTGAAAGTAGGACGCTTCGTTTCCTTTTATGTAGCACCGAGAGGCAGTCAGAGATGTCCGTGTGATGAGAACGTGGGATTGGGACTTGCTGGGAAGATTCCCCATGTAATTAAGTGAGAGTTCTTCAGAACTTTGCTGGTGGCACTTTCTGTTAATAAACATTTCCCTCATTACTTGAAGATGCAGACAGACATTTGGCTTATTATAGGCTACCTGTAGCCATGAGCCCCAAAGGGCATAGCCAACTGGTGGCAGTTTCCTCCCCTGGAACCAGGGAGAGCTTCTGATGTGCTTGGGCATCAGAATAAGCCATGCTTATTTTTTCTTGCATTTGCTACATTGATTTGATGTCAGCTTTCTTCTAAAGAGTACAAAATCATAATTTATGTTATTTTTAGAACTGTATGATTTATACCCCGAGATATGTCTCAGTGGTTTCAAATTACAGAGGCGCACAGAAATACGTGCTGATTTCTCCCTTCCCTAGTCCATAGATGTCAAGCTGTAGGTCCAAGCTTAAAACTCAGCAGTTTGTAATGAAATCATAATTTGGTTTCGTGGCCTCAAGTCTTTCCTTAAACTTCTGCTTCCTCATATCCCATGAGGACATGCTACAGTGATCTTCCTTATGATCTTCCTTGTTATTGTAAAGGAAAGCTACTTCGGTTCCATTTAAGTCAGATGTATTATCAGGTAGGTCTTCTGGCAATTAAGGAATGGAAAAGTTCCCCTGAAGTCAGTGAAACAAAACAAAAAAAACCAAACAAACCCACAACAAATGAGTCTGTGATCTGATATCTCCACCAGTTACGGAGTGTTGACCTAGAAAACATCCATCCATCCTTCTCTAAATCACAGTATTTTGCTGTGGCTTCTTTTACTGGAGCATGCTTGTTGGCGAAAAACATCTTTTTATGTTTCAGCTTTCATGTAGCGCTTCCCTCCTCTTAGACAATTTTCAGTGATACTGGTCTTTATGTTTCAAGCACCGCTGTTAATGGAGGCAGCCCTCGAAACACGCACACTTCAGCCACCACAAAATGAATGTCTGACATGAGATGTTACTGCTTATTATGCCACAGCTTTGGCATGCCACCCGCTTGTGAAGGCAGCTTCAAGGATGCTACCCAGATCTAGCAGATATGCCATAGCCTGTTGCTGTCTGGTTGCCTGATGCACGTGATTCTGTGACACGGAGTGGTTCCCGGCGGCCCTGCTGCCTGGGGGTACTGGGTAAGCTGTCAGCTAGCTGAGAGCTTGTCTCTGTTTTACAGGCGTAAATGTAGTGTTGGGAAGAACCAGCTCCCTCGAGCACACGCAAACGAATCCTGTACTTGTAACATACATTTTAGTCTGAGGATGTTGAGGTTTGCAGTCACCTTGCTTAATGCAAGAGAGCACTCTCAGGTAGGTGCAGCTGTAGCCAGTTGTGGCAGTACTACATTTGATGCCTACATTCTAGTGTGGCTTCAACTGCCTGACTTTGGGAGCTCTTTTCCCTGACTCTGGGGAAGCTGGTAGGGATGGAAAATCCCAGGCTGTGCTCGCTGGAACTGGTGCAGCTGTGCCTCAGACAGAGGTAAAAGGGATGTAAAGCAGGGGTGGGTGCTGCTTTCACATATGGAAATGCCACATCTCCTGGCATGCCCAGCCTGGCTCCGCGCCCTGCTCCAGCCTTGGTCCCTGCCAGGTTGAAGCTGTGCAGTGTCTTTATAGCTGGGATCTGTTTGTTGCCCTTTGCTTAGCTGGAAGCCTGCCTCCAGAGGCTGATGTGCCTGGAAGCAATGCCCAACTTCAGGCAGCTCTGTGGCTGGAAATTCCTCTTTGCCCAGCTGCGGTGCACCGGTTGGTGTCTCATTTCTGTCTTTGTTAGCAGGATGCCCAGCTTTAAAGTCTTCAGGGAGAGCGTACTCGAAGTGTCGGAGAAAGCAAAGTCTTAAGTACTTTGACTCCTTCATCCTCCTTGCAGAGACAGACTGCTCCTTTCCAACCCGCGCGCTGTGAAACAGTCAGCTACAAAGCCTCGCTGTTTCCAAAGAGCCAGAGCCAAAGCAGAGGGGCTCTGGCAGCCTTCTCCAGGTGACCTTCAGCGCCGCTGCCGGCTCCCACCTTGGCTCAGCAGCCCTGGGAGGCTCCGCCGGGAGGTACCTGAGTGCTGAATTGCTTCCAGGACCACAACAGAGCCTCTGCACAGCAGCTGATCGTATTCAGAAACTCCGCACCTTTTTATGGCAGCAGAGGGACCTAGAAGGCTTAACGAGTGCTGTTGGCTCCTCCAGAAAAGGAAGGAGGGATTTATGTTGTTCTCCAGGCTCTTAAATTAAAACAGTAAAAAGCCAGAAATGTTCTCTGACTTGTGCAAAGTAAATGTGTAAACTTGCTGGAAATGGGGGAAATGGTTGTGCGCTGTGTTGCACCTACCTGAGCAGTTTCTAGAGAGGAAGAAATGCTTAAAGCAAGTGGCAAAGAAGGACAGATCCCCACAGGAGCAGTGATTGCCTTGCTGTGGGAGCACAGGACATTGCCTGCTCTGTTTCTGCACGGATACATTGAATTTCCAAGATCTGTTCAACACTGCTGGCAAAGATGTATTCAGGAAAAAAGACAGACCCAGGAATAACTTTGGTCTCCTGAGAAAACACCATTTGGGCATCAGGATCAGTGCCTTTTTGTTTGCTTGTTTGTTGCCTCAGAAACAAGCAAAAAAAAAAACAAAAAAAGATTCTTCCCCTCCAGAGAATCATTAAAGTTGCTGGAAAGCGCATATGGCTGTGAAGAGTGTGTGTGTTTGCACTGTATCGATCTGAATTTGCCTGAGATTTAAATGACCGCGTTTGTTTGATTGCTGTCTGCTGTGAGGCAAAGCAGCTGGAATTGCACATGCGTAAGGAAGAGAAAATGCATCTAACCAGGAGCGTTGTGAGAATTCAGAGAACTGAGTGACCAGCCAAATTCAGTTTTAGTTTTGATAGCTCAGGAACAGCATAGCGAGCAGCTTCCAGAATGCCCTCAAAATGCAGGAAGCATACGTCACCGATCATGCCTTCAGCATGGCCAGCTGTTGATATGCCTTAAAGAAATGCGTGCAGTGATTAGTTGCACAAGTCTGGCTCTGTCTGGGCTGCCCATGTTTGAAAACCTGGCTTGCAAGGTGTTGGTGGTACCCGAGGCATCGTGCCGCTCCGGCACCTTGCAGGGTGTGCTCTGTTACAGATTCAGCAGAAACAGAGAGAGCCAAGCCTGTAGCAAATGCAGTCATCAGCAAGTGGTTAGGGTCTGCTCTGAGTCTGGAGTAATTCTGTTGCTGCAGCATCTCAGTGGTGTGTCTGTAATTGCTTCTTTAATTATCATAGGTGTCCATTGGGTTTGTTATCTGTAAGGAAAAGGAAGCACGGAAGAGCAAATAATGTACCTGTGACAGAAGTACTTGCTGAATGCATGGAATGAGCTCTGAAGCGACCTAAGTTCTCCTCACCTATGACCCAGCACTGACTGAGCTCAGTGGGAATGTGCTTCAGCAAGTCTGGAAGGCAAAACTTTCCCCTCTCTCTCACTCCTCCTCAAGTAGTGGCCATACTTCAAGTCTCATCATCCCATACTTCTTACTGTGATGATGTTGGGCTGACTAGAAGTCTCTGCAGCTGCAGTTCAGTGGGTGATAGGGGACCCCACTGGGCGATTGATCTACTCTGTGAAGGAAGCCACCCCCATTCACTCCTCCCTGTTCTTATCAGTAAATTAATGTCTAGGTGGATTTTGAGACTGAAACACAGAAGGAGGGTGGACAAGAACTCTTCTGCCTGTTTATAATGGATGAGGCTCTGAGCACCCTGATCTAGCTGTAGGTGTCCCCATTTGTTGCAGGGGAGTTGGACTAGGTGGCCTTAAAGGGCCCCTTCCAACTCAAGTGATTCTATGGTGCAAAATCACCCTACAGCAGTGTAGTTAGAGCCATAGCTCTCCTCCCACTCCTGTCATGGGTGTCTTGAGGGAAAGATCCTCTTTACTTACGCAGTGCCCAGAAAGACTGCAGCAAATCTGCACAGTGTTTGAACATTTCAGCTGGTATCAAGGCCGTTTGCCTATTTTTACCCATGCATATGCTACACAAAAATAAGGTGGGTTCTCGGAGGCAGACAGCTCTGAGTGAATCCTCTTCCCAACACCAGCCTCTTTCTTCAGTCTTCAGTGGAGGTGACAGCAATGTCCAAGTTATGTCAGGTGAAGGTGGGGTGTAGAAGTGCTCTCCATTGTTTTGCAGTAACAGGAGCGCTGCAATGCCTCTGACTGGCAGCGATACCAGCAGCTGTGTCTCCTAACACACCCTTAGCAGTCTCCCTTCTGCTGGTGCTTCTCAAAGGCATGCTGCAACACGGCCTTCTGCCCGCATCTGTACTTGATACCTTCATAATAATGTACAAAGCAGTGCTCCCAGGGAGAGGCTTCTTTGTGAGAGTTCTGCTTTACTTCTGAATTGGGACTGTGAGGTTTCATTTAAAATATACAGTCTGCTGGCAGTAATGGGGCTGATTTGGGGTTTTTGCCTCAGACACGATATCCAGCTTTGTTGTTCTTCAATTAGCACTACAAGTCATCCTTGGAACTAACTGCCTAAACTCTGTGTTTTGTCAGGAGGCTTAATCTCCCTCCTGTCTCAATGTCACATACCACACATGATGTAGCATGTTACTAATTATTGCGTACAGTCACAGGCAGCCCCATTCCATACATTCTCATTTCTGTTTGTTGCTAACTAGGAATTGTCATGCTGCTGGTGGGCTCTGGTGCTCCATCTGTATTGTCTGTAGGTTAGGCATCTTCCAGAGGGTGGTGGTTACTTTGAATTAGACCTGAACATCCATCTCTCCCTTGCTATTTTCCCCAATGTTACAGACTTATCCAGCTTTAAAAATGCAAGACTTGGAGAATTAGGGGTAGATGATCTTGCTGTCATTCATAACCTGATGCAAAAGAAAGTTGGGAAAACCAGGCTGTGCAGTACAATCCTATTTAGCTTTAAAGGACGGTTAGGAAATAGAAAGCAAGTGTGGGAATACATGGTGAATTCCTAAAGGTGACCTGCAGAGTGCTTTAAAAATTGAGCTGTCCCTTTAGCAGTATGCAAACAGCAATAGGAAAGAGGGAGCGTTTAGTCACTTGCTTTTTCTTTTAAACCTCTGAAGTTCTCTGAAATTGCTGTAGCAGCCTGTCCCCAGTGTGCCATGGTGCCTCGGAACACTCTGATGTCTCTAGTACCCCACTGGGCGATTGATATATTCTGTACAGGTTCTGTGCTGTGGTGATTTTCTATTATGAGGTGGAACAGTTTAGCATGGCCTATGATCATACTGTCTTATCTCCTTTTGGGATAACATAAACATTTTAAGAGATTGTGGAAGAAGTGCTGTAAGGAGAATTTTCCATCCTTCTTTCTGAATCTGTCCTTTTTCCAGTGAGCAGAGAGGTGAAATGAGTGGAGATAATTGCCTTGGCCATATGGGCAAGCCAACCAAGTGGATGGACCTGGTATTTTAATTTCTGAATTCCTATCAGTGATGCTGAAAATAGTTGGCTTTTTAAATGCTATTGGTTCTGCCACTTCAGGATGGCATGAAATTTGTTTGTAGCATTTTGCAGCTTTTAGCTTTCACAGTTCAGCTTCTGATGGCCAAGCTGGCTCAGTTTTCTCTCAAGAGCTGCTCTATCTCAAGTTCCAGCTGGGCTGAAGCTCATGTTGTGCTGGGATCAGCAGAGGAGCCACCAAATTTCTTTCCTAATGGGTGCTACAAAATTTAATCAAGTGAGCTGGATCTGCTGAGCGTGGCTATATCAGTTAGCTTTAAACTGCTAACATGTATTAACATCCTACTTGTACAGGGGATTAAGGGACAAAGCAAATTGCCACTGCGTTGCTAGTGAAGGAGATGCAAACAGCCCAGGATTTGTGTTTTGGTCTCCTCAACTTAATTCTGTGCTTTGTGGTTGCCAAAGATGTATTGTGTACCAAATTACTTCCAAACATCATCAGACCATGCAGGTGACTAAGAATGTTAAGGGAAATCTACAGCGACCGTCTTGACTAAGTCCATGTACTGTCACTGGAAGTCACTGATACAGGCCCGAAGCTCTTGAAACTGTGTTTCTAAAGTCTTTCCCTTCCTCTCAGCACTCTGTTTTCCCAGCTCAATGGCTCAAAGATCCCCTGGTGTCCTGGTGCACAGGGAAATGGGAAATACTGAGTCATGGCCCATGGTGGGGTGTGAAGACCTCTGTTGCCCATGGCCAGTGGCAAGGCTTACTGCCACCAAAGGACTGTGCTTTTGGCAGCATTGTTCAGTGAAGCCTGCAGAAGCCGTTGGTGTGCCCAGTGTCTCCTGGTGCAAAGCCTGGCATCATCTTCCAAGCCTGGCTTCCCAGGAAGAATGCTCTACCTCTGCCTCTGGAGAAGGAAGCTCAGCAAGGAAAGAGAAAGGCAGCTTAAGAGAGACATGGGGAGCCACACAACTTGTGATAATCTCTGGCTAAGCCACCTGGCACCAGGCTTATCCGCCAAGTTGCTGATACAGCAGTTGGAAATCAGTTGCCTTTCCGCAGGGCTTCCCAAGCAGCCCTGGCTCTGTCCTGCTGGAGAGGAGTCACTGGGGTGCAGGCATTGCAGGGAGGCCTCCACCTGGCATATGGGGGGCAAGTTTGTGTTCGCAGCCAAAAAGTGGCCAATTCTGGCACGGGCCAAACAGGGATGACAATAAGTCTTGAAGTGCTGTGTATTTTTAGGTGACGAATCCATCACTGAAGATTGAACATTGAGAGAGTCGTTCAAAAATGTACAAACCCGGCATTTCATTTGTCAGCTTGTACCGGCACCGCAATAAGCCTTCATGGCAGTGTTGTTTCTACATCATACATAGTTTAAGCAGAGACACAAATTGAAAGTCAGGTTAAATGCAGATATCCTGGAAATCCTGTCTGGAAATGCCTTTTACATCTGAGTGGTGAAAGCAAAACAAAAAAAGGTATTTTCACGAGGGCCATGAACTCCAGACAGGCTGAGTGAGCCTGAATAAACTTGTTCTTCTGTTCCTGTCTCGACAAGGTGAACTGCCTCCAAAAACACAAACCACGCAAGAGAAACTCCCAGCATCTGTTCCAAGAAGCAGGAATCACCGTGCTGTGGGCCTTTTGATCTACAGCTGTGGCAGCAGGCCTGGCTGGGTGTTTAAATGCCCTGTGACGTCCTGTGGCAAGGCCAGCCACTCACACCCATCCCATCCCAAAGCATAGGATGGTGCTGGGATGCGTTCCAGGCTGCATGTGTTGGCTGTGGAGCAGAGTTTCTCCCCAGATTGGGTGCCTCGTCTCAGAGCCAGACCTGCTGCTCAGTCCTTCCGTGTGAGGGACAGGAGTACAGAGTACTGGACATTGCAAGGGAAACGCAGTAAATAGTGATTTTGCAGTACAGTGCTGGACCAGAGCTGTTCGGGTAGGATGCAAGGAGCCTGCACCACGGCTGCTGGGTCTGCTGCTGGCTTACAGCCACCTGCACAAACCTTTCTTCTGAGCTGCTCAGGAGTTTCCATCTTTTGCACACTATCCATCCTCCCTGCCACATACTGCTATTTTTCAATTACGTGTAAATTGTCTCCACTTCCTCTTCCTTCCCTGAACTAATTTCCTCAAAGCCTTCAAGCCTCCTTGATCTGCAGATCATTTTGGCAGCCTCTCCAGCTGTGTCTCTCCCCCTGGTGCCTCTGTGACCTCCCTGTGCCTCAGGCAGGATCACTCCAGCAGCGAGCACTTCGCAGGCAGCTGTGGGGAGCTGCTGCCAGAGCCCCCATCTTGCAGCTGCGGAGCCCTGCATACTCCTTGCAATTGCCCCTTCCGTGTTTTGGATCCTTAAGGGAGGGCTGTCCATTTTGTGCTTCTGCTAGGCATGAGCTTCACCTCTATTACTGTGCGTTTTGTCCAAATGAAGACTCCTTCCTCAGTGCGTGTGTTGCCTCTGGGCTGCAAGGTTGCTATGTGGTCGCGCTCAATCTTCCACCGTGCTGGTCATACTCCTCTGCCTGGTAACATCCTCAGCACTCATCAAAGCAAAATACATTTTCTTATTAGGCCCTAAGTGGAGGGCTGGAGCAGATGCTTATCAGCCCACTTCCTGTGATCAGATGCCGGTCGGTGCCATTTGTAAATATGATCAAGACATTTACGTGCTACTTCTGGTCTTCAAGACATTTTGGTAAAAACGGTGATACAGCATTTGTAACATGATAGCAGTGGGAGATACAGAGGTTCTGCAGGCAAAATTTTGAATGAAAATATGGTAAAAATTGTGTTTATGTGTACACATACATTTTTTAAAGAGTGCCAATTGCCTAGTTTACCTCCATTTTAGATATAAGTGGGTTCTTTAAGCTCACAGTGGCCACACCAGTGGAAGATGTGGCTGTTTGGTTCATGTAGCTGAGCGAATGTCTCTGGGCACATTCCCATTAGTCATGCTGATCTCCTGAGGAGAGAGTCAGTGCATTGCATTCTGTTCTGAGTTCATCCAAATCAGTCCTCCCACTGGCTCCTCCGACCAGCAACGATCTATTTACCGCCTTCCTCCAGCACGAGCAGTAGTGTGCAGGGCATGCCGTGCGGCTTTGCTTTCCAAGACAAGCTGAGAAGGTCATTATCCCTGTGTGCTACGTTCGCACCTTTCCTAAGAGCATTAGTTCCCACTGTGCAGGGATTGGGTCCAAGGCTTGGCTTCCAGCTCTGCTGAGCACAATCTGTGGCAGCTAATGACTGTTGTCCAAATTCATACCAGGGGAGATGAGCTCAGACTATGACCTGGGACGTGCCCATTCTTCTCTGGTTTTGTGGGGCTGTTCCTGAGATCATACTCCTTCATGGATGTTTGTAATCCTACAGTAAAGACTGTTTAATTAATCTAGAATTCATTCCCGTCAAGAGTTGCATGTTTGGAAGGCACTGCAATTTCTCCGGGCAGAATCATTCTTTATTGAACCTCTCTTTTTCTCATCATGCTGTTTTATGTTGTGTGCTTTATTTCTTCTAATAAAACAATTGATTGGAATTTCCTAATGTTGCATCTTACCCCATCCTGATGTTGTACCTATTTTCTACAAACTGTTTTTCTTCACACTGCTGGTGCCTTGCTAGTTCTATATGAGGTTCAAGACTGCTCAACAGCAGTTTTATGGTCTCTGTATATATGGTTTCTTTAGATCCCTTCTGTGCATCTCCTTTTATCTCACTGAGTTATAAAATGTAGGCTAAATTTATCCCTTGTTTAACTCCTCTAACTTCAGTGGATGTTTGCTGTAGAAAGAATTTGGCGCATTGATTAAATGGGTATACTTTCACGTTTCTTCTTTACTTTTTTCAGGCTTATCTAGATCATGAATTTTATCTCCTGCCTAATTATTTCTGTGTGCTTTGTACAGAACGCATAGAGAAATAACTACTGAGTGCTTTATCCGTCTGGATTCTTGTTATGTGATCCCCCTCCTGGCTCAACAACAGACCCATTCTCTCCCCTGTATTTTCTTTGGTTATATTTATAAAAACATATACTTGTTTCCCATTACTCTTTCAAGCTAAAAGCAAAACAAAAACCTTACTGTTTGTTTCCTTAACTTTATAACTTATAATATTTTACCTCCAGCATATATTTAGACTTTGTAACTTTTCTATTTCCTCTCTCATTTTATTTTTTTTTTGTCTCACTTAAGAAATGAGCTCACCGCATGCCAAGAGCCAGAGGAACCACTTATTTTGACCCATTTGTTTCTCTCTAGCACTGGAATTATTTTCACGTGTATTTCCTCCAGGTTAGCCTTTAGGATATTCTATTCTGTGCATTTTAAAATGCCCGTTTTCTCAATGTTTTTAACTGAAGATAAGGTTGTTTTCCTGAATAGAGGTGGAAAATATCTTAGTACTCAGAAAAGATTTCTCTTTTCTTCAAGGTTTTTAGTAAACGCCTCCTAGTTAGCACCAAATTTAGCATTACCTCATGTCTCATTGCATTCCCTATTGCAATGTGTTATCATTACCTTCACAGTTCACAAGGTCCTCTGACCTATATATTATAGAATGGCAGGTCTTTCCCAAGAGCTGGCTCAGCAATTAAAACTTCCCACTGGCACAGATGGTTATGATAATAGGACATCATATATTTATATAGGGAGAGTGAGAGAGAGAACGAGAGCACTCCTACATTTTTCAAAGCAGTGTACAAACATTAGCTAATTAACCCTAATAACAGCTCTGCAAGGAAATTAAATGTGATTATTCCCATTTTATAGATGGAAAAGCTCAGGAAAGCAGTCTAAATGATGAGCCAGAGGCCAGCATGAGAGGTCACTGTTGAGGGGCGGGATGAGATTTGAGATCCCAGTGCTATCCTAGCACTGCTGCTGTTCAGTCCGGCAGGCTACTGAATGCCACGTGAGACCTTTCCTGAAATCCAGCAGGTTCACAACTTTTGTATGGTTTTGTGTTGTCCCCATTGGGAGAACTGGCGTGCTTGTTTGAGGGAGTTAAACTGCTGATTTTGTAACTCATCCTTCTTTGCATGGCTTGGTTTTGTCACCTTCCGCAAACCAGAAGAGGCGTTTGGCACTGGAAGTTTCTTTTCTATCCACATTTTTGGTGATGAAAATGAGTAAGTTCGTTCTGTAGCTGCACCCAGGACCTCCAGCACGTTTCAGGGCAGGGTGCTCGGCTCCCATGTGGCTGCTGTTCAAGTCTCAAAATGCTGAAAAAATGGAGACGTAGTTAAGCAGTGAGTTGTTAATCAGTCTAAGTGACTTTTTGTGTCATCTGAACAAGGGACTCAACTTGTTTAACACCTCCCAGTCACCAGCCCTGGCTGGGCATGAGTGTATTCATACCTTAACAGGACAGCGGCTTAGGTTCCCGTTGGGTCTCACAGCTCTCATGGAAGCCGTGTCAGTGTTGGAGTCAGTGGGAAGTGCCCCAGGGCTGTGATAGCACTTTGGCCTTCAGGTGGTTCCTAGGATTTGAATGTAGGTTTGGATTCGGTCTTCCTAATAAGAAGTGAAATCCCGTGTTGTACCTCATGCACTTTCCTCATCTTCCCTCACCTTGTCTGTCACTTCTGGTTTTTGAGTGCTGGGCGGAAGTGTTGTATCACGTTATCAGCTGCTATTTTTAACCCGTGCAACCGGCGCCAGAGGTAACCAGCACACTTGCAAGCCATTCTGGGAATGTCAGTCTTTCCAATAATCTGCCTCTCAAAGAACACTTACAGAGTCAGGTGCAGAGGTTGCAGGTATTTTGGAAAAAGATGGTGGAATTTTGCATGTCATTTGCTTTTTATTTTCAGGTAACCATCTATCTGGCTGAATGCCTGAAGGGGGGTAGCGGTATGGTGTTTGCTCTGTCATTATCAGTCACAGGTCAGGCTCTAGCAAAGCTTGTCCCCGGGGAGAGCTGTCTTGTTGAGGGCAGGGCAGAAGCATTTGAATTGAAAATGCTTGCGCTATCTGAATTTTTATGTGCCGTACGGAAATCGTGGGGAGCTGAAAGAAGCAAAAAACATTTCTTTTTCTGTGACTTCACTATCGTAATTTACAATGCCGTGAAACCTAGTGTATATCTAGATAGCCTTCAACCCAGAAAGCTGAGAGGCAGTGCAAAGCCGTGCTGGGGTGATGAAGGGCTCTTACTCATCGTCCCACCCCTCCGCACAATAGAAACGCTTTCTCAGCAGTAGGCATGTGCAAAACCTGAAATCCTTCTGCTGCCCCTGAGCCTGGGAGCTGAAGTGGCATGTGGCTGTCTATGCCCGGCGTGTGGGACATGGCCAGGGGCTTTCCTCAGTCCCTGCTTCTGGGGGGGCTGAACATCATCCTTGCCATCTCCCTGCGAGCTGGTGAAGTGCAGTTATCTCTGTGTTACAGACAGACGGGATCCAAAGAGGGGCTGCCTCCCCACAGCTGGGATCTCTGCTCTGGCTGCCCATGGGCTGAGCCTGAGCTAATGGCTTTGAGAGGAAACTCGGCATTGTTTTTATTATCTGTGGTTCGTGCTCAGGCTTAGTTTTTAAAGGGACCATTCAGCACAGTGGTGGAATTAGACCCAGGAAGGTTTAAAGTGGATTTGGTTTATGAAAGAATGTAAATCTAGCAGTGCCGCTTCTGGAGAAGCCTCTTGGAAAGTGACACCACTTAATAAGGCTCTAAATATTTTGGTTTGTTTGCTTTCCCTCCCGCCCCCCCCAAATCTGGCACTTATGAATTAATTTCCATACATTAAGAACTATACCAGCCAACACTTGCTGGCTGGTGGCAAAATTCTGGAGTGATGCTTACCCATTAGGTGAGCCCCATGCAGTGAGCTGGGCTGGCGAGGTGGGGAGCTGCTCTGTTTCCCATAGGAGTCAAAGGTTCCTAAGTCTAACAGCCCAAATCCCTCCTTCATCCATGACTTTAGCACATGGCCCACACCTTTCTTTCGTGACTGCCCCATGGAGAGCCTGTTGCACCGCCGGGGTTGTTTTCGGCACGCTACAGCAAGCATACGAGCCAAGTCTATGCAAGAGTGGTGCACTGTGAAGCAGTATCAAAAGAATACACGGTATGATTAGAAATGGTCTCTGGAGTTTCTGTTTATACTCCCAATTAAATTAAGGTTTCTGAAATTTCAAGACAAGGGAAAAAGGAGTTTACTGACTGAGAGGTGTAGCTCACAAAAGCACGTTACAGAAGCTGGGTAAAAAGACCCCGAGGAATCTGATGGAGCGGTTATACGGAATATTGAGGAAAACCAGACTGTTTTCCAAATTTTGCCCTTAAATGTACTTTTGTGTCTTCATTAAAGCCAGTGGCAACCTTACATACACATGTGGGGTCAGTGTTTCGCGTATTAAAAGAGGCAGGCTCAGGGTGTTTATTATTGGTGCGCAGATTGGCTCCGTGGGGGATAAATGCAGTTTATTTTCATAGGGTGATGTATAAGACTGCTTCAAGGAACTGCAGGCACCAGCGGGGGCTTAAAGCAAAATCTGGAAAAATGCTCACATACTTAAAAAATTAAACGACAAATCGTCATTTTATTTCCGGCTTTTATATTCATTTATATTTTCATTCTGCAAAAAAAAAAAAAAGATTAAAAAAAAATCTGTTTTTGTACAGCACTGATGGATTGGTTACAAAGTTTGAGCAGATCTATGCTCAAGCTATGAAAAATGCCTTGCGACGAGGCTGTGCGGTGTGAAAGAATACCGATGCTGTCTCCACCAAGTTTGCTGTGCATTAGCAAGGGGCCTGGCTGAAGCAGAGGTAAGCTGTGCAATACCGTGTTACACGGAGAGGGCACATTGGGCATGCTTTTCACATAGCAGCTGCAGTGAGACTGAGCGTGTAGAAGGCCAGAGAGCTAAGACAAATGGGCAGCTGCTTGTGGCGCTGGAATTAGCATAGGTGTGTGGAAACACTAATACGCTTGGGGTGCAAATACTATCAGCTGGAAATTAGAAGGAGATTATTAAAATGCAGAGGAGCGGGGAAGGCCTGAGGATACCTCGCGTAACTCGCTAATCACATGTGAGTATTCAGTTTGATGTGTTGCGGAAAGCAAATGCTATTTGCCTTCCAGGACTACAAGAGAGTATGTCCAAGAGGAAATAATGCATTCTTAAGTGTACCTACTTAGCATTCCTGTGAGATGGCGTAGCGTAAGCTGGTTTGTACTGGGGGGAATGAGAAAGGCCCTCGATTTCTTTCTTGATGTTGGGACCTGCCAGCAGGAACTAGCTGTGGCTGGAAGTCACACTTAAACGCATTGTACATTTGTCTGTCATGCAGGCGGCTTAAAACTGAAATCGCTTTGGCAGTGGTATTTTTCTTCATTTAATACCATTTTTCAAAGGTTCTGGGAAAGTGCAGGAGGAAATAGCGGAGATTTCTTGTTCTCGGCTGAAGGAGCAGCCTACCGATGCATTGCTTTGGTTTTGGGCGTGCTCCCAACCTTAAACGGCCGTTCTCAACCCATTAGTACAGCTGTCATGGGTTGATTGTCACTGCTTCCATTGCCTGGCTGGCCTACCAGGGTAGCTGCACTTCTGTTGCACCGCTATAATCACATGGCAAAAAACCTAAAGGGCCTTTATCTGCTCATCAAGAGCATTAAGAGACAGGCGTTAAGAATTGAAGGTGCGGTGTTAGAGGGTTGTGGCCAGGCTGCCAGCAACGATGTGCCATTTGCTTTTCAGTTTCAGGTGGGTTTGCTGATAATTTGTGCCTGTCTGTGCTCCTTCAGTCATTCCTCTGTGATTGTATCCTATAAAGGTCATATCCCCATCTCTGTGAACTCGCAGTTGGGGAAAGTGAAGTGATAAATGAGTTCTTTTTGGAGAAGAGTTTGCCTAGTCTGTCATTTCCAGCAGGGTAGTTCTGGCTAAACATGGGTTAACAGAGTCTGTAGGCTTCTGATTTGGTAATGCTTATTTTCTCATGCTTGCTGAACAGGTAAGTTTACCCTAACTTCAGTCATGCTATGCTGCAGCCCAGTCCCATGGAGTTCTGGTTCATGTCCTGTGTTTGTAATTGGAAATCAGCCTTGCTTCTCAGAGATTCCCATGAATGCAGGTTGATTGTGTGTTGTGTTTTTTTTTTCCCTTCCCCCTTTGATACTGCAAAATGTTTTATGTGAACATCAGCAGAATTATTAGTAAATGACTGTGACACTGCTGTTTTGTTGTTCTGCAATTATCCTCGTGCTTTTGAGAGAGCAAACTGGAAGGAGTTTCTTCATTCTGAACGCAGTCTAATGCATGTGCATACATGCATAGTGACAGGTGAGCCATGCTCAGCAATGTGCCTTGTGTTCTCTGTGATCAGCCTGTCCCACCAGCATTGCTCTCTGAGCACTAGTCAGTCTGTGCGCTGTGACACTCTGGAGTTTAACAGGGGAAGGGGATAGTATTGCTCTCTCCCCATTTGTACTCCTCAGTACAGCATAACCTCCACTTGTCTGAGGCAGATCATGCTGCCTTCCTTTCCCTGTGCCTCCTAAGTTGAGTGTTCCAGCTAGGGTATGCTCACAGGAGCCTATGATATGCATCCACCCGACATCTGTCCTTGCTTGCTGTGTGCTGGGCTGCCTGGTGAGGCTGTGCTGCTGGGGCAAATCAGAGTAACAGCAGCAGCAAAACTTCTTCAAACAATGTGATTTATTTATTTATTCATTTATTCACTGCAAGATGGACTTTGTTGCTGAGCGGCTTTTGTCCAGCACCTGGAAACTCATTCAGGTTAGCCTGGTGCTGGGATCTGTGTTTCTCCACCTATAGCTTCTGCACTGCATTGCTTCCCAAGCATTTTCTCTAGTTGCCATGAATGTTTCTTATCTGCTGTCATTTTTCTGAGTTCCTTGATCTCCTCTTCAAGGCAAGCCCAGGATATGGCATCCCAGCTATGTGGAAATGTTTCTGTCTTCCAAATGTGAGTACTTCCCTATGATAACGGAGGCCTGACTCATTTGCAGAGCACTTTCTAGGGTTTGAGCCACAGAGACAGGGCTGGGGGACCACACCTTCAAGGACGTTGTGGTGATGGAGCAACCACCTTGAATTGCTCAGGGCTCAAATACTGTCTGCTGGAAATGACATTGTGCTGCTCATGGTGTGGCCCATGCTCTCAGTTTAGCTCCTGTCCTTGGAGCTTGCTGCAGTGGCAGCAGCAGAAACTCAATGAGTGAACCCAGGGTGCCCATTGGGACACAGGACAGTGTTTGGGGTGACTCCATTCCTTTTCAATTAGTGTGTGTGTGTTTCTACATATATTGAGGAATGTTCTCTGCAAGAGGTTCAAACTGCTGCTAACAGCTATATCCCCTATATCTTGATGCAGTGTTCAGATTAACTCCCTCCACTCGAACCAGATTGCATCCCAAGAGAAAATCTCTTTTCAGGGAATGAGATCAGGCAGCTTGACTGTATCATTTTATATTGTCATTTGAAAGAATCATTTCTCCGCAGCTGGGACCATTCCTCTGGAAGAAGTGAAGGTTATAATTTACTTAGCTCCAGCAGGGCAGTGGATGCTGCATGGCTATATTCACATCTTATTGTTTTCACAGTGGCAAGCAGCACTGACTTCTAAAATTCAGAGCCTAGGGTTTAATACAGCTTTAGAGAAATGGCAGCTTTTGTGAGAAAATGGAGGAGAAGTGTTAATCTACGTGTCTTTATAATTCCCACATGATGTGAAAATTAGCTTCCTTCCACTTTGCAGGAAAATTTTACTAAGCGGGCATCTGAAGGAAAGATTGTTTTATTTTTACTTAATATGCTATATTACATGTTACCTGCCCCTTAGCAGTAACTGAAGCCAAAGTGTAGTTGTCAAAATGAATATGCTGACCACATTTTGCCTGCTTCTGGAAGGCTATCTCCGTATATTGAGTTAATGCTTGGTCCTGGATGGCCACAGCTGACTCCCGAATGGTCATGCTACTCCTGCAGCCTTTCAGGACAGCGCTCCAAGTCTCTTATGGTCAAGGCCAGCTCCTGGCTATGTCACTGGAGAAGCTCCTGGAGACTTCTTTGGACCTGCACTTTGAGACTCTGGGGGGTTGCTTGCCTGTGGAGAGGGACGGGACCTAATTTCCGTGCTGAAATGAATTATTTTAGCTTGACATCCCAAGCTGTGTTGCACGCTTCATTCCTTAGGGTGACAGGAAGTATTTTCTCACCAGCAGCGCCTTGGGGCCAGGGAAACATTCCTACCCTTCCTGCAACAGCTGGCGGAGGAGAGCACCTGCCGGGGATCCCGTTGCTTGGTGTGCTGTTATTTCTGCTTTAGTCTGTCAGCTGTTGTAACAGGAGTTGCATTTACTGTCTTCTGGTGCCGTGGGGTGAGATCAGATTGCTTCTTACGGGCTGGAAGACTTTAGTGCATTGGTAGATACTGCCATATATAGTGCCTTTCCTACTCGATAGAAAGGCTACCAAAATAGTGCAAGAACTGAAGATACGCAACCAGCTGCTCTCTCCATCCCAGTGTGAAATGTGATGGTGCTGGAGATGAGCTCAGCCATGTCCCATTGGAAAAGTCAGTTAGAAGACAAGAGAGAAGGGCCCACGTAGGGAGAATCAGCTGTGTGCAGTACTGTGGCTCTGCTAGCAGCAACTTGGGGTTCATTAAGTGTTGTCTGATGGGCATGCGGATTGGCTGGGGCTAGGCAGAAATGAATAATAATTCACTTCCAAAAAATTGATTTTTATACAGGTTTATATTCAACAGGCCGATGTGCTTGAAATGTGATTGCAAATCAATGTGGCTTTTTTTATTATTATTATTGTGAGTAGGTTTGCCTTTTTTTTTTTTCCCCCTTCTCTTTTTGGCACAAGTTGGATTTTGCATGTGATGACTGGGGTGTTGCAGGAGTTCTAAAAAAGCAGGTAGAGGTAGATGTAAGCATCCCTAATGTTCTCATATAAAGATACAGGGAATGCATTTATTATTTGTATGTATGAACATGTATAGAGGCACATTTAGCAAATTGTGACATTAACTGAAATGCTTATTTTTTTTTCTTTCTTTATAATAGTATTTCTAGTTCCAACTCTTTCAAAGAAGGGCTAGCTTTTTTTGGCTATACTGCTCTGGAAACCGAGTCCAATATTTACATATACTGCTGGTGCTAGAAGTGATACAATCCTATTGCAGAGCAGTTCAGACATTGATACCAGTGTAGGTTCACAGAGGTTAGATGATGCAAATGTAGTTCAGCAGAAGTTGGGTTCCAGTGAGAGTTTAAGTTTTCAGAGCTCTGGAAGGCACTGACAGTCATCTTAATGTGGAAAACTAACACACAGACCATAAATATGCTGAGTGCAGTGGATTTTGTGGCCACGAGCAAAGCACATCAACTTTTATTTTATTTTTCTTAAGTAGCTATTTGTCTATTTTTATGCAGCATTTAGTTGTCACTGCCAGTACAGTTTCCCTTTGTCCCTTTCTCAGCTGTAATAAAACAATCCACCTCTCTGCTCCTCCACCCCCATCCTCCCAGTCTACCTCTTTCTCTTTTGGGGGAACTGTACTGTGTTCAGCAGCTGTAAATAGTGATTTGAAACTGAAGCAGCAGCTTAGGAGACATGTTGTTATGCAGCTTGTACGGGGTACAGGCATGCTCTTTGGAGCATGGTTTTGCCCCACCTATCCGGCTGGCTTCCCCCTCCTGTGGTTTCACAGCCCTTTGGCAATAGTGGAAAATAGTTACACATATCTGAAGTAACCATAAATGATTTCTCCATTTTCTTCCTGTCCTTTCCAGTTGCAATACATTTTCCTATGTAGGTTTTGTGTTTCAACCTTTCCAGCCTTTCAGTCTTGTGGGGGTAGACTCGTTCCTGTTTTCCTAAATTAAATAAGCTAGACCCATGCTGTTGCTGTTACGCTCTCAAATCAAACCTTCTAATCTCTTCATAAGCTGTTTTTTGACCAGATCATGAAGTCTGCACTTAGATAAAATCCATAGGCATTTGCCTGAAGAAAAACCTCAAGGTAAGGTTTTTACAGGGTGAGCTCATTATGTATTTGAGTTCAGCCCATCTCTTTAAAACAGTGGTCATACTTTGAACCAAGTTTTCATTCTTGCCTCTTAGTGTTTCCTTGTTTCTGTCATGAAGGCTTTTATTTTGATTCTGACTGCTCTCTCATATATGACCATGAAGGTTTTTTCGTGGTGCCGCCCCAGGGTACTCAACATTATGTATCTGTGCAATGTGTTTAATTCAGAACTAGTGGAAGACAGACCTTTGGCTACAGAAGCAACAGCTCTTCCTCTTCAAAAAACAGAATGAGGAAAGCACCTATATGGAGCTTAGCAAAGTGAGGTAAATATTCTCTTTTCATGTCGTGATACTCCAAAGGAGTCAGTGTAAGAATATGGTCATGTGTCTGGACAGAAACTGGGTCCTGTGTTGCAATGTGTGTTGCGCAGATAAGCCTGTTAGGTGGACGAGCATCCTTCTCTCTCCTTTTTTTTTTTTTCCCTTTCTTTTTTTTTTTGCATTCTCAAAAGCTGTCAAAGTAGCAGCGTAGCTCTGGACCTTTTAAAATACTGGCACTTCTGAGCCAAAAGAAAAGAAAATGTGGTGTGTTAAAATAATGAGTAGCTTTGACAGAAGGATGTAATTGTGCTGGAGATTCTGGTGACCTCATAAACCACATGAACAGATTCAGAGTCACTTTTCACCAAATTCCTGAGGTGGGAGTCGCTGTGATTGTGAGATTGTATATGAAAATGAAACCAATCGTACTTCGATTGCCCCAGCTCACTTTTCACACTTCTTGCTTGTGATTGTCTCAGATCTTTCCCTTCTTCCATCCACTGCTTCAGGAGCAACTTGTGAGTGCTCTGTGTTTCAGGATCAGGAGCCTAATCTGCATGGCATGGGGCTTTAGTTACTGCTCTATCTTGGCTTTATGTTTTCTGCTGAGGTGGCTCCTCTTGGCTTCCTCACCGAGCCCTCCATCTGCCCGTCTTGTGCCTCCAGTTAAACCCCTTCCCACTGCCGTGTCCCAAGGCAGCCCCTGCCTTCCCTGTGGTCTTCACTGTCACCTTGCTTTTCTCTCCCTGACATGCTGTTTTTGTTTTGGCTGGGAGCCTGTAAACATATCTTTCCTTTGTGCAAAATTCAGCACTAGCTAGTGGTGCTGATTCCTCAATCTCTGCTCAGTAATGACCTTATGAAATTAAATGTTTGGTGCAGCAGCACTTGAGTGCACATGTTCGTGTGTCATTGCCAGTGGCAAGCTTTTGGCATGCTACTATTCACACCTAGAAGGACATAAAACTATAAGAGTGTCCAAAGGAGGGCTGAGGTGGTGAAGGGTCTGGAGGAGAAGACACATGAGGAGCGGCTGAGGGCCCTGGTTGGCCCAGCCCAGAGCAGACGAGGTGAGGGGAGGTCTCATGGCAGCTGCAGCTCCTCACAGGGAGCAGAGGGGCAGCGCTGAGTTCTGCTCTCTGTGACAGCGACAGGGCCCGAGGGAAGGGCACGGAGCTGTGTCAGGGGAGGGGCAGCTGGGGGTTAGGGACAGGTTCTGCACCAGAGGGCGGTGGGCATGGAACAGGCTGCTCAGGGCAGTGGGCACGGCCCCAAGCGCCGGAGTTCAAGGAGCATCTGGACAACGCTCTCAGATGTAGGGTCCGATTTTTGGGTGCTGCTGTGTGGAGCCAGGAGTTGGACTCCATGAGCCTTGTGGTCTCTTCCAACTTGGGATGTTCTGTGATTCTGTATTTTGACTCTTTGATCCAGTATGGTTTGTGAATGGCAAGTAACATGAGTTTTCTTGTGTGACTTCTGAGAGAGCTGGTGAATGGCCTCTTTGCTGTTCAGGGAATGAGATCCTGGTGTGAGCTGGCACCATAGTGCTAATCGATAGACCTGCTTCTGCAGGCTTTCATGTGCCAGAAGTGTGGTTTTATGCTCTTTCTTGCTCAGCCTCTGCTGCTGTCTACAGGTGGAGTGTGTTTGTGTGGCAGTAGCTCGTGAGACACCATGCATGGGGCTTCTCCTGGGCTTGGGCTGGTGGGCTTTATGTGGGACTCCCACCAAAATCATTGGGATTATCTGGATGTGGGATGGGAGCTGGTCCTTCTGGTTAAACAGATGTATGTTGAGAAGTGTGACTTCAAACCAGGTTAGTTAAATTAGCATGTAAGTATTCCTGGGCTGACTTAGGGCTATCCAGGCTCTGGTGTGAGCCAAGCTAAAGTAGTTCCTTTCACCAGTTTGCTTGAATTTGGACACAAATTACATGTAAACCTTGTGAAGGGAGTTCACGGGGGGGATTGCAGCCCAGGAAGCCAATTTCCACATGGCGTCTGAGTTCAGTTCACCAGCAATAGGTCAGGTGCCACTTCTGCACAGTGCTAAACAGTGCCTGATAACACTGATCACATTTGCTTTTTGTCTTAAAGTGTGCATTTAAGGGAAGTAACAGCAACACTGATCTGACATATATAGAGCTTTACTCTATAAATGGCACCTTAGCAAACATTGGTCTGCATACAATCTGAACCTTGTTTCTAGGTCCGTAATTTCCATTTTTATCTCCAAGGTCTACTGCTCTGTAATTCTAGGTGTAAGAGCCTCACTGTAATAGTGCCCCGCTGTTGGGAAAAATTCCCGGTAAGCAGATGTCTGCCATGTTCAGCTCCACAAACTGCAGTGCCGGCTGGCAGCTGAAGATGCATGTTTTGCACCTTCCATGGGGAGAATTTCATGCTAGTGAATTATAATAAAGTGACTGTTAATAGCATTAGTAATAATTAATGGTAGTTTTCACTTCTGCAATGTATTTATTCCAAGAATCTGAGAATGCTTGTAGTTGCAGGCTGGCCTGGAATAAATCCTGATGCAACCAGGGAAGAGTTCAGTCAGTGGAGCTGACCACTTAACTCTGCTGTACCCTAATGAAAAGTGTGGGAAAGCTGGAAGGGGAAGCTTGATGCCTGCTCCTCATTGCTTGTGCAATAACTTGTGGGTAACACCTCTCCTAACCCGCACATGGCTATTTGTCAGGTATCCTGTTAAGTATATTTGCTTTATTATATCTCTTGAAAGCATCAGCAGAGATCCATTATGCTCTCTGCAGAGCAAAGCATAAACAGGAGGTGACCACAGACGTGGAAAGTTCATAACCTAAAGCCTGACCCCACAGAATAGGCGTGTGATGCTCCAGTATCCCAGCCCGCGTGCAATGTGTTCTGCTGCTGCTGCTGCTGCCTGATATGCACTGCTGGTAATGGGCTGATGGTAGCGTGGTGAGAGGTACCTGGAGCAAAGTGGGTCTGTCACAGCTCGTTTTGTTTAATGAGCGGAGCCCTGTGGAGACACGGATTCATTTAGTGGACAGAAGGGCTGAACTTGCTTCTCTATCTATTCCCTGTGCTTTTTATATTACTCGGCTGAAAAGCAGGATACTGTCTGTTTATTAATCTTTGCCTAATAAAGATGACTACCAGATATGTTCTTTGGCCTTAACAAAAAGGTATAATTAGCAATGAGATTAGACACAGCCCAAGAGGAAGCATTTGCTAAGGAAAAAACTGAGCAGTGGCATATAATACAGTCTGTCTGAGGCACCACATCCTCCCTGGGGACATCATCTCAAACCGAGCTGTGACCCTTTCTGGCACTTTGGTGCTGCAGGAAAGCTGGGAAGAATACTAATGATAAAGGGATACACAAAGCAAGCTTCACCTCAGTCAAATAATGCGCTGCCAACCCGAAATTATTTAGCAGAAGTTTAGTTGGCAAACTTAATAATTGATGGTTCTGGCTGATACCACCACGTGCAATAGCTGTGTGTGCAGGAGCCCCAGACCCGATTAAAAATTCATGGACTCATTGGATGCAATTTCAGTGCAATTAGTGTATGGAGGCAGAAAGAGCAGTGTCATTTATGGAGTTGTACCAAAAGACTTGAGTAGTTCTTCCTTTATGATGTTGTACAGGGTAGTAATTGTTCCACATCGTCTGTATTTAAGTACGCAGTTGTAAGGGACAGCTTCCTGTGTTGTTATCTGCTATAGGAGAAGGCAAGAACTCTGAGTGTCACCAGACTCAGAGGCTGCTTGGAAATAGCTAGCGCGGGACTAGAGAAAACTTGTTGCAGTAAACCTTCCACATGTGCTGAATTTGTATGTGCTGGCAGCACTAAGCACAGTGTGAGGAAGAGGTTAGAGTGGAGAAGACCATTGATCTCATTTGTTTTTCCTTCCTTTGCTGTAAAAACTTGTATATCGCGCTCGTCACCAGGACTTCTGAATGGTGAGTGCAGGAGTTTAAATATTTGTGGAAGCACTTCAAACAATACTGGGAAAGGATGGTACTGGATACTCCACGAACAGCTTTGTCAGCATCTGTGTCCGTGTCCTGGCAAAGCACCAACTGCTCGAGCTGCTTCGTTCCTAGCACCACCTCGCCAATGTTTGTGTTTCAGCCCCAGCATGGACAGTTCCTCAGATAGAGATGAGTCTGACCACTCTGCACCAGCTGGCATCTGGCTCGTTCTGTTCTGTGACCAAAATCCTCTCTCCTCTGCAGCTAGCTTCATTCTTTTTTTTTTTTTTCTCTCTTTTGCCCCCATATTTTCCTTCTTTGCACTGGCTGCTTTTTCCTTCCCGCTGGCTGTATGCTGTCAGTCTGCTGCCTGCTTGTGAGTCCGCATTTTCTGACATGATTCCAGCTTCTTCAGTTTGTGTGCACATATGCTTTGGTTAGCATGTAAAACACATCGTTTTACTAGTTTGTCACCACACAGCAATTTAATTATGACAGCCATTGGATTACCTAGATTAACTTCAGATGCGGTCCCCTTGGTGCAGTCACCTAAATGAGCAGTTCCCTACAGCATCTCCAAGGGGAATACTAGGCTCAGTAGTGCATGACCAGAAAGGATTGTGAAGGAAGGAGTGGGCTACGAACTGATGCATGATCTGTAGTGTTTCACTCCTCACCGGTGGCAAAAGCATCACAGGGCAGTAGCATTACAGTCACAAAAGAGTTGAGGTTGGAGCAGATTGATGGAGAGCAGCTTGTCTAACACCTTGCAGAAAAACCAACTTCAAATTTAGGTCACGTTGCTCAAGGGCTGACCAGTCGAGGGTGCTAAGCAGAAATAACAAGCAAAAGAACCTGTGTTTCTGCTCAGCAAATACATTTACAATCCACTTCTGTTGGTTAGTCTATGTGAATTGTTCATGCTGTGGGAATTACTTTCACACTCTTGCTTTTGTTAAGCTCTTGGAGAAGTGCAATCTACTAGTATATTTATTGGTATGAGTTCACAGAGATGCTTGCCTGGCTGTTTGATCCCTGCCCTGTGCCTGTCTCATGGCGGCCAGCTCCGTGGTATTTTTAACACGTGACAGTGCAGAGCTTTGGGGATTTCCCTCCACGTGTCCCCACGATGCCATCTCCAGTGCTGTGATTTCCCAAGGAGCCCAAGGGAATGCCAAAAGCGTGGTGAGAATTAAATGTTGAAGGCTGCCTGGATGCTTAATTTCACCCATGTGCATGCTGGTGTTACCTGCTGGCTGGCTCCAGCTGTGTGCTGGCCCTTCTGAAACCCCAGAGCCACTGGTTTCTGGGTACAAGGACCTGGAAATTGAGTGCAGCTCAGTGCCTCCCCTAATGCCTTCTGGTCCCCTTGAACATTCAATCTCTCTTCTTTGGCTTCAGTAATTTGGGGATGACACAGGTACCTGCTTCTCGGAGGCACTGGGTGAGCATTTGGGAAACACTTTGGAGATGGACACGTGAGTGCTGGTGGCATTGTAGTGTGGCAGTTGGATTTGCTTGGCGGGCAGGCAGGGCGGCTTGAGACATTCCTGGCTGAAACTACAGCCCCTGAAGATTTTGTAGTGTGTACAGGATAGCCAGTGCTGCCTCAAAATAAGCGTGTGCCCCAGTTTCCACACCTGCTGCCAGTGTTGCAGACACAGATGCAAATGCAGCTCAAAAGCAAGTGCATCCTTTCAGCTGGAATTTTTGCTTTTCAAGGCATGCGGTAGAGTTTCCGGTGAAGTTAGAGGCCTCTGTGACCAGAACAGGTTTCCAGAGGGAGGCTAATTTATTTTAAATTATAGCCCGTAGGACAGAGCTCCTCATGTGAGATCGCTCAGCAGAACTCTTTCTACATCAGTCACTTCTCTGCCTGTAATGGCTTTCTGTTGGCACTGGGAACGTGTTCAGAGGTAGATGTACTCCATAGGAGAACAGGCACTCCATCTTGTTTGTGGAGCCCAGGAAGAGGGCCCACACAGTTAAACATACACTTCCTAAATTGCCTGTCACTCATGCAGTACCCCAGAAAGCCAGTCAGCTCCACGTGGATGGTGCGCTGGAGGAAGTCCATGCAAATAGCTCATTTCACCCCAGGTGCTGTGGTATTATTGACCTTTATAAAACACTTGGTGCCTTTCATCACCAAAGGTGTTACTCTCAGCTGCAAAACAGCCTTTTGAAGTAGGTAGCTCTTCATAATGTGCTGCACAGATGCAGCACCTGGGCACTAAGCAGCCTTGGGTATTGCCTGGGAAACCTACAGCTGGGCAGTGCTGGAAATTAATGCGTCTGTGTGATTGCCTGCTGGGCTCATCCCCATTTTCCACTTTACCGCTGACGGGGTTCTGTTTAAATCCACGTGGAAGGATGTTAGCTGCTACTTAAGTGTTATCTCTGTAAGGTGCATTTCAAGCAAGTATGTAGGAGGAAAACCATGGCCTGGTGAGGGGGTAGAAAGGCCAGAAAAATGAGGCATCTTGAAAATTTGTGCTAGGCTTCTTGTAGCTCATGGGAAATTCTTGTTTAAGTATCTTTTTTTTAAGTCATAATAATAATCTTTTGTTACCTTTTAAATCTGGTTTGTACTCAGGCAGTATTTTCTTATTACATACGTATTTTGTTTACATTCCAAAAAAAAAACTTAAAACCGTCTTTATAAAAGCTTTGCTTGGAGTTCACAGCTGTCATTTATTTATTTATATTTTTATTATTTGCCTGTGTGAACAGATTTCCCATACTTTATTCTTCCATGCCTTTACTTCTGGAGGATCTGTTCTTTTCCAAAAATTAGCTATTGCACATCTGGCTGTCAGTAGCACTTGTTTCGTTGGGTTCTTCGCTGACACAGGAATTTCCTTGGGTTGTAACCTAAATGAAATCAACGTGAGCTCTGTGCGAAGTTACTGACCTTGAATACTCTGTTGTTGTTCTTCCTCGAAGACAGTCCTTCAGGATATTCTTACATTGTTTACAGAAAGGTCCTTCGTCAAAGGAGAAATCGTACTATCTTCAATAATGAGCTTTTCGTGGAGTGAAATGGGTGGAGACTCTTTAAAGTAAGGAGGACTGGGAATAAAATTCCCTGTTTGTCTTCCTGAATGAGTTGTTTGCTTTCTTCTGTCCGTGAAGGTTGTGGAAGTACTGAAATACATTGCTTAGAGGGGTGGGCAAGGAATTAGCCAATGAAATGTTTTACCAAGTGTTTTGCAGTTATTTGGAAAATTAAATTCTATTTTTCTTCACAACATTTGTATGTGCTAGTACACGGTGTGTAAGGACAAACTTCTCTGGTTAAAAACGGCCTGAGAATTTTCCAGAGCACTATTAAAAAAAATTAACTTTTTTTAGCCAGATATTCTTTATGGGAGACAGTAACAGAGTATTTACGTAGGGAATAGATTATTGCCTTTAAGGCAAAGATACATTCATACTAAGTTTTGCATAAACAGAAATAGATACATAATCAACTCCTGCATATTCAGCAGCTCTAAAAGAGAAATTGCTTCATATCTTCCATCAGTCTTCAACAATGGAAGTATGCAAATTATTTTCTCATGAAAATTTTAAGTTGAACATTTGCAACCTTATTAATCTGATTACTCAAAACAAGTTTTCTCAAAAACAGTGTTAAGCCAGAGTTAATAGTTAATAGTTGAATGTTTGTCTTCCAAAACAAAACAAAAAACCCACAATTTTTCAATGGGAAGTATTGATTAGTTGGGCCATGGGAACTGTTTGATTAGTAGTGTAACTTTTAATATCGCGGTATTTTAAAATAATAGGGTAGGAAGCATTTAAATACTTAATTATTATTCCTAGAATATCAGCTGATCATTTTAATGTAAAAAGGAAAATAGGAGTTCTTCATCCACACAAAGCAGGGCGATACTGTCATATATGAAGGCTGTTTGACCCATGTATATGGGGTTACTGTGGATTGCAAATAGGAATGCTAGATGCATAAAAAAAAATTGCTGCTAGCTTTGTTTTATCCCAAACCATACGGTGTTTTTGATTAACTGGTTATTCCTTGCCTCTTGAGGGAGAGTTTGGCAGTTTGGAGTAAGAAGCAATAGCAAGACAAGTAGAAGAGATTAACAGTGTTCTGGTTCATATCAGCTCAGATGGTGTTCAGGACAGAACCAGAATGATTTAAAAGGTGACCACGAAGTCCATCTTTGACTGTGGATTTCAAACTCGCTTTTCTTTTTGCCAAAGAAAAGTAGCCATGAAAGCATGCTGCTGTTGGCGTACAACCTGTAGCTTTTTTCTCTTTCAGTGCTATGTGGTCATGATGGTTGGAGGTGAACTTCACATTGGGTTTGGATATGAAGCAAGTGGCCTTGAAACAAGCCCGGATCTGAGTTTCCAAGGGGGCATTTTAGTTCAACTCTGTGGCTTTGATAGATCTCCAGTTTACTGAGGTCTGGGTGCTGATGCTATTGTCCATCATGAACAGAGTTACAGAACGGTTTGGGTTGGAAGGGACCTTTAAGATCATCTAGTTCGAATGCCCCTGCTATAGACAGGGACACCTCCTTCTAGTCCAGGTTGGTCATTGCCCCATCCAGCCTGGCCTTGAATGCTTCCGGGGAGGGGATATCCACAACCTCGCTGAGCAACCTGTGCCAGTGTCTCACCACCCTCACAGTAAAGAATTTCTTCCTGATATCTAATCTAAATGCTACTGCCAGCTTCTGTGATTTTACTGCTCATATTTCAGGAGCTGTTTTCTTATTCTCTTTAAAGCCCCATCCTCTACAAGAAGACTTCAGAAGAATTGCTGCGTTCATTTAGCCATCTTCCTTCCCTCCAAATCCACACCCATCACACACATCAGTTTCTCTGTGCTGTGGCTGCACAAAGAGGCTTGAAAATATGCAGCATCTATACTCCAGAGGCTCAGCAGCCTGACAGCAAATAAAAAGAATTATGGTTTGAAAACATATACATTGGGCTTTTTAAGAGTCACGTTAGGGGGGAAGAGGGCAACAGACAGATGAATTTCAAATATTTGTGGTTGACTGGTCTGAGCACCTTACCCCACGTACTGCTTATTTGTGTCACAGGAACTCTGTCTAGACAGGCGAGTACAGCACGTTCGGTAAGGTGTTAGATAACGTATTACTTTACTGTTTGCTATTAATGGAGTTGAAATGTTTTTCTACTTAAATAATTAGCCTTCGCATCCTGGTGCTTTTGCCACTCTTGCCCCTAAAATGTAAGCTTTCTCAGGGATAAACTGATCAAAGACATACTGGAACATTATCTAGTTTACCGAAGTGGGTCTTACAGATCATTGAGAAAATATACTAAGGGAAATGGCTCTGACTTCTGAGCAGGTTTTGGGTTGTTGGTCTTAGATTGGAGAGGCTGTCAAGACGTGGCTGGCTTCAGCAGGTCCAGGACTAGAGCTGTGCAGAAGCTTTCTTTGACCACAACGAAGACATGATGCCCCATCAACCCCCACGTTCACTACTGCTAAATTCATGCTTACTGAGACAGCTGACAAGGATTTATGTACTACTTAAATTCTATTGGAAATGTCAAAACATAGCTGGATGTTCTTAGTGTCTATGGGTGCATTTGTTGTGGACTACTTTTTTCTCCTAAATTCTTATGAAGTAAGAAGCAGCAGTACCTAGTAATCAAAGATATAAAATACATTTATTATCTGAAGACTAACAGTCTACTATAGGAACTGGAGTCTGTGAATATAAGAATTGTACAAGATGCCAGGATACCATTCAGCCTATAATTAAGTGCTTTTACCTGGGGCTTGTCCTCACTTAAAAACAAACAAGGCTCTTGGTGGTAAAAATGTCAAGAGACAAGTCTGCCAAGAGAAGTAAGCATTTTCTGCCTGTCATAAACACTAACAATGTAGGAAGTTATGGGAAAAAATGTGTTTTGGGCAGTAAAGGTTCTATAGAAAAACGTAGTTCAAACACAGCATTAATTTAAGGGGAGGATTCAATGAGGTGGAGAATTGAAAGAAGGACCACTTTTTGGGATCAGTTGACTGGAAGTAGATGCAGTGTCACTGGTTTGGTACGGGTGGGTGAATGCAGCTTTCTGGGTAAGACTATGCATGGTATCCATTGGTAGAATCTTGTCTGGGTGGATGGAGAGGTCATTGGCACAGAGGGGGTTCCCTAGGCTTGGTGCTGGAGGGTTTTGTGTTGTACTGAGGTCCTCCAGAGCCTCACTGCAATAGCAGGTCTGTGTGATACTTGTATCCAGCATCCACTGCTTTGCTCCAAGAGAATGTGGTCCTTGGTGTGATACTTTCTGCTTTGGAAGTAGATATCCAGTCTGTATTGCCATTTTGGAGGTGCACTGGTGCTTCTTAATAGGCATGAAGTTTTCTCTCTGCCTCATATTTACAGAGAAGAAGTTTTAGCCTTTCTGTCATTTTGGAAGACTGTTTGATTCCCATCCTGCTGTGGCATTCTTTTATCAGCACTAGAGCGAGTCCACTTTAATTTCACATTTTCCCAGATGTGGCCCTTTTTTCTGGATTCATTCAGGTTATGAGAACTAGAAATGCAGCTTGCACTCCTGGGCATATCCTGATGCTTGGAGACATCTCTTGTGCAAGCTGAGACCATCCCAGCGCAGCACATAAGAGAAGTTACATCAGATGAGTACAGTGTACTGTGTAGATGTTTTCTACTGCAGATGGTGGACGGTGGACATGCAGCTCATTGGTTTTATTTGAAACGAAGTCTGATACAGAACGATCGAACAAATGGCTCAAAGCTTGTGGAGGAAGAGTAAGCACACGTGCAGTGTGATTCAGGCAGGAAGGAATATTTAAATGTACCGAATATAAGGGCACGTTATACGTGGAGCTAGCATCCCAGAGAAGCGTCAAGTGGGTTGTATGGACATTTCCCTGGGGCAGTGCTCAGAGAGGACATGGGCCAGGCTGAGGTTTGAACCTGCCACTCCAGCTGTGAGATCTGTTAAAAATAACAAGCTGTTTTTTTTTTTTTTCAGAGCGGTTCTTAATACTAGGTACTTCTGACAAAAAAAAAAAAAAAAAATACATATATCCTTGTACTTCAAAGAGGAGATGTCTCATGCTCTTTGAAAGCCAAGTATCTCTAAGTTCCCACAGAGCTGGCACCCAAAGTCACTTGTTAGTGAGTCCTTTGGACACGAGCAGCAGGGACTTCAGGTGCCAACTGGGGTAGTTTATTGTACTCTGCTTGCTGCCGTTACTGCTTCATCTGCTGTATTTAGTTTGGGGTACTGCTGTCAATCTAAATTGAGTAGTCAAAGTGCATCAACAACAACAAGTAGAGATTTGGAAGCAGAAGGCTTGTAACAGAAAAGGCTTAGGATCAGCGCCGTGTAGAAAGGAGACCAAGAGGCCCAATATCTATAAATACATACAGAACAGTTTCAAAGCGGGCAGGGATCAATTCTCTGCAGGCAGTTGGGACGTAAATAGGGATGAATTCAGACTGCAGCAGAGAGCAGAAACAGCAGAATAGATGGGAAGAAGACAAAGATCACTTCAAGAAAGGCCTTGAGACCTGTGCTGTACATGTGGGTGGCTGGGCCGTGCTGGGCCTGATGGGGCCGCTCCCACCCGGGTGGCTCAGGCAGCCCTAAAGGCAGTGACAAAACCCACCTTGATGACACCTGGTGCTCTGCTGAGCACCCTGCTGCTGGTGGGGACTAAAAATAGAGGAGTGGATGCTGTGGGAGGACACAGCTATGGGAAACTTATTTTCATCCCAGGCCTCAGTATTGAGAAAGTGCTTGGGCACACACTTGCTTTGAGGCACGGTTGTTTCAGCAGCACGTTAGGTGTGCTTTCCTTAGTCATGGCCCCAATGTTTTTTTTCCCACAGAAATGGAACTTTTCAACTTGCGCAAGTCTAGATCATCTCCAAGTGAATTTTTAAATGGTTATGTTAGCCCAGAGCACTGAAGAAAACATTTCCAATGGTTGCTAAAGCTATAATGCAGGCTGTTAGTTCCAGCTCAGGGGCTGTGTCTTTACAGACCCTCAAACTGGACTGACCTATGAGTCAGTGGAGGAACAGGGCTTGTTTGCAATGGAGTGAAAGTTATTCCTGATGCCTCTGGAATGAATCCTTAGAGTGCTGTGAGTGTAAATAGTTACCAGGATGTTGATTTGGTCGGTGGTGAGCATAATGCTAGTGATGGAAAAAGATTAATGGTTCCATTTATACCATTTGAGACTTCTTGCTTCTGTGAGCATGGCTCCCACAGACATGCCGTCATTTTAAAGAGGTCTTTATGGGTTTGAGAGCAGAGGTAGGAGCCATGCTCAGCACAAACACACACAATTTGTTTTATTTTTTATTTTTTTGGAAGAGCAGTCTACTTATAGAAATCAGTGTTGCTTCCTCAGAAACCTGGCTACCAGCTCTTCCCACAGGGCACTTTCCTCTTCATTGGGAAAACACAGACACCTTTAATGCTACCAAACTAAAGTTGTATCAGACTCAGTGAGGCAGGCATTGGTTTCTCTTGAAAATGTATGCATTCAGGGCTGGTACAATCAGTAAGGATGATCCTTTCGGTAAGGATGGTTTGAGCAGACATCAGGTTTGAAAAGTTTTTAGCTAACATACTGAATGCAGGTTTGCTTGTTGGTGTAGGCTTGCTATTTCCTTGGTACTCACCAGGCTAAAAGCAAAGTTTATTGGTGGAGAAGTTGTGTTTACTGTGCCATGGGGTGGATTTGGAGCTCACCAAGAGTGAAGAGCTTGTCTTCAGGTGCCCTTGCCTTCTGAACATGGATGCGTGGCCATGTATGCTTGCACAAGCCCAGAGTGCTCAGAAAGTGTCCCTCTGTGTGCTGCTCCTTCTGAGAAGAGAACGCACAAATGTCTGAGAGGTGGTAGTCATCCAGCTTCAGCAAACATGTGAGTAGAGAGCCTCATGTCAGAAACCGTATAGGTTAGTGTGTTTATCAGTATTGACTCACCACATTCACAGTCACACCAGTCATTCCACCTGTGGTAATTACCATCTATATCACCTTTCTATTCATTTTGTTGTAGGCTACAAGGAACTGAGACTCAATTACATGCATTGCACGCAATGCAAACACCCTTGTAGGAGGCCCAGTCTGTAATCTTTAGCATTTCTCATCCAAATGCAGTTATTCTGGTTGTCACATTTCAAGCCTTTCTACAAATGTTAACCCTCTCCTGCCACCTTTTTGTTCCTTCTCTGCAGATCCTTTAAATTCCAGTCAGCTGCCGTGTCTGTGTAGGAGATTTCACGGTCTTACGATTGTGCTTTGGTTTAATTTTGATGCATTCCAGCTTTGGTAGAATGGGACATGGGTAGGTGTGAAGCCTCAGTTGCATTGAGCCCAGCAGTGGGGTTTAGAAGAGGGGCATGCACCCAGCCAGGGCAGATAAGAGTGTGGCCAGCTGAGGGAGCTTGTGAAAGAGCCCAGTGCCAACAGCCCAAGGCTTTCTGCAGCGCCAAAATCATCCCTGGGTTCCAGGGGAGTTGTGACTCCTCCTTTCCCATCAGTTGGCTGAGAAGAGGGTAAGGAATGTGGTATGCAGCAAGCTACTCCTGCCCAGCTTGTCCTTCAGGCTCCTGGCAGTCTGCAGCTCATGCAGCTTCCCTGTGAAATAAAGAGGATCTGGGTGCTCTGAAAGGAGGCCTAGGACTGAGTTACGGTCCTTAAGGGTCTGAACTGTTCAAATTTAGCAAAACACTTAAGCATGTGACTTTGTCCCACTGACTTTGGTATGAATTAGTTACGCACATGGACGCTCAGGAAGACTCAGGCGTTCCCTTTGCGAACACACAAGAGATGCAGTTGTAGCCTAGAGGCACTGGAGCTCAAGAAAATTTCCGTTTTAGCATCCACACTGCTTTCATTCCTTTTCTTCTGTATCTATTTTCTTTGGCACTAGAAATTCACAAAACTTCATTATCTTAGAAGCAAAACCAAAACAACCTTCTTTTTTTATTCACGAAGTGATGCCTGTTTTGAAATCTCATCAGGATGGGGGGAGTGGGGGGGGAAGAAAACACATCCGTTTCTTTATTTGTGTGTTGGGTTGTTTATCTCTGCTCGGTGCTGTGGGTAGAAATCCTGCAATAGGCACTGCAAGGCAAAATGCGTTTCGGGAGACTGCCTTATTTAGAATGTGATTCAGCGGGGTCCTAGAGCAGCAGCTTTAGTGCATTGTGGAATTAGGAGCTAAAATCAGACAGAAGGAGGAAAACAGCAGAGCCTCAGATGTAAAGCGAGTTATTGGTGATTAAATAACTATTAAGAAGAAGCTATTAAAAGCAGCTTTCTTGGTGGATTTGTGTCACCCAACCACAAGAATCCCAAATCCCCAGCCGAGCTTACAGTGCCCTGTCTGTCCCCACGTCCCGAGGCTCCTTCCAGCCCCTTCCCATCCTCCCTTGCTGTGGTATGCCTGTCGACCCCTGCTCGTCAGTTTTCATTGGTGGCACGGAGACTCCACGTTTTGAGAACCTTGCTCCCTCTGTCAGGTAGATGAGAGAGTTGCCAGCAGGTGCAGAGGTGGCTGGAGGAGGCTCGGGAGGCTGCAGGCTGGGTGAGCCTCCCTGCCCTGGAGGGGAGGGGAAGGACATCTGCAAGGCTACTCCTAGGATGGAAAGGCAGCGATGGAGCTAACAGCCAGCTATAATCCTATTACGTTTGCTGCCAAGAAAATGGAAAATAAAAAAAAAAGCAACTTCAGAGCTTTCCGTCCTCTATTGCAAAGCATAATACAGATTTATAGACGATGAAATTTCATGTGTGAAAGAACATCTAAGAATGGGAGATTTGGCTTATCAACGCTGATTATTTTTCATTTTCTATTCTCCTGAAATTACGTATAATAACTTTTTTAATTACCTTTTCAATATTGTTCGTTATCATAATGGTTTTACTTTTTGAGGCCATTCCGTGTTTTCCACTTAAAAATTAATCTTTTCCTTACATTTCCTCTCTTCCCTCATGCCTGTTAGGTGCTGTTGAGTCAAGTATCGAAACAGATAATTTTTTTTCTTTTAGGGATTATATAATTTTATGTCAGATACTCGGTTATGCATATGAAAATAGAGCTAAACAAATTTCATGCTTCAGGTTATAGCTGCTTCTCTGGAGATCTGGAGAGTTGGTTTGCCGCATTGCACAGCTGCCAGGCAGCGGTCCTGGGGTGGCCAGCACACTCTGCAGGTGGGAGCCCTCAGCACCTGGCAACATTGGTCAGGGTCTTGCAGCATTGGAGCCTGAGGCTTTTGCCTTCTACTGGAGCACCAGGGCTTGCTCGCTGCTGCAGGCAGGAATATCCAACTCCCTGACCCGCTGAGCTCTTCACTGAAGTGAAGCATAAGCTTCTGCATATCTGATGCAGTCCTTTCCTATTTTACAATGGTGATCCCGTCTCTGCTTCTCTAAGAGTCTGTGTAAGAGGCAACGCAGGTAGCAGCTCCGTAAGTCAAGATGCTTGACTGACTTGTGCTTTGGGACTTAATTGGCTGCTCATGACGGTGCCAAACTGTAAATTACTGTGCTGAGATTTCCCAAGAAGGTCAGCAAAAGCAATGAGCTTGTTTGTTCTAATTTTGGAGCGGGAGGGAGTTTCAGCCAAAATAGTTCAGATGTTTCTGAAAGCACTGTTAGGGGGAAATACGCTGTATGGCCTAGGTGAGATATTTTGGGAGCAGAGGGTTGTGGTCTGGCAGAGGAGCTGCCCTGTGCCAGGCACGTTCTCATGAGGATCTGCACATTTAGGAGAGGTGCAGAGCTGTGGAAGATGTCACACTCAGAAGAGAGCAGGTGGCTGCTGCCTTCTCCCCACATCAACCCAGAATCGTTTGAGTTGGAAGGGACCCTTAAAGGCCATCTAGTCCACCTTCTCTGCAATGAGCAGGGACACCTACTGCTAGATTGGGTTGCTCAGAGCCCCTCCAGCCTGACCTTGAATGTCTCCAAGGATGAAGCATCTTCTTTGCTGTGGGGTGGCCATCCCCATCAGAGCAGCCCTTGCTGCCGCAATGCTGTGCCCAGTGTTGGCTGTGGGGTGCCACAGTGATAGCAGAGCTGCCCTGATAGGATGAGCAGCCTGCTGCATTGCGCTCCTTTTCCCTCAGCTCCAGCCTCTGGCATACCATGGGTTTTAGTAGGTGAATAAAGGAACGCCCAGGGGATTTTGCATGCATTTTTGAGGCAATTTAGTCCAAATTTAGATAATCTGGGGAGCTGCTCTTTATATCCACAGCCTCTTCACGTAGTGTCATGTCTCAGTGTCCTTTCTTAGTTCAGATTTTAATGGGCTCAGGTGTGCAGGGTGCCCTCCAGCCACTGCAGGCATGGCCCCGAGCAGCAAGCCTCACCCTCGCCAGGGCTTGCAGCTGCAGCCATACCCACTAAGAAACCGTGGTGCCTTTTTGCAGCCTTCTCTTGTAACGTTTCCTGTGCATGCTTATAAATCTGTTCTAGCACCTGCCCTATATTTTCCGGATTTTTTTTTTAAATTGTGGTTTTCAGAATATGTATGCTACCCTCCAGACTGCAGCCTTATTTGAGATTGGGGACAGACTGGTTCTTGGCGTCACTGCTTATTCCTGGTGCGTCTACCTGAGCAAGGATGGTGCCCGGGGAGAGGGGAGGGTGGGAGAAGGGTGGGCAGGGGCTGAAACAGGACGAAAGGTGCACGAGGAGGAAGAGAAGGGCAAGAAGGTAGCACAGGGCAAACCACAAGGCAAAGTGGCACTGACAGATCCAGTGGTGGTGAGAGCAGGCTGAGTGCTGTACGGAACGTATCTGAACAGTTTAAGTCTTGGAAGATTGTTTTGATGGAGGTTTGCATCCTGTTACTGGGAGAGAGAGCAGAGTCTGATCAGCAAATTGCACAGCCTACTGCCAGGGCCCTGCCACTCCCAGCTCCCGCAGATCCCATCACCACAGCGGCTTTGCTGGATTAATTTTCTCCTTCAAGAGAGTTTTTGATAGGTGTCTGCTGCTATTTCATGCTCCTTTTCTCTTGCGCTTTAGTTTTTCTTAGTTTTTTTCTACTGTGGAGTTTTCCAATAACTGAGCAATAGTTTACTTTTGCTCCACAGTAAATTTAATTTTCAGTGTACTGGCCTAGTTACATAAGTGATCTGAATCCCTGTGGATCTCTCTTGTGGTTGCTTTGTATTTACTACTCCCTTCAGTTTCATGTCATCAGCAATTTAGCAATTTTACAGCTGGTTTCTCCAAGTAATTTATAGACATTACCAACAGGGAGAAGTAGATACTGAAAATTTGCTGCATAGATCCCACTGACTCTTGATGAACTGCTTTTGCAGGCACAAGAATAAATGACAAGGGGGTGATGGCAAATGTTCATGTCTCAGGTGGGCAGCGTGTGGATACTGATGACTGGGATGTAGCCCGGCCATCAGTTTTGGTGCCAGTGTTGGGGCGTATGGGATCGATGCTTCTGAACGTTTCCAGCTGGAGGCCCGCACTGATGTATAAGCTCTTGCAGCCACACTAACAGCAGACACTGCTGTCAGCATCACCTTGAAGGGCGCTGGCAGGGAGAGACTAGTTTAATTTCTTCCCTTGGGACACACAGGTATTTCTTCTGCTGCTCCTCAGGAAGGAGTGCTTGGGGGGGCAAGGATGCTAAATCTCAGTGACACCCTCCACAGAATGGGGGAAAAAAAATAAAAAGAGAGATCCTGAGAAGAACGACGTAGCTGAGAAGTCTTCAGCTCAGAGTGTAAAGCGGAGTGGAGGAAGTTCTGTGCAGAACCATCCCGTCTGGGCTCACTGAACTCTCAGGTGTTTTCATAGAATCACTGAGGTTGGAAAAGACCTCTAAGATCATCAAATCCAACCGTCAGTCCATGCCCATAACCATGTCCCACACGGTTCTGGAACACCTCCATGGACGGTGACTCCACCACCTTCCTGGGCAGCCTGTGCCAGTGCAGCACTGCTCTTTTGGAGAAGAATTTTTTCCTAATATCCATCCTGAACCTCCTGTGGCACAACTTGAGGCCATCACCTAGGAGGCTGCTGTTGCACAGGGCTGGCCTGTGGGGTAATACAGCATGCAGGGGCTGAGACTTGCGACCAAGGCTGCTTGTAGCTTCATGCGCTTGGTGTTGGTTGAAGACATGGCACAGGGGCTCTCTCTACAGCTTGCCTTACCCAGCAGCCCAGGGTACCCATCCATCTGTCATCTGCACCCAAAGATGGTGAGAGCTTCTCAGGGAGGGGTTTGTTTGTGGGAATCAAGCTGTCCCCATTACAAAAAAAAAAATCAGCACAGCCTGGAGGCTGCCTCCTCCCTATGTAAATTGCAGACATAAAGATAGCTTTGGGAAAATCCTTGGGGAAAAGAAAAACAATGGAAAAGGAGAAATTCTGGCTTGTCCCCCAACATGTGCCTGCCCCACTGTCTACTTGCTCTCTTGGTGTCCAGTGAGAGCTGTGGAGGTGGGGCTGGGCTGGGCTGGGTCAGGGGAGCACTGGGGGGCTTTAGCTTGACTCCTTGGTTATGTCTTACCCTGCTGCCATCCCTGGGGCCTCTCTCCTGGTGCTTCCAGAAGAGGAGCAGTGAATTACCCTCAGGAAAGACCAACCCCAGGGCGCTTCTCTTCACTGCATGTGAAATCAGTGCTATTGCCGGTCTAGATCCTGTGATTGCAGATTAGAAACTGGGGAGTGACTGCTCCATCTGATAATATAGACTGTGGAAGCTGTTGTCTCCAGCCTTTTTTTGACAGCTCGGAGGTGTCTCCCTTCCCTTCTGGGTGAAGCAAACTAAGAGTGCCCATTGAGTCACGCTACTGCTGTCATTTTGAAGACTTGCTTTACAACCACAAACACCGATGGCTGGGTTAAAACACTGCAGTTAATAAATAATAGAAGGGACTGGGCCTTGCTCCCCCGCTCTATGTTCATATTTGGGGGAACTGGCACTCAGAGAAACATTACTGTAAACGTTTATTCTAAAGGGCAACAAACCAAATCCCTTCTCACGGGAAGTATTAGATGTTGACCTTTAGCAATAATTTAACGGGTGTCAAAATCTTCAGTGAATAATGCATGGCCTTCCTCAAGAAGCCTCAGATTATCTAGTGCGCACTGCACCTCATCTCTAGGTGGTAGGGGGAATGCAATGCAGGTGCTTTGTGCTGGTGGAGAGTGACCTGCCCTCCCCCACCACTGGGTAACTGCTGTGAGCATCGCACAGATTTGTTTGGAACACTGGCAGAATGTATTTCAGCCCTGTCAGGGTTTCAAAAAAATAATCAGACCGAACAGCCCTTGGAAAGTGGTCGGGACATTAGATGGTTTTAATTGCTTTTCTTGGCAGGGCTAACAAAGCAGTCCCCTCCCCACCACACATCTGTTACCACTGTATTTTCCTTTGGCTTATCTGCACATAACTGTTTTATACTTTTGTGGTGACATTTCCTACCTGGTTTTGACACACTTTGTTTCTGAAAAGGGATGAGAAGAGCTCAGCCTTCCAAGGTGCAAATAAACCCCTTATCATCACAGAATCAGAAGAGCGATTAGGGTTGAATCTCAGGTCTTTTTTCTCCTTTCGATTTGCCTAAGTAATTCCTTGATCCAAAAGCTGTCTCTGTTGATTTCTCAACTGATTGGAGCAGTGCTCAAGCAAAGAGCAAGACTGGCAAAATGTGTCTCAGGAAGAGCACCTTGGTAATTTAATTACTGGAGTAGAGTGGGTGCTCCATAAAACCCCTTAATTTTAGTCCAACAAATTCAGGCACAAGAACAGTTAGGGTGATGATGAGGATGGCGTCTACAAGTCTATAAAAGCACATGTACGTGCTATTACCAATACTTTTAACACAGTAAAGGCTAGCAGTATAACTTCTGGGATTTCTCTTTGGAGTTCATGCCCAATGGCTTGCCTCGTGTTGACTTTCCTGCCCTGTGTTCATCTCTGCATGCTGAGCACAGTGCGGCAGTTGGATGGGGCAGCATCATTAGAATCATAGAATCATAGTATCATCACATGGCTTGGGTTGGGTTGCCCAAAGCCCTCCCCGTAGCAGTCCTGCACACCCTGCTCAGCCCTACAGCTGTCCCATGCTGGTGGGGGTCCATCAGCATAGAGCCTGCACCACTGGTAGGGTTTATGTGACCTCAGGGAGGCTGAGTGCTTGCCTGGCCAGACCTGGACAAAGAAGTGAGGCAATCAAGGAGCCAGAATTTTTCTCAAGGGGAGACGGGCTTGCTTGTTAATGGTTGGGTTAATGAAACTGCTGGGGAGGAGAGATGACAGCCTAAATGAGCGTGTGCAAAAAGCCAGTTATTGCAGGGCTACGAGCAGGCCGTTTTCAGGACAACATGCTGTTTTGGTCTTCGAAACAGTATGTGATAGTTACAAGAGTGACCACTTGCCAATGTAAATAGCTGGATAAGCGAATGTATAGAAGAGCAACCGTGGTATGAATAAGCCTCTTTTTATTTAGAGGCTATGAGGACGTGTGTAGCTCTAATCAAATTTGCTGGGGAAGTGGCTGCAGAGGGGATTCTGGTGTGATGAGGAAATGGCAGTGTTAGCCTGGAGGAACAGAGCAGCTGAGCACCGTGGCACAGACCTGGGTCCAGGGGCAGTGCCTCTGTCCTTGGAGCTCTGCTTGTCTGCAAGTCTGGGTGAAAATCAAGGGCATGCTGAAGCTCAGCAAAAAGCTCCACAGTTGTGTGCTAAATACGTAGGCACCAGGACTAAGGGTGCTTTAATTTGGTGAGTTATTGCTTGTTCTTATTAAAGAGTCTCCGGGGACAGCTTTTCTGGTGCACATGGTGGGGTGGAGGTACAAAGGGGAGCTGCTGTGGTCTGCAGCCAAAGAACCCGTCCCAAAGGCATTCCAAGCAGAAGGAGCTTGGAAAGGTATTTTCTCACAAGACCAGAGGAGAGGATAGCAGCCAGGAGCAGCTTAGCCCATCTCTGCAGGCTGGCTTGGGGAAAGAAGCTGTCCTGTGGTACAGCAGCTGGGTAGTGGTAGCATGGGCAGTAGGGTTGTGACCAAGGGGCGAGGAGAGCTGAATGGAGAAGTGAATTTTCTTCTCCAATTTCTCTTGCTAAGATAGGAAAATACAGGGTTTCAAATGTGTGTGCTTTCTATTCATCCTTTTCCCCACTGGCAAACAGAAGCTTGTAGTTTGCTTTCCAGAACTGATGCCTAAGTGTGTATAAATAGCTAATGCCTGATAGGAAGAGCTTTAGGGGATGGTGCATGTCGATTTTGTGATGTTTTATTAGGTAAGAGAAAGGCAAGGTGCAGTGCCATGAAGGCAGTTGAAAAGAGGCATTCACACGGGCCATCATTTTAACCATTAACATTTAGTGTGACAGTTAATTATATGTGAATACATAAAAAGTTTTAACTGTTGCTCACCTAATCTTTAATTGCTAATTGGAATTCCGAATGGCTGTGTTACGTTTGGTAGCTGATGGACTAAGCAGAACAAAGCTTGCATATCTCTACAACGGAGGTAATTGAATTGTTCAGAGAGATGCCAAAGATTATTGTATGTTGTCCCATAGTTCATAAGTGCTTTCTGGTAGCGCCCTTAGTTTTCAATAGGAAGCAGTGGGTTTGGTATTAATGTTGCCATGATTATACCGTGGCTTTTGTGGATGTAGGAATAGGTTTAAGATGCACCACAGCCTGTACTGTAAGTCGGACTCAGAGACCTGGTCCCATCCATCATGATGATGAACTAAATTATTTATCAGCATACTGTTTTTGAATGTTGAACTGATGTCCAAAATCATCACTTGTATCAGTAGCACCCTCAAGAAGATGAACAAGAATGATGGAAAACACAAACATGTAGAGAAATGTCTTGGATTCAGTATATACTTAGAGCTGAGAGGAAGCATTAGGCCCCTGCCCTCAAAGCGACGCATCTCCTTAGGTGGCCCAAAGCAGCAGTTTTCAGACAGACACTCAGGTGGTTTTTATTATTTGTTTTCCTTTAGAAAAGTTGTAAGATCTCAGGTACACGAGGTAAAGAGCTCTGGAAGTTCCCCAACAAAGGCAGCTGCAAGAGGATAATAGGACTGAATCTAATTGAGATATTTTTGGCACTTTTCCTGTAAATTATAAACGATGCTGTTTGGCTGAAGCTGAGCCATTTTGTAGAGATGTTTTGATTTCTTATTAGCTAGAAGATTCTGAGATCCAAGCTGACCCTCTGGTACACCACCACCCCCATCACTCCCAGGGAGATGGTGGGAGAGGTGTATTGAAAGGGAGGGAAAAGGGAGGGGAGTAGGAAATCTGAACTGTTCTTGCTGTCATGTTCCTGTTGAGTTTCTCTGTTGTTAATTGGACCTGTAAAGCTTCCAGCTTATTAGACACAGAAAGGCAAATTAAATATAATTCTTAGCTAGAAAAAGTGTTTTATCCTGGGAAAAACCGTCTCTACTGAGCAGCTGCTCTTTCTTGGGCAGTTCTGAAACCTGGGGGCCTGCCCTGAGGGATAATACTGAAGTCTGCATGTATAGAGGCCTGACAGGAGAATGTCTTTTTCCATGATGGTAGGAGTGATCCTCTGGGTTAGAAGATCTGATGGTAATATCTAAGGGAAATCCATGTTTCATGGCTATATTGTACCGAATGCAGCACGCAGCGAAGCCCTTCCTAGCATGGAGGAGGCTGTAGATAAAATACGTTGTAAGATTATGCCAGCAGCTGAAAGTCAGGTAGGAAAATAACAGCTCGGTGGGTGACCTAGCGATTGGAAAGTATAGTGGGGCTGTTAGCTCTGCGCTTGCCTGAAGACATAGCGTGCATGCTTATAAGGTGAGATATCAGAGGTTGAACCCCGTGGATGAGAACTGAGCTGAAATCTGCGCTTGTTTGAGAAGCCTCCTTCTGCAGCTGATGGGCTGCACCCAGGAAGGTGGCCCCTAAAAGCAAGGATGTGGCCGCACGTGGGGCCCTGAGAGGACTGGCTGCGGAGCGCTTGATGTCACGTGGCAGACACCCTGTGTGAGCAAAGCCATATCCTCCAGCCAGCTGGGAGCCGAGTGCTGTTGCACAAGCTGCGCATTGTGTGCTGCTGAGTCTCTGTCACTTTGAGAAACTGAATACGTTGGTGTGGTTTCCTCTGTGCTGTTGAAAGGAAGCTGCTGGTGAGGAGGCTCGTGCCTGGCTGGCCTTGCTGAGCCACAGCTGACAGTGAACGACCCTGGCTGTTTGGGGCAACTGGATCCCAGAAGGCCTTTTTCTGAAGCTCCCAGTGTGCAACAAGTGATTTTAGTCTAACACAGTTCATAACCGTGGAAACGAAACTCACAGAATAAATTTCTCTTTTGACCACTGCTAGAGTCTCAGTAGCTTGTTTATCAAATCTGTACCAGCACTTCAGTGAGCATGAGGAATGATGGTTTGGGTTGTTATCTCCTCTCCCAAGCCCCCGTTTGCACTGGAACAGCATTGTCTTTCTCATGGGGATTGCAAATATGTGAGTGAGTGCTTGGAGCAAATGCTGCATCAGAGGTAACTGCACTGTCATTCCTTTCAGCTGGAAGCGTACTTGTAATTTTAGGATTAGCAGTAGAAATTTGGGTCTTTGTCAGATGCTTTCATACCTGCTTTTTTTCCCAGTGAGTTACTTATCAATACTCCTGCCATATATCAATTTGAGGAAGACGTGCAGTGCCCTTATTTAGTCATCAAGGAGTCAATGGGTTTACATCAGCTGGAAATCTCAGGGTGAGAGGATCGTGGATGCTTTGCCTGGTGTGTCCATACCTCCTGTCACCATTCTGACTGCCTGCAGAAAACCAAGTCAGCTCTCTGTGTAAAGCGGGGCTGCCAGCTCCTACAGCAGAGGGCTTGTCAAAGTGCTTTGAGGTCTGAGTTGCTTTGTTGTATGTCTATTTGTCAAAATTGTGTTCTTGCTGTTTCACCTCTAATATGTCTGTGTTTAGCACTAAACAAGCAATGCATGTATTGTGGATAACCCTCTGTGGAGCAACACAGTCATTAATGAGTCTGAGCTATACCAGCCAACAAGAGTTTTGAAAGCAAATGGCAGCCTTCCACTCATCCTTCCTCCTGTCCTTGCCCACAGGCATGAGGAGCTCTTATTCTGTACCTGGAATAATGGCATTTACTATCTCAGGAGAATGAGGAATCTATCACTTACTCGTAAGAATAGTTCTGGAAATTATTTCAGGAGTCTACTCTCTTGCCCTTGGTGAGATGTCATTGAGATTTTTTGGCAGAATTTGCCTATTGGCTTCAGTAAGTGACTTCCCTATGGGACATTTACAGCATCCCCCAACAAACCTCTCCAGGGTTATCTTTACTACAGGAAAAAGCCCTCCCTAATGCCTGAATTAAATCTTCCTTGCTGCACTTTCGGCCCATGAGTTCTTGTTCTGGTCACTGTCATTGTGGAGAACAAATCAGTTCATTGCTATTTGCAGCAACCCTTATGTATTTGCAGATCTCTGAACAATTCTGGTCGCTTCAATCTCTTCTCACAGGTACAGTCCTTTGATTATTTTTATCCTAGTCAAAGCATTTCATTCAGCCACCCCATTTTTTTATTCCAAGTACAGATGACACGGAGTTCAGTGAAGGAGCATGTCTGGTTGACCGAAGTAGCTCCTGAGTCTTGAAAACTTTCCTCTACAGACTTGGTACCATCACTCTAGTTGCTGTTCTGGTCATTTCTTAGGTCCTTATTTCAGTCTTCCTACACTCAGAAATCTGGCACTTATTTTAGAAGGCTGAAACTTTGAGGAGTACTAGTGCTCTCTTCTGTTTCCCTTTGAGATAAATGATATGTTGTCTTTCCAATTTCGGATGGCAGCAGGTGACCAGCAAGGACATAACAGAATAAAATACCTAAAAATCATAGGCATGGAGAAAAAGTTTAAATGTCAGAAATAGCACAAACCAGTAAAATCTGGGTTGTACTTTAATGTTTGTGGTAGTTAGGCGCTGCTTGACCTCTCCCGTAAAAGTTTTGTTTCTGTGGCCGCTTTACTTCCTAGCTCCACAGTTTTCAGCCGTGTTCAGCAGTTTACAATGGATTAGCTTTGAGCTGTCTGCAAAAACACAGCTAAGAAAAGCAAGCTGATTGTCACGCAACTGAAATGTGCATCCGTGGTTTCACTAGAAGGCTTTTAGGAGCTGCAGAGTGAAAAGGGGTTAAAACCACTTTCCCTGTTGCCCAAGAGACCCTCCCTTTTCTAAAGTAAATAAACGCCATTCATACGCTGTCACTCGGCTGTAAGCCCCTTTCCTGTAGAAGTGCTTTCTTCATTCTTCAGCAGAAAAAGCATATTTTAAAATATTTTGATTTCACCTGTCAAGGAGAATAACTGCTATTATTTAAGTTCTTGACGTTCAGAAAGTTTGAGATCTGCTCACCTTATTGTTACCTGTTACTTGCTACCTCCAGTAAAAAGTCCAAGAGTATTTTGTAGGATAAGAAGAATGGATGTTTTCCAGTAAGACCATGTGTCACCAGTAAAGTGAAACCAACACCAGACTACACAGGTTGTAAATGACTCCCTGTCACTTTGAATGGTTGCTTTCCTTAATCATACAATCAAATAATTCACAGGGTCATAGAACATTCGCAAATAGTCGCAGGTAACCATTCCTGCAGAATGGCAGGTGAATGAGGACTCATAAATGCAGTGTCTCCTCTTTGCTTTCAGTGAGCTTGGGTAACTAGCTGCCAAATGAACAGCGAGCTAAACATATTTACATAAGCTGTTTGTTTCACAGTTGTGAATGCTGAACACACTGGAAACTTTTACAGCCTCCTTGAAGATCATTTGAAGCATATAAAGGTAAATTATTTAGGTAAATAATGCGCAAGTAGCAATTTGACAAGATTTAGTTTCTACTGTTCTGAAAGGCAAGGGCTTAAATATCATTGTAATGATATTTAAATGAAAAATCCTGACTTATTTATTGTACAGTTTTAAAGACTGAGAACGTTTGCTGAGCCTCTGTGAAGCATTATGAATCACCTGTAATAGGGGTCTCGCAGTGACACTAATAAAAAGGCAGTGGCACATCCAGGAAACATTATAGGGCTCGTTTATAAGGACTGAGTTTTCAGCTGACAGAAATGAGAGGGCAGAGGAGACACGAGTTTTCTTCTTTTCCCTGTCAAGGCAGAATTCGTGTTCGAGGTGGTACTCAAGCAAAGCTTAGGGAAGTTCAAAAAACCCATCACATTTCTCATAATTTAATTGCTCAGCTTAGTTACAAGCCTTAAAAAATATCTTACTTAATCTATTTTTTTTTTTTTTAATTTTGAATCCTAGTCTTGGGGACTGGATGGCTTTCAATAGTAGTCAATGATTGTTGGACGCGTTCCTCAGAGGGTGCTTTCTTAGCTGGTTTTCAGAAGGAATGGGAGCAAACAGATGGGTATGAAGAAAGCCCTCTGTAGAGAAACTTCAAAGGTCTGTTTAGTCTGTAGAAAGCTAATCTGCAAACTGGAGCTGGAAGTCATCAGGGCTATTTTTTGTGCAGTTTTCATAAGCAAACACTGGCATGCAGTAACATATTTGCTATTCTTTTGGGAGTTTTTTTTTATGTTTGGGGATTAACTATGCTGTACCTATAACTCACTTTTAAGTATGTAATTTCAAAGAATGCCATTATTTTTTTCTTGCCTGTTAGTATATTGCAGACTTGAAGAAAGACTGTACATGAAGTTTTATTAACTGTAGCCATAGCAATTTCAAAGATACTGGTTGTGCTGGAAGCTTTTCTGACAGGGCTTATTCACAATGGCCTGAATGTGTTGAAGGCAGCGTGATCTATAGCTTTTAATCAGCTAATGGATTGAACCTCATGGTGGAACTTAGCTGGATTCAGTTAGAATCAGAACAGAAAGGATTATGCAATTTTACAGTTCTCAGACTGGGGCAAGTTTCTGAGGAAAGCAGCAGCGTCGATCCCAGGCGCTGGATGACAAGGCAGTGTGCAATACAGAACAAAAGGCCGTGTTTAGATGAGTTTTGCAGAAGCTTTTGTTGGGGCCTTTGCCCTTGTCCTGCTTTAGGATTTCAGATCTTTATTTGGCAATGTTTTGGTCTTGCTACAAGTAAGAACAAGTAAAGCAGAGCATTGAGAGATTACTGTGATTCAAGGATGGATTTCTACTGTAAAGCTTTATAATCTGTCATTTTCCTCTGGGCCTGTCTATTCAAACAGGTAGAAAAAAGAGTTAGTGAAGAGAAATATGCAGTAGTTGGGGAGGGGGGTCTCCACGTCTTGTCCTGATCACTGCCATGACACAGGTGTGTATATGGTGTTGGAGGCTGCGTACTGGAGTTTCTAGAAGTTCTCTTGTCAAGGTTTCTTCATGTTTGAGAACTCTTTGTGTTGATTAACAAGGTTCCATGTTTCTATTTTCAGTTCTTCTGTCAACTGTTTCCTTTGTTCTTTTAGTCCAAGCTTCCAAAACTGGTATAAAAGAAAAATATTTGATTGCTTCAGGCCTTGGAGATCAGGAGTTGCTGAGGAGTAGAGAGGAGAAGTCATTCTGCTTGGTGCAGAGTTCTGGTAGGATGGTGAAAATTGGCCTGTAAACAAGAATTCATCGACTTTAACAAATGGGTAACGAAGGCCCCAAGCTCTGTAGCACAGGCACTTGCCACATGTAGTTGCAAGGTAAGATGAGTCTTTATTTTTTTTTTCCTCCTTTAAGAAATGCCCAAGGGACCGAGCTGAAGATTGGCCAGCATCGCTGCAAGTGAGGCTGCTAGTGGCTATGCTTACTCTGCTTTGGCTGGAGCTGACTTGCCTGCCCTTCCTAGTTCTGCGGCTGTAGGGCAAAACAGAATCTTTTCACTTTAAAAAATCTCAGATTTCCTCAATGTTAAATGTCATATTCACACCTGGCATTGCACAATGAGAGCACTGTATTTTAAGTAAGGTTTCTCTGTCCCTGTAGAGTGGGGTGCTGTTACAAACATAGCATGCCAAGCTGTCAGGCACTCCCATGTGCTGCTTAAGCCACCAGCAGCGGGTGGGAGCATCCTGACTGCACCCTTCCTGCAGAGAGCAAGGCAGGGCTTTACAGAAGCTTTTTGGTGGGGGTGTCCTGCTTCCCTCCTACCCGCCCTGCACTAAGTGGGATCAGTGCAGTCAGTGACCAGTGAGGGATGTGGTCGAAGTAAAAGAGGAGGTTGAGGTTCTTCCTCTCCATGCAGTGGTGCCATGTGGGGTGAGTGGTTGAGACAGCAAGTCATAGCAAATTGACTTTCAGTTGTTCATCATGTAATTCTCCTACCTTCTTTGTCCTTGGATGCCCTTCTTCTCCCTTTCCTATCTCTTCCCATCCCTCTGCCTTCCCCAGTGCTCCCCAGCTTCCCCTCTGGCCTCTGACTAAGCTATGCATTGCTCCGAGCTGTCATTTTGTTCATGCTTCAGCCTTAATGGCCATCTTCATGACAAGCCCTGGGCCACAAGCGCAGCTGCTGTGCCCTTGATGCTCAGCCCTGAAGGAAGCAGGAAGTCAGTGCAATCAGATTTTGGTCTTTATGGGGATGCACACAGCCAAATACGTCCCTTTTCTACAGCTGCTCAAAGGAGGCTGTGATAAAGCATACACTGCAAGGAGAAGCACCAAGAAAGTGAAGGAGCCGTGCTTTGGGAGTATCTGCTGTGTCAGCCTTCATGGGGCATGAAGCTGAACAACTTTGAGCAGCACACGTCACCATTTCATCATAAGGCTTCTCCTCTCCTGCAAGCTGCAGCTCTGAGCAGTGCGAACACCCCATGTTTCAATCTTTGTCCCTGGGGCTTAAGACCATGCGCTGGCCCTAAGATGTGGCCTTGTGATGGAGACACAGCAGAGGATGAAGGTAGTGCTGACAGTAGGTTTGGGACCGTAGTGACTTTCTGCCTGTTCTCAGCAAGGGGATTGTGGCAGCAGGCCCCGTCACATTGCTGCGCTGCTGTGAGTTCCTCAAGCAGTTCTTTAATGGGATTATTTCACACGCTGTTACTACACAAGCTGGAACATGACTCAGCCCTTAATTAAAATGCCATAGTTAGTAGCTATCTGCATACATGCAGTGCCATTTTCCCACATGCAGACGGCTCATACTTCAACTCTGCCGTGAGACTGCTCGGAAAGGCAAATTTTGGACTCTTGTGAAGAAACTTCACTTTGCAGAGTATCATCTCAAGCAAAGTTTAATCGTGTTTAAGGACTGGCCCTGCCAGCACCAGAACTGCTGAGCCTCGCCTGCCGTCCTGGAGGTGGTTGTTTTTGCAGCGATGGGTGGAGAAGGAAAAAAAGGAGAAATGCAGCCTTGTTTCACACAGGATAGGAGTGATTCACTGCCCACCTTTGTTATTGCTATGACATAGGATTTGCATTGCCCGGAAGTTATGTATGTCACACCACATTTGCTGCTTGCAGTCGTGACACGATGTCACCCTAGCAAACACTGTAATTTTAAATGGGAAGGGAAGAAGATCTTATGTGCACCCTCTCTGCTTTCTGCAAAACCAATCTGCAGGAGTGAAGAGGTGCTTAATAAAGCTGTTCTCTGATTTTGAAAGAGAGTGAGTGAGTGAGAGTTTATTTGATTGAGAAATTAAAAAGCTGTCCAGTATCAAATTCTCTTGAATGCACAGGATGGGGACATTGCTCATTTTGATGAGTTTTAACAAGAATAAGTCTTTGGTCTGTTGCTCTGATCATTGTTAGCTATTGTTCTGGGTATCAAACCTGATATAACAGAGTGGGTTGATTTGCTGAAGTTCCTTCTGCTGGGAGAATGTGTTTTGATTTCTGGCTTAAATTGCTTTCAGAAAGCTGTAGACCAGAAGCCATGCAGAGTTGGATGGTCCTGTGTGGAGCCAGGAGTTAGGCTCCTTGTGGGCTCCTTCCAACTCAGTGTATTCTATGACTGATTCACATCTGTCACTTAGGGTCCCTTAGTGTCCAAGGGAGCACTGGTGTCCCCAAAGAGTGGTGGTGTCGGTGGGTCCCTGTGCTGGGACCTTGCACTGCCACGAATTGAGGCTGACTTACATGTTTGTGTGTAGGTTACAGCACAGCGTGTCAGGGTACAGAGCAAGCCTGCTAACGTAGTGCATGGAGCAGCTCTTTTAGCTGCTGCATTCACACCACATATGGGTATGAACATCTGGTCAGGGCACGCAGCTGCTTCGCAGCACCAGCTCTTTGTTTGTCATTAGATTTCCCCAACCCTTCTTTGCTGCATCCTCCCCAGCTCTTTGTGCTTCCTAAAGAGGAAGTAAATCTCCCAATGAATGGAGAGCAGCCTCGTAGAAGAGCTGAGCGGGACAGAAACCTGCCGGAAAGATGCTGGCTGAGCCTAGCAAGATGTGGTCAGGGCACATTGATAGCAGGGGGTAAAAACAGCAACTATCAGGAGCAGCAGAGCAGATAGCATCTGCAGGTGTGGAGTCTGGGGTGCGGAGAGGAGGGCCAGGCGTGTCCAGGGCTCTGCTTCAGGCCAGTGCATTGAGAACACTCTTGTCTGAAGTAGTCCTCCTGGGCTAGTCTTTGAATTTCCCTTAAAAACACTCATAAACATGCCAGATGAGTAAGTCTGAGTGCTGGCAGAAGGGAGAGCAATGTCCAGTAAACCTTTCCCAAGCATGACATAAAATCAAGTGCAGCAAATAGCAGAGTAGCTCTGTGCAGGAGCTGCATGCAGGTGTAATGCAGCCCTCTGTGTGCAGCCGGGTTATCTTTCATCTTTGTGTTTGACAAGGAAGCATAATTCCTGAAGTGCAGCAGTTCTCTCCCTGTACACTCCATTTGTAAGAGATACACTGGCAGTTGGGGCTGTTTCCAATATTTACTCTTTGTGGAGAGAAGGTGTTCTATCCTTTTCCTAATGCGTATACCAAAGGGATTGCCCTTTCATGTGATACTTCCGCAGGTGGAACTTTCAGCACACCCTATCTGGGGTGGTTGCTGTTAGCTCCAGCTGTCCCCAGCAGCTTTCTTTGAGGGGCAGCGTGCTGGGGAAGTGATGGAAATCTAGTGCCAGGGGAAATTAGCAGGAGTGGGATTTCTGCCAGCGCCATAGGAGAGTTGGCTCTTTCTTGCTGCACCTGAGTCTTGCCTAACACCATGTTCCTTCCCTCAGCAAGATCGATAAGGCTAAAAGATACTTTTCCTAGCATAGGGACCTCATGATTCCCCTTGAGTGGCTGTGGGTATGCATTTGTGTGTGTGGTCTGCAGACCTCCTGCCAGCACAGCTGGTTTTGTGGGTATTAGGACCAGTTTTTAGCAGACAGGCTTTTTATCTGTGGTTTAGGCCCTGAACAGAGGTAGGTGCTGCTGGCAGTGGGAGCTGGGTGCCTGAAATACCTCGGTGGAAGTTGAGATGAGGATCAGGGGCACTGAAGAGGCCCACAGCGTGAGCAGAACCCTGGGCTTGGGGGGTTTGTAGATGGTTGTGGCATCAGGCCCAACGGCCCGCGTGGTTTCAGGCATGAACGCCAAGATGCATCCCATTTAAGTTCAGGCACCTGACCAGAGCTTTGGAAGCAGGAATTGAATTTCTAACCTCCAGACCCACAAGAAGCAAGGGCCTTGTAGGTTGGAGAGGGGCTGTGGCAGACGTATTTTCCTGGTAGCCCACCCTCCCAGGTAGACTAGGAGGAAGGCACAGGTCCAAGTCTGACAGAGGAAGGAAAGAACAGTCATTTGAAGCATACCTAATCTTCTTTATTTAGAAGACATGGTAAATTAAGAGGCCTAGGAGTGATCCCATGGATGTCAGCTTACTGGGAGATAATAATTGATCTGAGAACCTCGTAGTTTGCTAAGCTTCATATCTGTATTTGATAGCATTGTTAGGCTTTTATATACTTTGTTAAACCAAGACAAACTTGACCCAAATAGAGAGCTCAAGTGTTGCTTTCTGACTTCTTCAGGACTGGCATTGAACAGATTTACTTAATAACAATCTAATGTCTGTAATCTCAGATAAAATAACAGCTAGCTTTAGAAGCCTTCGGAGAACAAATCTCTTAATAATTGCAGCCGTGGGCTCAACCTACAGCTTTTCGCAGCAGCACCTTAGGGTATATTTCTAGGAGGACGCATCTGAGCCACAAATGCTGCTTGGGATACAGGGGGCAGTGAGCAGCAGGGATGCCCTGGCTGTGCTCAGCAGCAGGCAGGAAATTTGGCTGTCTCCTGATTGAATGCAGCAGGGAGATTTCATCCTTTTAGAGAATTCTTCTCCTGCTTTGGGGTGGTGCAAAAAGGTGCTTGTGGATTTCAGCAGCCTTTGGATTTGGGCTTGAAAGCATTTTGTCTGAGCAACAGCATTAGAACAAGTGAAAATAATCATAGAAACTTTACTGATGTAGACATAGTTACAAAGAAGCAAAGAATTGTCTCTTCAGACTGGCCTTCCAATACAGTAATACAGTCAACCCAGTGCTTTTCTCAGTAAAACCAATTTTATGCTAATGTTTACACCAAGTGTGATGGCATTATTCCCAGTTTGCGTTGGTAAGTGAGAGGAAAATCAATCTCGGTGCATTGATCTTGAAACGCACTAATTGCAGCACGCAGCTTGGTGCATGGGGCAGCACACGGCCACTCTCCGTGTTCGGTGAGGCTGCTGCAGCCCTCCTCCTGCCCAGTGCTCTCCTCCTGTGGTTTCACTGCTCAAATGGCCAGCATCCCTTTCCTGCCCCGTCAGATAACATTTTGAACCACACTGATTCTGGAGCCATTCGTTCAGCGTTCTGCACCATGACGGAGGAAGGACGAGCTCTGTTCTCACAGATGTTCGTGCACGCAAGTCCTGTGTCCTGGGGGAAAATGAAAGCCTCGGACACGCTGTCGGCTGAAATTTGTGTCTTCTGTTTGTCGTGCAAAAATGCCAGCTGAGAGACAAACTGGGATGCTCGAACCGAGACACTCGGAGGCGCAGCCCTGACAGCAGAGCCCTGCAGGGAGCTGAGAGCTGGGGCTGAGGGGCGGTGAGTGCGACTGGGCTGGAAAACTGGGAGCCTGCCAGGGGCTTGTCCTAATCTGAGATAAACCGCAGCGCTGTGGATGTCCCTCACCCCCGCTCCTTCAGAGGGGGGCAGAATCTCTGGTGGTTTTTAGGTTGTAGGGTTGTTTTTTTCTTCAGAGTTTCTCTGAACCTCATTCAAGTGTGACGGGAAACCTGAGGTTGGTATGCAGTGTTACATAAGTAGTTAACCCTTTTGTCATGTGCCAGTCATGCTTGTCATCCTTTTGAGGTGTAGAACCATGCTTTATCTCTCTGTGTTCAACAGCTTGTGGCCTGGATCAGATGCAGGGTTCGAGAAAAGTAAAACGAGATCAAGACATTGATTCAGCAAAGTGCTGCATTCAGTCCTATGCTTACCCTTAACAACAGCAATAATAATTATAGTGTGGCTTATAATCAGTGTTTGCCACCTGAAATTTAAGTGCTTGCCTTCTCGCTTGACTGAATTGGCACCCGATGTCCTAAGTATGTGTGGGAAGGGGAGGGGAGTACCAGCTGAAGGGTAGATACTGCAGATGCTCTCATGTCTTGTCAAGGCAAGGCTTTACACCCATGTACCTACACTGACGTGGGTACACTTGCTGTAGAAGTGCCTGGCCGAGTGCACCAGCAGCAGCGTGTCATTTTTCAGCTTTAGTGTCCTGCAGCGACATAAAGGGTAGTGTGTGCTGCAGTGACAGGTGTGAGGGAAGAGCAAAAGCATTCCAGCCAACGAACAGCAAACCCTTCAAGAAAAACTGTTATCGGTAACTGTACAGCCTCTTGAACAAGAATTGCATTCACCTTGTGCTTACAGCAAGGGCTGGTCTTGTGTCTGGATGGTATGTGCTCCCTTTTGTTTCAAACACAAGGAAGTCCTTTTTTGTGTGACAGTTGAGGAAGAAAACCACAGACATTTCCTCTTCTTTCAATGCACTCTGCCCAAAGCATGTTTGCCAGAAGTACTTGTTCCTCCCTTAGAAATGAGAGTGCTGGAAGCTCCGCAGTGCACAGCCATGATGCCATGCACTCCAGCTATGTACTCTACTACAAAAAGGGCGACGCTTGATAATTTTACAAGCTGCTACTAGAACAATCCGTAGTTCTAAAAGAAAGGAAATTAAGAAGCTAAATAATGTTGAGTAGCTGTCAATAAGTAATTTAAGGATGACACACCAATAAGCAAGTTCTTTGAAAGACCTCATTAAAGTACTGTCCGTCCTGCTACTTTTTAGCCAGCTTGCAACTCCTGATTCCTAATTTCATTTGTACAACCACAGAATATCCTGGATTGGAAGGGACCCACAAGGACCATTGAGTCCAACTAGCATAGCCTTGTTGTGTTATCTTAAAACATGCTTTACCTTGTTGAAAACTCTGGCAATCATAGCCTTTTTATATCATGCTGTAGGCACAATAGTACCCATTTTCTGCTGGGTAAAAAGGCTTTGCTGGTTTTCATGTGTTTAGCGAGCTGGCTGCTGGCCTTGGCTCTGTTTCTGAAGAGAAGATCAGGTAAGTTCATCTCTTTTCTCTCTCAGGCACGAGTGAGACATCTGAAGTGGGCAAAAGCCGTTTATCTGACGTTTCATTAAAGCACTAGCTCTCCATCAATTTTATTTTAAGGCCTTTCAGCATTTTGTATTCAGTGAAAAGCCTAGTGTTAAATTATATAAAAAAACATCTCCTTTTTCAGTGATCCGTGCAATTCTATTGATTGTTTTGTGTAAGTTTTGTGCAAATGTCAACATTATGAATTGATGGCGCTTGGCTTGTTCATGACAGATAATGATTGATGTGTTTTGGCACACAATATTTGTTCATAATTCATGAACTTGCCTTTCTGCGTGGCTTCATCTGTGGCCGGAGTTTGCAGCTGTGTAAATCCAGAGAGCACTAAGGCACTCGCAGTCCCTGGTGACCTGAAAGTCTTTGTTAAAGATGGGCAAGACTGTCTCATCTCATTGTCAGATCTGATGTTTCCACCACCACAGGGACTGAAAAGGTGCTGGTGGTGAACTCTCGGTATCTGCTTGCTCATGTGCTTGTTTCTGAATTTGAAGAATCATAGAATCATAGAATGGCTTGAGTTGGAAGGCACCTCAAAGATCGTCTAGTTCTAGCCTCTCAGTTTGTACCCAGACCTCTGGCTGCGACGTTTAGGGCAGGGTCTTGGTTTCAGACACCGCTACAAATGATGTGCTGCCATATTCTGCTTTCAGACAAACCGATCTGCTGCTTATTTTATATAGAAACTGTACGTAAGGTGGTTTAGCAGTAAAAGAAATGAATGTTTTGGCTTTGTAGGGCCCTCCAATTCTCTTTGCAGAACATTTGCTGATGGAAAGCTCTGTTTTAATTATTGCTCTCTTGCTTCTGACCCAGCTGGTGACCTTCAAAGTGCCCTAATCCACACAGTGTTGTCTGTGGACAATATTCCAGCCAAATTACTCATCACCACGGTACAGTCCCCGAAAGGCTTTAAATGATGCATTAAGTGATGCAGCAGCATCTGCCACATGTGGTTCCTCCTCTCGGGGATGTTTGCATGCGGGGAGCTCTTTGTTCCGCTGTGTGCTGTGGAGGGGATGGGAGGGGGTGTGTATGCATGAACAGGAGGGGAGGACACAGTACTTGTTTTTGTGGGGACCATGCTGAGGAGGAGTATCTGGTTTCAGAGTTGCAGCATTACCCCAGCAAAGCCTTTAAAGGTGCAAACAGATGCAAAGAATTCAAGGAAGTGCCTTAAGCATTATCCTGGCCGAGAGCCTGATTACTCAGCAGAGGTCCTTAATGGGCGGGGTGGTTAATAGGACTGCAGGTGCTTGGCCTGAAAGAAAAGGGAGGTGCTGTCTTCTGTGCCTTGGTAGATGTTGGGGTTGGAACTAGATAATCTTTAAGGTCCCTTCCAACCTAAGTCATTCTATGATTCCTGCACAGATTACTGCACGACTTAGGTACAACCTTGGTGACTGGGCTACATTTGCAAAGAGTAAGATATGCCTTAGCAAATCACAACTATAGCATGTCACTTGAACAATCCACATTTGGGATGCTGGGATGAACTGTACTGGTTTTGACTTGTGCTTGGTGAATAATGCTGAAAAATGGCCCATTTACCAACTGAACCAAGGTGCTATCGCTGATGTTCATAGAATCAAAAATCATAGAATGGCTTGGGACCTCAGAGCCAACCCTGTGCTGAGCACAGGACTGCTCCCCGCCAGGTCAGGCTGCCCAGGGCCCCATGCAACCGGGCCTTGAACCTCCAGAGATGGGGCACCCACAGCTTCTCTGGGCAGCCTATTCCAGCACCTCACTGCCCTCTCAGTGAAAAATCTCCCTGAAATCAAATGTAATTTATTGTAATGTTATCCAGAAGCTCCGTTTGCATCTGCATTGTGGCAGATGCATTTTTTTTTTTTGCATTGAGAAAGAGGCAGCTTCTTTCCCTGCAAGCCCAGGGTCTTGTGGGCCCAGAGCAAAGGGAGCAGGCCGGAGGTGGGAGGTTCACACAGGTGCCTCATCTAGGGCCCCACTAGGAGTCTGCAGAAATTAAGCCTGGTCTTCCTCGTTTCAGTGCGGTGCTGAACACCGAGATTGCCATTATTAATGGCAAAGCGAAAAAGAATGACTCAGGAAAAAGCATGGTGTCTGCGATGCTGACAGGTGCAAAGTAATGGTTGTTGGGAGCCAGGGCTTGGTATTTTATTGAGTGTAAAGAACCTCAGCGTGTTCCCTGGTAAGATTAATACCTGCGAATCAACCTGGTGTACAGCAGGAAAAAATACACAGATTGCTGCTTGTAAATTATTCTAGAATGGAGGCAACATTTCAAATCCTCTTTGGAATTGGTAACGGCATCCAGATAATCAGTGGAGTGCTTCTGGGTCTCTGGTTCCCTCCTGCAGAGAGAGAAACAGCAAATCACCGCTCTGGTGAGATTCGGAGTGGAACAAACTCTTGCATGAGTGGGTTCAGGTGGCAGAAATCTCAGTGCAGCCCATGGGTCTCTCCAGTGGGCGCAGCTGCACAGCAGTGGTTATAACAGCAGAGAGCTGGGGCAGATGCTGCCACACAGAAACGTCTGGTGGTGAGCGAATAAGAGCTGTATTTCTTCTGTAGTGAAGGGAGGGGAAAATACTTTTACAAGGTTATGTCATTTCCACTGCCCAGTATTTGAGCTGCAGAAATCCTTCCCCTCTTGGAGGAAAACTCAGCGTAGATCCTTGGAGATACCAGGAGCTGGGAAATTCGGAGACCAAAGGAAAATGGTAGTACCTAGAAGGGGAATTCTCTGCACATGAACCATCAGAATAACTGGTTTTCTTTTTGCATCTTGGCCATGGGTGGGCAAGGATGGCTTCCTAGAGCACAGGTGAAATTGCTGCTAACTGCTTTCTCAGCACATGCGCATTTCTATTTGCATTATCCTAATCTTAAAAAAGCAAACAGAAAGCATGAAGAAAAAGGAAGAGGACGAGGCAAAAAATGCTGGCTAATCCAACCACATCAGTGCACTGCCATAAACTTTGTGTCAACAAACTGAGTGATTCTAAGGTTACGCTTTAGTCCGGTGTGGAGATATTTAAAACCTCGTCAGTGGCAATGCTTGGAGAAATAAAGGGTTTAGAAACAGAATATAGCTTCATTTGGCACAGAAGAGGTGCGAGCCATATGGAGCCCAGATGTTCCCGATGCCTTCCGAAAAGGTAACAAATCCAGAGTCACTGAAGGAGGAATTTCAGACTAAACAAATGAGAAAAATATGTGGCTGAACACAACAGGGCTTTTCAGTGCAGCCGTCTCTCTTGCCTCTCACCTCCTCGCTATCGCCCTGTTTTGGTGCCGGCTGTGGGAATTCTTTAAAGTAGCAAAACCTGCATCTTGATAGGCAGAATTGTGTCTCAGTTCTTCTCCGGGTCTGTCTCAGCATCTGTATGCAGTTTGAAGTTGGCAGACAAGGCAAGGTGCCCCACTTTGAGGGATAATAAATACAAAAAAATGTTTAATGGGTAGAAATAAATAGAATAAATAGAAAATGTAAAACATATTCCTTTGAAAAAGGAAACAATCCGCTTTCTCTTCAGTATGTTTCCCATTTTTCTACTCCTTCAGTATAGACCTCAATAATTTCTCTTTAAATCATCTGTGTTGAATTGCAACTTTTTATCAATAATGCATAATTTGCATTTGCAGCACATTGCCTCATTTACATTTTACTTTTCAAGCAGCTCAAACACAAAGAGGTGGAGGCCCCCACTCAGCAAACATCTATATGTATGAGTAACAGTTCAATTAAGGAAAGATGTACACATGCATACATTTGCAGGACTGAAGCCTGTGTGTTCCTCCTGAGGTAATTTTGCAAGTTTGGGGTTTATTCAAGTTGAGAACAGAGTCCGTGTTTGCTGATAGCCCGAATACTAAATGTAAGTTACTTCAGTACATAAAGGAGAAAGAAAGGGTGGTAAAACTGTTTGTGATAGGCAGCATTTGGATATTCAGGACCATATTCCTCAAAGCCCCGCACAACTGGTGCTGCACTGGCACAGGCTGCCCAGGGAGGTGGTGCAGTCACCGTCCCTGGAGGTGTTCCAGAACCGTGTGGATGTGGCACTGAGGGACACGGTTGCTGGGCATGGTGGGGATGGTTTGGCAGTTGGACTTGATGACCTCAGTGGTCTTTTCCAACTTTAACGATTCTTTGACTCCATTCTGGCTTGCAGTGCCTGCGTTTTATGCTAAAATTGCCAGATCTTTCAACTTTGTGTCTTGTACCATCTCTGGCTGGATAAATCCCAGCAGTAGCCCTGTGCGTAGGTGCAGATAAAAAGGCATATAAAGTCTGTCATCAGGTTTTGCTTGAGTTGAGAAGAAGGAAAAGAAAAGAAGTAGAACTGCTCTTCAGGGAATTGAAATTGTCCGAACCATTAGGGAGAGCCCACTTCTGTAAGCTGCTTGCCTGGCTGTTTGAGCATGATGCTGCCATTGCACACCTGCCTAGGAGTGCACTGGGTGTGGTGGTGTGCCTTTTCCCAGCATCTGTTTGAGGGACCAAGGAGCAGCAGAAAGGGTGAGGCCTCATGGAGTGGCTGCTGCTAGAGGAGGGCCCCCAAGATGGAAGCTAGCAACGTCTGTCTGCCCTGAGTTCGGACAGCAAAGTAAGCATGGCTGCAGTATCTTCTCATGAGGTTCACCTTGTCCAAATTAAGCAAGGAAATTGGTTTTCTGGAGGCATGCTCCTTGCACTTACCCTCATTAAGACTTCTTGCTAATGTGAGTATTCAGCAGTATATCGCCTTTGCAGATTTCAAAGCTAATGGGTGCAGACTGCAGCTAATGAATGGTCTCCTCTGTTCCTGTGAGAGGAGAAAAATACCTCTCGACTTGGAGGATTTCGCCTGACAGCAGCACTTAGTGTTCCTGGATAGCTCTTGCTTTGGATGTTAATGAGGCACACATACCGCAGGCCGACCATGTCCTGGTGTTACAGCTGCATGTACTCAAGAGCAAACAGCAGAGAGACTCGGGCCCACGTGCAGCCCACTGTCATCCACCAGCGGGGTCAAGCTCTTGGCTGAGGTCCTGCCTCTGCTGGTGCTGCCACAACACCTTGCTGGGTGTCACAGGCCCCACAGAGCTGTCGGCCTCATCCCCAGGCTGCTTGGTTAACAGAGTGCAGCCATTTTGGTGGCTGGGTGACTCCGCTGGGCAGGCTGGCATGAGCAGATTTTGGGGAAAACAGCTGGAGCTACAAGAGAACTTGCACTCCCTTGGATGTGCTAAAATACCAGTGATGTGGTGGTTCTCTCCCAGTCTGTTCTTCCTGAATTCCTTTTTGTTTGCTCTGAATGAAGTAGAAAACAGCAAAAGGAAGTAAACTGGCATGAAACACAAGAGTCAAAGTGCATCTTCTTGTAAGCAAAACAGTGTTTTCAAAGGGGCTCTTCCTATAAAGGCTTAAAACATTTTGCTTTTTCATGTGTGGGCACTGCCTTATTAAGATGCTTTGAGTCTCAAGCTGGAATTTAAGTTCCGCTTCCTTGCCTACTTAAGCAAGGTGTTGCTTTGTTCCTGCTTTCAAAGCTGTGGGTGTCAGCTTTGGCTTTTTGATATCCCAATTCAAGTGTGCCGGCACCGTAGCTGCAGCCTGCTGGTGTTCCTCCTAGAAACTGCTCATTCTTTGTATTTCTTGCCTTAAATGAACAGTTTTTCAGACACTTGGACTGTTTGTTTGCTTTATGCCAGCTCAGGTAACATCCACAGGGGTCTGTTGCACCGGGAGCTGTATGAGCGCACCTGGTTTTGGTTCTGAAGCATTTACCATCCTACAGTTATGAAGCCTGTCTTGAGTTTTCACTTGGCCTGTTTTCAGTGTTATCTACGAGTATCTGAGCTTGCAAATGGGTGTGACACATGGACCATGATCAGAAGCGCAGTTTAGTATCTGTTGGCTTCTGGGACCAGAAATGGGGCCCAATTCTCTGCGCAGACTGTGTGTTTGTGGCATTCAAGAAAATAAATGCAATTGGGACATTTTGTTTCTTGTCCTGCACATGCTCTGATTTTTTCTCTTGATTCGTTCATCTGTTATTTCAGAGAGGATTGCTGTGCGGCCAGAGAATGCCATTGAGGATACAAATGTCGGCGTACTCTTAGTAACCCCTGTTTCTGACCTCAGATAAATGGTATGAGATTTGGAGTGTGTGGACCTGCAGACAGCCCTTTAGGTGTTTAAAAACTGACTGCAGCAGTGCCACAATGCTCACCACCCCATGCTGTTAGTGAACCCTGCCCTTGAAACGTGTGCTTTTTGTGCTTCATGAAGTTTCTGTTAAATAACTCATTATAATGCGAGCGTTTTTACCTGGAATTTGCAGAAGGCAGAAGGATTTCAGCAGCAGAGCTGAGACAGGTGATTGAAGGGCCCGAATTTATAGTAGGAAGGGAGTGCTAATGATTGGGATAATGAAAGACTGGGCTTTCCATTGGAGATTTAATGATACAGAGAACAAGCTGAAGGCTTCCACCCTTGCCGTCAGAGTCCTTAGAGACACCAGGCAAATCTTTGCTCAGTGCAGCAAAAAAAAAAAAAAAAAAAAAAAAAGGCTCTTGGACATCAACAGTCCCCCAGTTCTCTGGGGTTTTGTGCTGCCTGTTCAAGCGGAGATCCTGCACGATGACCCAGATGGGCCATTTAATGAGATGTTCCTATAATGAGAGGTTATCATTTCTAAAGCCAAGCAAATAAAGGGTGAGATCTAGTTTCAGATGCTTCCTTTTTGGGTTTTACTGGGTATTCAACCGTCCTACTTAAGATGAATGAAACTCTGGCGTTGCAGAGCAGTATTTCACAAAAACAGACTGGTGCCATGTTTCTATATTCCCTGGAATATTATCTATTACAGATGGGAAATCTATTTATTTTTTTTCTTCCAATGGAAGTTGTCACTATGTAGATGTTCAGTCAATGAAAAGGTGGCTGGCTACGTTGGGAAACCTAGCACATAGGTTTTAAGCCATTCATCTCAGTGACACAACGGCAAGCTCACACAGTGGGTGCTTGGGTTTTCTTTTTTTCCTTCGTTACTGTTTTTCCCTAGAATCATGGACTAATCACTGTAATCTTCTGTTATTTCTGCTTTCCTTCCAGCTTTGCTGTAGTTTTTGCTGGTCTCCTGTCAGTTTTCTGAAAAAAATCGTATGCAGTCATGGGATAAAATCGTGTGTGGTAGTGCACATGCACAAGAGAATAAAATTATGGCACTAGTAAATTTAATCTGGCATTTCCTAATTTTAGAATGCTTGACTTTGTGACCTTAACTTCCCTTTAGTGTGGTTTGGGCGCACAATCAACCAAGTTGTTCAAAAACATTACATTTTCTGATTACATCATGTGCAGAACATACTCTAACTTAAAAACCATCAACTGAAAGGTATTTACTTGTCTCTATATTTTGATATCTGTATATTGATGAGTGCAACCATTTTTTTTTTGCACGCATGTTGTTGTTTTTTTCCTGCTTTTTTTTTTAATGATTCTTAGGTGTTTATTTAGTGCTTATATTAAAATACATGCAGTTTTTGTCAACTATGTAATATTGGGCCACGAGGTCTTATTTTAGTCCAGGTCATGCTCATGCTGGTCACTTACATGTTAGTGGATTGCTAGTTGGTCCAGTATGTTATAAGATGTATGTTAGTTGAGAGGCAATTGCATTTGCCGTTTGAGTGGCTTGATATTGCTTTACACAGTCACTCTTTTCTAAAATTAGCCTTCATAGTTTACAAACTTACAATGAGGAAGGGCATCATGTGTATGTAAAACATTTATAGAAACATTTAAACTGTAAGAATGGAAAGAAGGAATTCCTTCACGGAACATCTCATTTCCAGTTGCCTGTGTGCTCATCTCTTAAGCAATGGCTTTTAAATATCATAGACTTGTTGAGTTGGAAGGGACCCTTAAAGACCTTGTAGTCCAACTCCCCTGCAATGAACAGGGACACCCACAGCTAGATCAGAGCCCCTCCAGCCTGACCTTGGATGTCTGCAGGGATGGGGCATCCACTGCCTCTCTGGGCAACCTGTGCCAGTGCCTCACTATTCTTATTATAAAGAACTTCTTTCTTATATCTAACCTAAATCTCCCCTCTTTTAGTTTGAAACCATTTCCCCTTGTCCCGTCACAACAGACCCTGCTAAAGATTTTGTCCCCTTCCTTCTTACAGCCTCTCTTTAGATATTGACAGGTCACTCTCAGGTCTCCCCAGAGCCTTTGAGGTGTTCCATCCCTTGGATCATTTTTGTGGCCCTTTCGCATCCCTAGTTGTCTAGCAGAACTCTATAAAACATTTAAGTCAGTGAAGATTGGAGCTATAAAAGGAGTTAAGGTTTATGACCATTCCCCAAGTGCTTGCTTGTGGGCAGTTTTGCTGTACATATGGCACAAGGTTGGGCTGCGTTTCTGCTTGCCTAGGAGCTGCGGCTGCAGCCATGTTCCTGCTGCTGAGCCCAGCTGGCACAGGGTAGGCAGAGTATCCCGCTGTGACTGCCACAGCCTGGCTGGCAAAAGCCCAGAACCCAGCAAAATGACTGCTTTTGGTGTCTGTATTGCTTCAGCCGGGATTTAATGACATGGTGTTATATAGACTCGCATCAGCTGAAGGTGGGAAGAAACTACTCCAAAAAGCACACCTGGGCTTGCAAAACATCTGGTACCACTTCCACATTTCCCAAGTTTTTTTTACTCCATCTTCTGCTCTACTTGCTTCTCTTCCATACTTGCCAGATGTTTCCACCCCGTTTTCTGAGTCATCCTACAGACAAGAGGCAGCCTTGGAGTAAAAGCTTGCATTTCTTTTCATTTTAAGCAGTTTTCTTATACACTTGCTTCTAACAGCATTTGCCTGTAGGTACCCTTTAACGATGTACAGCTTTCTTGTCTGTATATCACAGCAAGAATAACATTTTGAGTTGAAGACTTGTAGCCTGTAAGAGTTTGAGCTGTAGATAATTTTTTTAACGGCTGAATCCTATTTAAGATGCAAAGCACAAATGCCATCCTTTCAGTTGGTGACATTATCCCAATTGGCTGTGAGTTATGGCCAATTATTCTACAAACTGCATCACTTCTTGTGAGGTGGAAGTTGTGTTTTAATTACAATTTTTCCTCTGGAACAGCTGCTAGCTCTGGGGGTCAACCCATTAACCTTTATCAGGTCTCTGTGTTGGCTAAGTTACACCTGAAAGACTTGGGGATATGGGCAACACCTGCTTTTTGGAGGGGGCCCATGTTAAACCATATATTGTTACCATTTTCAGTTCTTTTCCCAGCAGAGTCACTGCAGTGCCCAGCTACAGCAGAGAGCAAATTCTCGCTGATCTGACACCAGCCTTTATGTTGAACCATGTACTAAATCTGCATTTGCTTTAAGTATTCAATCTGCAGCTTGGTATAAAGACTTGATGATGTAATTATTTTTGTTGGCAAGCCTAACACTTCAAGATGTTCCAGAGTGAACAGTGATGGAGTCTGTCAAGCACTTTCTTGAAATCTCTGAAGTTTATGATGAGTGAATTTTGCCATTCTGTGCTTTCTTCGGTGATTAGTCTTACAGTGAAAATCTGGTCAACACATGAGCTTTTGGGTCATATTGTTCACTCTCTTCCTCTTTCTTTCAGATTTTCATGGGTATTTTTTTCTTTTTTTTTTAATGCTGACATTATTTCCTTGAGTTCAGTAAACGAAAGTTTCTCATAAAATGAGGGAGAAAAACAGTTCTGAAAAAATGATGGCCCAAATACATTAAAGCTTGCCGTGTACCTTGTTGCTAGGTATTGGGAGTGCCCACTGCTGAATGCTGCAGGGGCTCGGGGTGGGTGCCAAACACTGCTTCCAGCAAAGACTAACAAACTCTGCGATGAATTTTAGGTTAAATTACTTGTAAATGCTTGTCATCCACATGTGTTTTCAGCTGGGATTTTTAAACAAAGGCTTTGCGGAGATAAGTGTGTTCTGCCGGAGAGCAAGAGGTCCTGTTTTTGTGGGCTGCACGCCTGCCAGCCGGCTCCATTACCATCTGCGATTTTCCCCTGGGTTTGGGAGTGAGCGGTTAGTAACCTCCTGGTGAGGTCTTCTTCCACCCAAACCAAAAAGAGAGGGAGGACTGATTTCTGTTTCCGAGCGTTTTGCTTGGTGGCAGCCTCGGTGACTGTATTGGCATTGCTTCTTGTTTTTCACTGCAGTGATGGAGAGCTTGGTTGGGTCCGTTATCTTTATGGTGGGGTTTAATAAACAAAAAGCAGATGAGCAGGCAGTAAAATGGTTGTGCCATCTTTGATCTTCACCGCGCTCACAATGAAATCAGTATGAGTTTTGCCTTGTCTTAAACCTGTTTCTTATGGGCTTTGTCTGGCTAAGAATATTCTGCTAAATCCCTGGCCGAGTTGGAGTCATTTATCACTGTCCCTTGGCATTTTCATTAAACTTTCTCTTAAGAATGATAGGATGGGTCTTTTACTGTAAAAGGATGTCACGTTTAGAAAGAAACGGAAACCAAAGAAATGCGGACAACCAAAGCCCAAAATTTCACATTGGGATGCCGTGTTTTAATTTTGAAATGGCGATGTTTCACAAGGATGTTCATTCCTATTTAATCCCTTGCATCATGTTTGCATTCAAAGCGTGATCTGGACAGGGACATCTCATTCTGCAGCCCAGCCCTGGTGTTGTCCCTGCAGGGCAGGCTGAGCTCGGTGTTAGTCCCTGCAGAGCTCAAGCTGCTGGGACTGTTTAGGAAAGAAATATCAGGTCAGAATGACAGCTTACAGCAAATGACCTCCTCTCCTGGGACTATTGCATTGTATTTGGACTGTTTCATGTTTTTATCAATACGGGCTCTTTTTCCTAGCACTGAATTATTTTTTACTGTCTTCTCTTCCTCCTCTTTCCCTGGCAAACTGCACACTTTTTTTTTTTTGTATTCTTTTTTATCCTTTTTTTCCTTCTTTTTTTTTTTCACAAAAGATGAAAGAAAAGTAGAAGGCTTTGATAGATTTATTGCCTGTAAATCAATGAAAGTTGCCGTTAAATATCTCCAACTGAATGACTGAGATATCAGTGAGGATGCAGTTAAGAAGCATGGACGAGCTGGTCAGTAAAAGTCTCCGTGTTCGACAACTTTCCTACAGCCTCAGTTCTTGGGACGCCGTGCTTTTGCAAGACTTTTTCTTCTGACATGCAGAAAAATGTAATTTCTATTTTTCTTGTTTGAAGAGATACGTCTGACAACGTTACTAGAGCTGAGCGTACTCTGAAAGCTGTGAAAATAGAGCAGCAAATGAAAGGACTGCAGTTTTACTCATATAGATGTATTTATTTTTAAGCCAGTTTCAGGATTTTTTTGACATTTGGATTTCCTGATAATGAAATGTTTAAAAGTATCTTTGAGACTGTTAAACAGTTCTACTAAGCTACTTCATAATATTTCACTGCCCTTGAATATTTGTTCTGTTTGATTTGAAACGTCTGTACTTGGCATTTGTTTTCCTTTCCGTCGACTCTCCCAGGTAGGCTGTGCAGGACTTTAATGGATATAAAATGTGCTCTCCTCCTTGCATTTTTCTTTTGACCTTTTTTTTTTTTTACAAGGCACAGTTTTAAGAATTGAAATCTTAGACATCTGGATTTATTAAAGTCCACTGTGTTGGATGAGGGGAGTATTTTTCTTTTTTAAGCGCACTTTGTTTTCACCTCCACGTAGCAGAGCTGGCCCTGAAACACACCCATTTCTGTTTGCGGGGCCACATCCTCTGTGACTGTTTAAATACGTCACCACAACGCTCCATTTTCTATATTCACTGCTCCTTTGGAGAATTAGTTCATTATGAAACCTCCCAGGGAGCCAGCTGTGTAGTGCAGCATGTCCCAAAGGGCATTTTTAGCCATACAAGGCGCCCAGCCATCGCCAGTCTAGCAGGGGATACACTGGGGTGTGGTAGGCCTTGTTGGAGGCCCTGCAGCCCCATGGCCCTGGTGCCCAGGCCCTTAAGGCATGGATGGGGGAGATGTGTTGGGAGAGAAGCGCCTCTTCCTCCCCACTCTTCCCGTGCAATGGGCTCCTCTGGATTTCCCTTTTTGCACCATGAATAGTGTTTTGGGCCTGCAGTTGGAGCTGGTTTGGGATCACCAGCGGTGTACGTAAGGAGCAGTACCCCAGTGTCAGTGTATGTACAAGGGAGTGAAGCCACACTGTGTGAAGTCAGGATGCAGCGCTGTTTGTTTGTTGTTGCTGTTGTTAATGAACCATCCCTGGATCATGGAATCATAGAATCACAAAATGGCTTGGGTTGGAAGGGACTTCAGAGCCCACCCAGTCCCGCCCCATGCCCTGGGCGGGGCTGCCCCCTGCCAGCTCAGGCTGCCCAGGGCCCTATCCAATCTGGTCTTGAGCCTCCAGGGATGGGTTACCACAGCTTCTCTGGGCAGCCTGTGCCAGCGCCTCACTGCCCTCCGAGTAAAGAATTTCCTCCTTACATCTAACCTCTTTTAGTTCAAAGCCATTCCCTCTTGGGCCATTCCCTCATAAAAAGCCCGTCCCCATCCTGCTTATAAGCACCCTTTTAGAACTAGATCCATATCCCGCTGCTGACCCATTCATTTACTATAGAGAAAGAGGGTTGGGCTGTCAGATTCAGACTTCCTAACCCTGGTTATGTCATGGGTGCAGATACCTCTGCTCACATTTAAGGCAGCAGATTTAAAGAGCCCTAACTTTACCCTCCTGCAAAAAAAATTAATGCCCTAATATTTGTTAATTGCTGTGAAGATATATATCGAAAATAACTTCTAAGTGCCTTGGTAAATATTGTTTCCTTTATTACGACAATGTGTCTCACGTTATCACAGTCATCTTGCACAGCATTTAGCTGACGTTATTAAAGCAAACCTGGCCACATGACTTCCAGAGCAGTGCTGGTAAGGGTTTGGTGTGCACTCGTGACCCCACAAAGCCAGCGGATGCTCTCCAGCGAGCACAGTGGAGCAGGTGTTGCCCACACACTGCAAAGCATGAGCCCTGGTAAGCGCTTGGGCCTCCTTCTGCATATGCTGCTGACCACAGCCTGCAAACCACAGCACCTGAAATGTCACGTACATGCCCGCAGCATCCCACAGCTCTGCAGAAGAGGCTGGTCCCTTCTCACGAGCTGCAGAGCCTATGTTGCTGCAGGGCTGTCCCCTGCTGCCTGCCAGAGCATGGGGGAGCTGTCCTAGCACAGTGGTGGCAGCACTGGTTTCCCTGTGCTCCTGATCCACGCAGTGCCATTGGCCACCAGGCTCTTCCCTGCCGCACTCACAATCCAAGCTGTAGTTTACAGTGTTTGGTTGGCAGCCAAAATAAACCAACAGAGAGAATCAAATGAGAGCGGGTGTTGGCAAACACACACACATCCCGACAGGGAGCTGGTGCTGGAACAGAATTTCCATGGGCGGCCAGCTCGCCCAGATTTTCCACTAGCCAAGCCCCAGCACAGCAGGCATTTCACTTGCCTATGGAAGTCATCTTCCACATCCAAATGTGCCTGCTCTGCTTCGCAGCATGTTTCCAGACTGTCCCACTGGCCCACCTGTAGCTTTTTAAAGCTAAATCTTCAGCTCTCAGGCTGATGGGGTTGTTCTGACCTGTGCCAAGTAAAGGTAAAGTGATGTGCATGGGTGTCCTCACTGCCCCATTTGATATCCAGATGGGATATTAACTCAGTAAGCATGCCTTGTGTGGACTGCAGGGTAGTGGAATGCCATGGAGCTTTAGGTCTGAGGAAGTGATGGCTTAGGGGCCTGTGTGGCTGTGGCACTCTGTCACGAGCCGGTGTTTGCCAGGGCACAGAGGCTTTGCGGTCAGGAACTGCTGTTGCCCAGCTGATTGACAGCAGAAGTCTGTCTTCTTCTACCTAGTCTAGGTTCATCTCTAATAATACATTTCTTTTGACAAGATGTTGTCTTGGAGACTGTTTACTCTTGCTGAAGACCAGCGCATGCTTGCTGCTACCAAGATCTTGATCTTTCTCCGCATCATTGTTACATATTTTGAATGTCTCTCCTTGCTTTGCTTCAAATTCGTTTCTTGATCAGTCTGTTTTTAAAGCACTAAAATTAATGTTTTCAAAACAGTTAAAATTAAGTGCAAACCCATGTTTGCTTCTATGAAGCTTGCTCATATGTTACTGCTACGCATAGCGGCTTGTTACTATTAACTTGTAAAAAGTAGGAGGATGGCAGATCACACGAACGTTATTGCACACTCAGCTTTGCCCAAAAGCATGCACAGTGGCAAAGTGTTAGGATTACTTTCCGTCATTTATGTTTTTATTGTTTTTTCCCTCTCTACAGCTGCTTGCATTAATCTTGTGTGTTGTACTGATAAACCACAGTTCACAAGCTCCGTCTCTCTCTTTTCTACATCGTACTCCTCTTTACTGACTCTTGAGTTATGTACCTAAGGATGTTTTAATCACAGTTCCACTTGCACATGAAAGCCATTGCTTCATGCTGCATATTTCCCATGATTCTGAAGTCATCCCAAAAATATTTTACCGCTTTTCTCCTTAGAGTTGCAAGCTTTGTCTAGCAGTCATATTTTTTCTTTGTTCCTCTCCCAGGATTTGCAGACACCAGAACATATTTTTAGCTTCTATGAACGATCCAGGTTGAATTTTGCAAAAGATCAAGGCTGTGGATCCTAAAAACCAAATTTCGGGTGCTTCATGAGGGCATCTGACGGCATCTGCATCCATTTCCCTATCACAGAGCATGCTGGGGAAAGCCATGCTGCTGGACTTGCCCTTTCTGAATCTGATTGCTTCTGAAACACTTCTTGCTTAAAAACTCCATTGCGTAGACTTTGCAAGTGGCAGCCTTACATTCAGTTTATTATCGACCTGAAGGACAGTTTCCAGTTCCTCTTCTCAGCTCCATATGAAACAAGAAAAGCCTGTCTCAAAATTTCCAGTCAGTTCTTTCATTTCATGATCAGGGCAAACATGTCAAATTGCCTAGCTCTGTGTAGCGTACAAAGAATACCACCGGAGTGCCAAACAAAGATGGAACTGCCTGAGGAAAGTGCTTACAGGTATATTAAATGAAAAAATTTTAACGTTTTGCTGTTTTCTGGAAATATCAAAAATAATAATTTCCACGTGCAAAAAACAAAACAACAAAACAAAAAAAACTCAACAAAAAAAATCACCAAAGTGGCTCACTTCTTTTTGTCAAAATTCTCTTCATTAAATGTGATCTTTTAGTTCTTATACAGAAGGCTTCGCCTACTCCAACTGTGCTTGTGGTTAACAAGCCTATTTTGCTGTTTGCTATTACTGTAGTGGTAATATTCCTTTCCACTGCAGAAGATGGAGAGAAGGGAGGTTGGTTCCAGGTCAAAGAGAAACTTTTTTACTCAACCAACCATTTCGAGCATCCTCTAACCCCCTCGTTAGCCACCTAGAGACATGATTAACATGAGGAATTTGGGCCAGAAGAACTGTCTGTGTTCTTCAGACAAACCTCATGTCAGAAAAGATGACCGACATGCAATGTATTTCAAGTACCCTGTCTGTATATATAATGATGCAAGGGAAAATGATACCTTTTCCCATTTAAATGAACAGTTTAGCTGTGCCTACAAATAGTCTGTAGATAGAAATAGGGTGTATTTTTGTCGCTGCATATATATATAATATATCCACGATCTGTAATTCCTTAATGAAGCTCATAGCTCACTTGGCACGCTCTGTGGCTAAGGTCAGTGGCGGTGTGTAGTCCACTTGTGGCTGGAGGCCATGAATCCACAAATGATTTAAACTGGGAGCTCAGCCTTTTCACTAGAATGGAATTAAAATAACTAATTATAACATTATTTTAGAACTAGAAATGGAATCTATTTTTGTTAGTTTTCCTCATGATGTGCAGCTGAGGCGATTAAAACTTGCTTGTAATTCCTGTAGGTTTTGCAGTGCAGTTAACATTTCGTGGTGTGTTTCTATGCTATGAAATCACAGATCTCTCTGAATCTATGTCTTGTTTGATTATTATGATCTTCATCATTCCCTAACTTATATAATTCCCTGTGGTTTGTATCGCTGTTAACTTTAGAAGATACAAACCAGGGAGCATCGTGTTGTGTTGTCCACAGAGACTGGAGTAAGTGCAACACTTGAAAGTGCAACATGGCAGTATTTTTAAGAATGTGGTTGGAGTAAGTTTATTTAGACTAGATTTATCTTCAGTTCCAATGTCCTTTAGAGCACGTGCTGCTCCTTAGCCAGCTTGTCTGTTAAGTAATGCAGCCCACTGCAGCCAAGTCTGGAAGTTTCAAAATATTGGTTGGATTATTTCAGTCTGCTTAGAGAAGAAAAGGCTGAATAAAGCCAGGGGATGAGATGTAAGGGGCGAGGCAGTTAGCACGGCCTGCTGTTACGGCTACCTGCTGATTATCATTACATGCCCCTGATTTGAGTTGCTGTAATATGTTCCAACTGCGTTTTCCATTTTCTAGGGCAGATGTTCCCCTCACAACTGGTTTAAATATATATATATATTTGGAACCATTTCAGCAGTTAGCTCAGCCATTTCCAAGAAGGAGGCGATGGGGGCAGAAGCAGGGCCCTCATTGCCCCACAGTTTGTTCTCTCTTCTATCTGTGGTGCTGGTGTGCTAGGGAAGGGCTCAAAGACGAGGCAGCTCCGAGGGGCAGCCCAGGCGCTGCTGTGGATGCTGCAGCTCTGTCCCTGTGAGGGTGGCATGGCAATAGGTGAGCCCATGAGGAACGGCATTGTGCTTTACTCGAAGCAGAGGATGAATGAGATGTGGTCATGCCATAGGCTGCACTGAACCAGAAGGATATAATATTGAATATCTGTTTATTCCTTATCTGCTGGTTAATCGGTGCGCTGCAGAAGGGTCTGATGGGGAAACGCTCGTATTCCTTTACTATAGGGTTTTTGGTGTTTGTGAATTTGTATGTGAACGTCTGGGTGAAGAAGTGGAGGAAATGAATAATGCAGAGGTTCAAATCTGAAGATTATGCATAAAGCAAGAACAGAGTTTGACCTTTTACTGCTCTGAGAATAAATGCACAGCTTTCTCTGTCTGGGAAAAGTAATAGAGGGCATCATTTTCAAAAAACCGAAATAGGTATTTTAGAAGTAAGACTGTATATCTTGATGTCATAAAATTCAGAATGTACAAATTGATACCCTGTGGGGATCAAAGCAAAAGAAAAGAATTAAACTCCTGTTAAATAATTTTTAGAAGTCTTTCTTCGGTTAATCTGGTAGCCCTGTAATGAGTTCATGCACCTGAACACAGCTTTATTGTAGCTGGGTGGGGGAAGAAAGCGTCTGTCAGCTCTATAAAATTGGAATTATTTGAAATGGGGTCAGCCAGCCAATCTGTGGGGCAACCAGTCATAAAAGTCTGCCAGAGACGTAGTCTAACGTCTCTTCTCGTAAATTTTATTCATTGTCTGTAATGATTTTACCATATATATATATATACATCTAGGCTAACCTTTACTGGTCAGAACTGATTTATTGCTGTAGGTATCTATATCAAAGGTCTGGATGGCAAAACACGTGCTAATGACAAGCCATGTCTACACAGTAAGCCAAGTGGAATTTCTGAAGAACGTAAAGGTTACTTTTAGAAAGGACTGTCCCCTGGCCGCCATCCAGGCTTTCCAGTCAGTGAAGCTTTTAGACAAATTCTTGGCTTTAAATACATGGCAAAAACCCCTTGAAGCATGTACCGAAGGCAGAGCGTTATTCTTTTACTGAGGTTTGGGGGGAGGGGGGTACCCCAGACCCTCGCAGCTCACAGCCGTCCCTGGTTGAGTTCAGGGAGCTCAGCTGCTGGAAATCCCCCAACTCACGCAGCCAACCTGTGCTGGGGATAGGTAGGGGGCTGTAGGCCACGTCCTGCCCGGAGGTTATGACTGCTAGTGAGATGGTGGTGGTCCTATGCCCTCTGCCTTCAGGAGTAGGCGGTTTTCGTTCGGATTGCTCAGCGCTGCAGTTTGCCGGGTGTGCGGGAGCATGGTCAGTGCTTGGGGTGATGTGATACTGCCCTAGAGCCAGTAAACAGCTGTGCGTGTTTCTTAAACATCTCCGCTTTCATTAAGCGTGGGCTTTCCTGGGGAGGGTGGAGTGGCTGATCTGATAGTCATCTGCACAACTGGTTGGTTGAAAGGAAATTCTAATTACTTAATCTTTGCTGTGGGCTCGGCACGCTCCAGTTTACCCAGAACTCATTGCTCAGGGATAAAACCCAACCTTTACAAAGCCAGTAAGTTCTGCCCGAGCCGCCTGAATTTTCCCCAAAGTGCAGCTCTGTGCCCCAGTGACTCTGGATTTTGCTCATTTATTACTTTACTCAATCGCATATCCTTGTACCCTCCTGGAAATGCTGGGGGCTGATGGTTTATTCCCTCCCACTGAAGTGTGATCATCGTTGCACTACTTCTTGATAACACCTGAGCATTCTCCGGGAGAGGGCCCAGCACTTTGGTATTTGTGGAAGGCAGCTCACAAATCTGTGAGCACCCAGCTCCGCAGAAACATGTGTCACCTTCCAGCCAGCCCATTACCCCAGCCTGGTGAGGGCAGATGCTTCACTGCTTTGCATGGGTGGATTCCACAAATACATGCATGCCACTGTAGAGCAGTGACTGTGTGCAGAGCAAAGGAGCCCTGTCCCACTCTCCTCTGTCCCGTTGTTGGCTGCTGACACCGTGCCCGCTTGTGAAGTGTAAAGGATTTGGTTGGTAACTGGTTTGGGAATGCCCCATATTCAGTCCGAGCACTGAATGTCTTTGCCATTATGTATTATTCATGGCTTTTGTACAAGCTGATGATGTTTTGAGGCAAAGGGAGGAATTTTGGCAAACAATTCCTTCTGTAAAAGGCATAGGGATCTTTACAAATATTGAAGCAAATGGGGGAGGTATTTTTTTAAGGTATTCTAAATATTCTTGCCAAGAATATTTATTCTTGTATAGTACTCAGTGGAACTGCTCAGAAATTGCAAGCACATCGGTGTTTTTGAAATGATGGGGCCAAGCCTTGAAGGGATCCGGCGCTTGGTGCCTATGCCAAATGAATAGAGGTACACAGAGAAAGCAATGGAAAAAAATGCTCTGTTGCATCAAGCACTTTGTACTGGCATTCTATAGCTGCAGAACCTGGTGTAGGAGTTTGTTTGGATAGTAAGTCTCACAAAAATGGGGGATTATGTGCTTGCATGGGGTTATTCATTCATAATTGAAATACTCAGCCTCTGTTCTCAAGAGGTCCACCATACCACAGCATGCTTACGAGAAACTTGTAGCTCCTAAAAAACAGACTTGAACATGGACATTTGAGATAATACCTGATGAGTTGCTGGTGTTTTGTTTAGCAGATAATGGATGAGCCCCGTCTGGGTTAGGAGAGACGTCTTATTGGCACAGCTGGGCTTCTGTGCCGTGCATACATTCCGGTTGCTGAGCGGGAAGTCGTCCGTCGTGGCCGGGCATTTTGGGAGGCTGGCAGTAATGAGTAGTGGAAATTACGGGCTCTAGGAAAGAGTATTAAGCTATGAATCACTGAATCCTCTTGTTCTGCTGCTATCAGCTGGCAGGTCTTTTTCTGGGAAATAAAAAACTGGTAATGCATTCTTGGTCATTTTCAGTGACTCGAAGGCTCAGACCGTCTAAGAACTCTCAGCCTAATGGGGGATTTTGCCTGTTTTTATACAGACCCATCCTTGCATGAGTTAGTACTGCAGTGCATTCCCAAAGTCCATATTTATTCCAGTGTACACTCTTTCCCCCCTGTATGTGCCTGCCACCTTGAGTGCTGGCTGCACCTGGAAGAGGCATCTCGTGGTAAAATCCAGATTCATCCCTAAGCCTCCACCCCAGCCAGTACTGCCAACACATTCATCATTCTCTTTTCTTTCTGCAAATTTCCCACAGTCTATCAACCTCTAGCTGGTACTGAGACACTGAGGGCAGCATGTATTGTATTTATTTGCATGTAGCAGGGAAGAAAGATGAGAGCAGTAGTTTTTATTATTATTATTTATTTACCTCTATGCCTCCTGTCAAAGAGTGTGATAGAAAGCCTTTCTCCTCCACATTGCTATTTCCAGGGCAGCATAGCTCAGACCCGGGTAATCTCGAGCTGATGGGTGCTCTGCGTGAAATAAATGCACTGTGTCAGCTCAAACATCTCCATGCCAAAAAAATCCTAGCTCATACTGGAACTTTTATGACCACTGTGACAGTGGAATAGTCTGGCTGATCACAGCACGCTGCTGAGCAGTTTCCTGTTGTGAAGTCCATAAAGTGCCACTTCATGGTCAACAGGAGAGAGGTGCTGAAAATCACGGGTAGGTGAAGGCACATCACGCTGCGGAAAAGGAGGGAGTGCGGCTTCACATCGGGTGCTGCTCGCTGTGCCATCGACAGGTGCTGGCAGTCCAGCCATGGGTGCCCAACACCGAGTGGCACTGGCTGCTTCGTGCCCACCATAGGGCCATGAGGACCATCTCATGCCCAACAGGAGGACAGCGAGGGCCGCCCTCTGGACCTGGTGGAGACCTGGGGGAAAGCATGAGGAGATGGATCTCCATCACTTCTCTTGTTTGTGGACTGGCTTGCTTTGTGTTTGCTCTTCTTTTCTTTTGGCAGTGGTTTTGAGGATTTAGAAGTTTCACAACTGATTTTGACGGGACCAAGGTTTTGCATTCTTTGTATCTTAATAAAAATAAATGTAAAGCTGTAGCTGCTGATCTGGGAGTTTAGTTTCTATGTTTAGCGGGATCTAATCTCCTGATTCTTCTTTCTTTTGTAATTTATAACCTAAACAATCAAATCCATCCTGCGTTCCACTTGGTTGTGCACCACTTAACTGCTTGGTACCAGCAGAATATATCCTAATTTAGTTGAATTGTTGTTACTTCAATGCCATTTAAAGCAGCAGTGATTGCCACTCATTATCATTAGGCTAAAGCGATTGCCTTAGAAGGCTCCTAATAAGGAGAACGTCCCAATTAAGTAGAATGTGTTGTGCTAACAAACTCCTTACAAGAAAAGATGTCACAGCCGTGTGTAGCAATATAATTCTATTATCTCGTCTTCCTATAACATCTGTTCTAATAACTCACAGAGGTATTCTGCTTTGGATAACGATCATCCATTCTGGCTTCTGATGAAATCAAATCCAGCTCAGCTGGGGTACTGCCCTGAAAACGATCACACGGCTTTGGAAGAAACTGCTCTCCAGATATGCAAACAGTTGCTGAAATTTCCAATTGCAAGGAGCCAGAGACAAAATTGCTAAGACGAAACCTCCACACTTGGCCAGATGAAATAAAGAAGTTGCACTCGCGCAGCTCAGATGATTGCAGTCGTTCTGGAAGCTCCTGCTGGTAGGATCCCAGCCCCTACGGTTTGCGCAACTTCTGTTTGTCGTTTATCAGTGGTTGCTGCTGTTGATCCCTTTTTGGCAGATGTGTTAGGATCTCCGTTATTCTCATTTTTCAGCATTTTTCATTTGCTCTTCTACTGACTTTTCCAGGAGAGAAAGGGTGATCTCTTGTGGTTAAACAGCATAACTAGAGGCCTCGTGCTCTCTTCCTGCTTTTCTCTGATATTTCTTATTTCACCTTGAATTAGTTACTAAGCACTGCAGTGCTTTACTTTCATTTCACATATAAATTGGACGTGCATGTTATCTTAGCTGCTTAACACCAGCACCTGGAGGCTAAGTGGAGAGCTGGTAATGCTTCTTAACGGCTTCGGTTAGTAGGTGTTAAAAACGCACAAACCAGTGTTACTTTCGTGTCTTGCATCGGATTCCTGCGCCTATCCCACGTTTCCTCATTTGGGCTGCTCTGCCTCCTCTGCGACTTTGATTCTGGAAACTTTTTATCACCTTCTAGCTTTCCCAAGCTCTTTGCATTTTCTCCATGCAAAGCCACTCCCTGTTATTTAACCAGGCTGGAATGTGTGGAAAGAAGACACTTTGCACTCCTTGCCTTGAATACTTTCCAGGCCTTCAGTTAACTGAAAGCACTGGTTGATATGATAAGCATTAAGGTTTTCCCCATAGTCTCATTTCTGTAAGGAGAAGTCAAGATGTTTTCCGTCTGCCTTGCCTCTCAGTTTGACAGGCTGAGCTTAGGAGTCATGGTGCATGTTGCCTGCTGTTGGCAACCCAGGTTGGAGGGAGCTTCTGCATAGTTGGAGTGAATTAGAATTCACCATCTCATGGAGTTGGACTTGATGATCCTTACTGGGTCCCTTTCAGCTCGGGACATTCTACGATTCTATATTCTCTGCATTGGTGTTGGGGTGCTGAGTTCTGGGTGTTGCACAGCATGCTTCAAAATCTGTGGCATGGTGCCTCTTCCCAACATGCTTGTGGCTGCCTCAGCAGCCAAGTGTGGGGTCAAGAGAGAGATCTTCTGTGTGTCGGAATATCAAGCGTGTGGGGTTTGCACCTGCTGAAGTGTATTGGCATTGTAAAGGTAGTTGGCAACACTTCTGTCCTTTTTCTCTCTTTCCAAGAGGCCTTTTGCCGTAGATCTCAAGGTTGCTGTCCGGTGCTGGGAAATATTTTTGTACTTGTGGAATAAAAGGGATTTTTTGATTGAATGTTTTGTGAACTCTTGAAGTTCTTATGATACTTTATGAGAGCAGGAGACAGAACTCAAAAACATTCTAGTCTAAAAAGTCAAATGGTTAAAATAATTTGATGGAATTCCAACCCCTGAACTTAGTCCTCCTGGGAAGGCGGGCATTCATTGGAGCAATGAGCAGCACTGAGTTTTGGGGACAGTTCAGGGTTAACTACCATTTTCAGGCTCATTTTACAGAGTAATTTGCCCGATACCTTCCCAGCACTCTTAATCTCTATAAACTCATGGAAGAATCCATGCTGTGGGAGTATAAGAAGTAAGTTTTCCAGATATGTATGTTTGCTTAAGATGTAAGAGATAGATAAAGAAAGATATCAAAGATGCTTTGAATTATTTTCTACTGAAACTGGGAGCCCTTCATTAAAGAAAAAAAAACCAAAACAGTAGCAGCAAAACCTTCCTGCTTCTATCTAGGCTGTAAATTCACATATAGGGAAAATTCTAGCAGTCTTCTCAAAGGAAAGAATAATAATGTGCAAAAAACTGTTATACAGTCTTTACAGTGCTTGTATTCTTAGTCAAAACAAATGAATGTGTGTTTGGTTCCTGTGAGATGCCTCTGCGTGGGTCATTTGGATCACATTGCATAGTGGGCATTTATATCAATTTAGCACTATTGGAAGTTGGTTTTGTTTTAGACCATGGGATTTGAAGGAGAGAGAAGACAAATAATTTGAAACTCAGGCAGCCTTTAGTTTGTCTCTTTGTGTATACGTATATATAGCAAACTGAATTCAGTGGTACCTGCATGATCTTATGATCATACACAGTCGATTTTCTGTATGCTCAAGTAATAGCTTGATCAAATGCCTCTGGACTCCTTGAAATACAACTGTGACCTTCAGAAAGGAGTTTACACTAGGTAAGAAGAGGAGGGATTGAACGGAAACTTCAGGCCTGCAGTAACTGGAACTGCACATTTAGGTTCTGTTCAGAATCATGGAACGGTTTCAGTTGGACATTGTGTAGTCATGGTGGTGTAGTGAGTGTGTACAGAAGACTGCACGTATCAATTTTTTACTGTTTTGCCCTTTGATCTGCCTTTGCCCAATGCAGATAGCTGGGTGGTGACAACAGCAGACCATGGTCCACGGGAAGCCTTCAGGTTCCGATGTTGCAGTGGATGTGAAACCCCATTGCCAGTTCTGGCATACAGGCACTATGGATGCCAGCACTTCAGGAATCAACTGTTTTGCAACACTTGCAAACAGCTGGCAGATAAATAAATGCAGATGACTGTCTAAATAGAGGAACAGCGGAGGAGGCTTAGATTTTTTGATGACTTCTCTGTGTTTAGGTGAAACGTGGGTTACAAACCCTGTGCTTCTCCTGCCGTGAAAGCTGAGGAGGTTTCCCAGCTGCTACTGTGTCCTGTGTTGGAGCTGCTGTGGGCCCTCAGGTTTTTCAGGCGCTAAGGAGCTGGGACAAGTTCTGCAAAGGGTTGCTACGCAGCGCTGCATTTGGGATGTTAGTGGGATGGGTGCACACCACTGTCATGCTGTAAGGACTGTACCCATAGCTCCATGCCAGCTCTCTCAGTGTCACAGCAACGTGCCAAAATCTGCCCTCCCAGCATGAGAAGTGGAAATTTGCATGGGGAAACCAGAACAGAGCTACCAGGTACCTCTGGCTTTAGAAGAGATTGTATGAAGGTTTGAAAGACTTGGTGCTTCTACAAAATCGGGCATCTTCAGTGTCATTCTGTGCAATGCTTCTTTGGTTTGAGATTTTTAGATCTTTGGGGATGGAGCTCTGGCTTACATTTCCACTGAGCCCAGAGGGCAGGAAAAATGTAGAGTGTATTAATTGTGCATCGGATCTTCCCTGTGATGGTTGTATTTTTCTCCCTGGAGATTTGGGTGAAGAGCACAAGGAGCTTGTCACTGTGAGTTTTTTGGCATGCTGCTGATTTAAAAGTATTTTTGTTGTGTTTCTCTGCAGCCTTTTACCTACAGACTGCAAGGCAGGCTGAGGCCAAGGGCAAACTGAAAACAGCAGCTTATAAAGCAAACTTTGGGTTTGACCCGTTCTGGATGTTTTAGACAGATACCTGTCCCAAGGATCTTACAGACAAGCGTGACAAGAGGTGACAAAAGCCAAACACACAGGAGTGCTTTGGTTGTTTCTCATTGCTCCAGTGATTCATAGCAGTCATAAATGCAACGTATGGCTGCCGTACATCACCATGGGCATGGAGCAGCCAGGGGCATGTCGCGTGTGGCCCCACATTCATCCTGCTACAGCAGACTGCTTGATTTCTACTCTAGTGAATTGGAGGGAAGATGAGGAATAAAGCAATGTGCAAAGAAGAGCACAGGGCTGAGTAACCATGCAGAAAGAAAGGACATTTAGCAATGCCAGGCGAGAGAAAAGACAGATATTGCAGTTGATTTCTGAAGATACTGCACAGAAATCTTTGGCTTGGAATGACAGCATCAGCAGCAACAGTCAGGAGAGCAAAAAAAGCAAGGGAAAAAGCCCTGTCTTTCAGGGTGTTGGAAACATAAGATCCTTACCTGTGCATCAAGTGTAGCGCAGTGGGGCTGAAGCTGTAGCTGACAAAGCAAATGAATAACGCCAGTCAGCAGGGAATTAACATGAGGAGGTTGAACGGTAGCCAAGCCAGTGAAAGCAGGTGATGGCTATTTAAATGTTTCTATTTATATAAAGAAGACATTTATAATAACCAAGTTTTTACCTTTTTTTGCTTTCCTCTTCAATTCGGCATGTTCCCTTCTTGCTAGGGTGCAGTTTCCTTCCATAGTCATTCATCAGCAAGTTTCAGCTTTACATGAAACACTGATAAAATAGAGCAGGTTTTTCTGCCAAAAAGCATTTTAGTAACTTTTCTTTAATTGTTTTGGGGGAAAACAGTTGAAGCTAGGAAAGTGGCAGAGTTGTGTGCTCGAGCATAGAATTCCCTCTCTCCATTCCGGCAAAAAAAGAAATGCTCTCCAGCAAAATGATGAGAGTTATAAAAAATCTTCCAGCACACCACTGGTCACCCACTGCGGTCAATTATAGTTGTGAAGCTGGCGTGTAAGAATCAGATGTTTGGCTATTGCATGGCTTTCATCATGTCACACTCAAGTGAAAAAACTCTTTGGCATGACATATCCTATAATTTGCTAAGTTTTCTAACAATGGTACATTTTGCATTTCATTTGCACTTTTCATCTGAAAACCTAAGAATACACTTCCCTCGCTATGGAACAGAGTAATTAATCATCAAGGCTGTTTGTAAGGAAAAGTGCGGCTGTGGGAGCATGCAGAGACAAAAATGAGAATCAAATATCTGTATGCCACCGCTCATCACTCAGAGACTGCTCTCCTGTGCATCTTATGATTTTAAACCATTTAAATCCTGTTCATAAAGGTACCTTAAAACGGCATTTTTTTCCACACTTAAGATGTATTTTCACAAAACAATATTTTCTTGTTGGGTACTCTTTGTGTTTTAAAGATGACATAAAGTTGTTTGTACTATTTCTTGTTTTTAGAAGTCTTGTAGAGTATTTGATGTTACACATCTGTTTTCTTCAGGGAAGAGTCTTCTAATTTTGTCTTAATTTCTATCCATTAAAATTATGAAGAGTAATCTAAATAAATGAGAAACATTTCCGAGAGAGAATACTTATTAAAATATGCAGGCAAGTCTACATTCTAAATCCAGGTGTTGAACATCTCCAGGTCTGCGCATCTACAGAATATAAATGTCATGCTAAGTGTTGATTCAAGGCAAACACTAAGTGATCAGAAGTGAATTTGGAAAGCTTGTTTGGTAATTTTTGATTGCTTGTTTGATATTTTTTCACTGCTGCCCCTTTTTACCCCTTACCTCAGTGCTTTTAATCCCTTAGTCACGATTGCTGTGTCAGATGCCCTGTATCCTTGCCCACAGCCCTTCTCATACGCACGTGGTTCGACTGCGGTGGCCACAACGCTGGGCCTGCAGTCAGGACTGGGATTATGGCTGCTCCTGCTTTTCTATCCCCAGTGCTCAAACAGGCTATTAAGGCATTTGCTCTGGTCTTGCTGTTGTGTGGGGAGGGGAAGCCAGGTTCAGCCTGCTGAACAGCCCTACAGCCATGGGGCACGAGGCCTTTGGACCTGTTTTTTCCAGTGTGTGCCCCCTGGTTTTCACAGAGAGTGCACTCACTGAGCCTTCACCGCCTCTCTTCTCTCAAAATGCGTGTTTTTAGGCCCATGCTGCAAGTAGAACTTTTAGACTGGACTGTTTGCAGGCAGAGGGGATCGATGTGAAGCTGGTGGAGCTAACAAAGTGTCTGAGAAACGTCCTATTCCAAGAGCACTGATTGCCTGGCCTTGTGGTACTCCAAAACAGTGATGTTTGCCGGACTGTCTAAATACCAAAATAAACAAGAGGTTAAGGCAGCCATTCAGCAAGAGACTGCTGAGTGTTATATACCTACCAGAGGAGTTGTTGATGACCCTTCCCTGGAGGCTTTCAAGGCCAGGTTGGATGGTGCCCTGGGCAGCCTGAGCTGGTGGGGGGCAGCCCTGCCCGTGGCACGAGGTTGGAACTGAGTGGGCTTTGAGGTCCCTTCCAGTCCAAGCCACTCTGTGATTCTATGATACTAACAGAATTACTGATTAATAGAGTTAGTTACTAGTTACTTCCTGAGCTGGGAGTTCTCCCTTCTGAAGATGCAAGATATGTACCTTTTTCTTAAGGCATTTTGTAAAGTTTTTTCTTGGTCCTTAAGGGGGAACTTCTCCCCTGTGCTTAAAAGGAACAAAGAGCAAAAAAAAAAAAAAAAAAAAAAAAGGAACAAAGCTAATTGAAAAAAAAAAAAATTTCCTACTTTATCTTATTTTCAAAGCAAATTGTTGCAAATCCCACAATCAGAGATAGGATGGAATTTAATTACCATAAAGAGGTACAACCCCACTGCCTCTTGGAGGTGTCCGCTTGTGTGGTCCCCGAGGGATTTGGAAGGCAATGCTGTGGACAAGCTTGGCCATAGTTGCTTATTCCCAGACCTCAGGAAGGGAGGAGAGCTTACTGTCCAGGGTGGGCTTCCATATATCTGTTACTCAAGGATGGTAATGAAGCGTTTGCTGTTGTACATAAGTTCTGTTTTGTAGCATGACAGTGATTTTGATTAATAAACACATGCCCTCTGTCTGCCCCTGAGGGTTTAGATATCGTGGCAGAAAGTGACTTTTGTGCCTGCATGGATGAGTATTGTAATTTTTTTTTTTATGTCAGTAGCTTTGCTTATGCCTCCCCATAAAATTCACTGCTTTGAAGGCTTCTGCATGATGGGTTTTTGAAACTTACGCAGTTCTGTTGTCGGGAGCTGTATTTACTAAAAAAATTCAATAAACTCATCAATGACACAGCAGGCATCTTGATGCTGCTGTCCATTATCTTGGCAATTGTCAGTGGAATTCCCCATACAGGAAAATCCTGTAAATGTATCAGCCTTCTTATGTATAATTTTAAAGTTAATCTTTGAGGATTCTGTTGCTGAGATACCATGGTTTTGGAGTAGTTTCTAGAAGGCTACTTTTGGAACCTTCTTGACCTCCACCTTGAGCAGTTACATGGGATTTTCTGTAAGCATCATCCGTTGGTGACATCATGAGCGACTTGAGGATATTCAGAAGAGTTAATGAGGGCCACTTCTGAGAACATGAGTCATCTGTAACATTGAGTTACAAATGCTTATTGTCTTTGGGCCTTGGAATGTTCCCAGACTATGAGGTGGTGACAGCAATAGTGGCTGAAATTACATGGAACTTCTGTTTTTTTTTTACCCACTGTAGGTGTTCTCTGCCTGCCAGACAGCTTGAACCTTCACAAAGACCAGCAGCGGTCAAACAAGCCTGGGGAAGTGCAGATGTTCAGCCAGTCCGAGCTAAGGACCATCGAGCAGTCTTTACTGGCTACGCGTGTGGGGAGCATTGCCGAGCTCAGTAAGTACAAGGTTGTTTATAGTGCTTGGATTTCTTTCCTCAAAGTAAAACAAAGCCACCTCCATTGTCTGGCTGTGCTGCGGGAAGACAAGGGCACGTGTGTAAGGTTGAAGGAGACATTGGGGCAGACTTTAGCCATGTTTATGCTTCGTGGCTGGCATTGAAACTTGAAGCTGGAGCCACAGGAGGAAAGAAGTCTTAGCAATGGATACAGCTTGTTTGCACACACTGGTCTTAGTTTTAAAGGTGAGAGATCCTTTATTTCATCTTCCTTACGTTGTGTTTGAGAACACCTCGCAGCTCTGCTATGCTTGCAGGTGTCTACATAGTGACGTCCTGTTTTGAGATGGGCAAGCAAAAAGATAAAGGTTGCAGTACATTAAGGAAATAGTCATGGATTAAAGCAGAGTTGTGTCCATCTGTGTTACAGGAGAGGTCCCTCACTCTTCCTGCCTTTCTCCAGTTTTAGCAGAGGAAGAAAAACACCGCTCAGACCTGAAACAGAGCAATTAGCAACTGGAAGATAAATAATTTGTTATTAATCAAAACACTTTTTGAGAAATGTGCCTAATTATTATATCTGAAAGCTTTGATTGCAGCACAGATAAATTATTTACAGTTTTCTGAATACTACCTAGGTGCTCTGATGGCAGGAGGCAAATGCCATGTAAATCGTCATACAACATGGAGTTTACAGTTAGCAAAAGAGCCTTCATGGGATTTTTTATTAGGAAAGGAGCCTTCCAATCACATTAATGGTCCAGAGAGAGAGAGTTATGGATGGGAAAACAGATGTTCAGAAAAAAAAGTTTTTTGTTTTCTGTTTTCCCGAGCTCTACTTTGAAATACTGGGGAGAAACTGTAGAGTCAAATGTAAAAACTCATGTAACCTAGCTTACTGTTCTTAATGTTGGATTCTGTGTGATCAACACTAAACAATACACATTGTGATCTCAGGTGCAATTTCTCAGCCTTTTCTGTAGCAACGGGAGCAATGAAATGCAGCCTGTCAGGGCTCAGTTTACGTGCTGTTTATGAGCCCAGTGGATGCACCATGAATGTTTATCTGCAAGCCACAGTATAAATCTCTGTTTTCAACTTGCTAATTTTCCTCTGTTCTGGTGAAATGTCAACAAGCCAAGAGCTCTTACATGCCTTAGCGTGAAGTGTTGCTCAGTCTCTGGAATCAGGTGTTCAGTGTTATTCAAATTAAGTAATTTATGCTTATTTATTTCACACATGTGAAATACACAACAGTACTTTCCGTGTGCCTAGTAAATTATTCATGATCCTTCTCCCGCTCTTAAGGTACGTATGGTTGATTTTTAGTAAGAGATTTGTGGATATTTCAGGTTTTTTTTTTCAGTTTTGGACTATTTTGTACCTCTATACACAACAAAAGACCCAGGATCTTTAAGACCCCCGCAACCCTGGTGAATATGGTTTGCTCTGTGTGTGTCTATTGACTCCAAACGCAGGCAAAACACTCTTCAGGGTGGCCAACTTGAAGAACACAGCGCCTCAGTGGGAGTTAGATGCAGCTGTCAGAGAGAGCTTGGCACACAGCAGGCTGACAGCACTCCAGAAAGCCCTCTGGACAGCAGTGGGGGCACCTCCCCATCCTCTGCAAGCAGATGCATGTCGTGGAAGAAATCGTAGGAGTAGTGGTAACTGGCAAAGCTTGCAAGGCTTTCTGTTCAAGCGGATAGAAATCTGTGCCGTAGAGCGATGCTGGTGCAGAGTTCAAAATTCTGAAGCATTGAGGGAAGTGCTGAGTGTCAGTGAGCTGAACGTGTGGATTTAGGGGAAAATCATAAAACAGATGAAAATGTAGAGATACAAGGGGTATTGCTGCCTGTTCAGCACTTGTGTGTCTGCCTCTGAAATCAGCGCTGGCTGTGGTCTGAAGATTACAGCAAGCCGTGGCTATGGAGGAAGACTGGGGAAGCAGCAGCGGGGCAGAACCATGGGAAACACCTGGGCATCACATTGCATCAGTGGGACTGAGGAAGTGGAGGAAGATATCTGATTGCCACAGTGTGGGGTAAGGGTTGTAGAGCCTTAGAATTGGTGTTCTGGAGAGAAAAGAGGATATAGCAAGTTCTGGCATGGAGAAGGTGGGATGTGAGGGAAGCATTACGTACGTAACAGCCCCTGCTCTTGTGTGGATGAATCAAGGGAGTGGGCAAGACTTTGAAAGAGAAGGGAATTAAGAGCATAGTGGCTGTAAAGAGAGGAGTAAGTTGAAACAAAGGATGAGTGCCAAGGATGAAAGCTTGACGTGCTGTGGTAATGGAGCAGCAGAACCCAAGTGTGTGTCTGTAACATCCCATAGCTTGCAGTGTCCCACGAGTCAGGATTTAATTTCCGTGTTCTCCATAACTGCACAGGAAATGAGGGCAGAGTGATCTTTCAATAAAGAAACTACTTTTATTTCAGAGGTGGGAAAAAGAAAGTGATTCTAATTGAATGAGATTTCCTATAGTTTAGCAACATTAATAATGAAAGCAAGGAGAGCATGCAGAATAACTAGGTTTAACTAATGCATGTACATTTCATTGGAGGAAAGACATCCCTCACTCTTGGTTCTGCCCAGCGTCTTCACACGTAGCAGTGTGAGCAGCTGCCAGAGTCATGGAGAACAGGAAATCAAATCTATCCCTTGCAAGATGACAGTTGGCAAGCGGGGCCTGCTTACTGTCCAGCATCTGTATTTCTGCTCAGGCCTTCTCAATTTCTTCCTAGTGTTTGTCTCTGTCCCAGGTGGAAAATAGAGTTACTTATCCTAAGTGAAAAGCATGGCATAGTGTGGTATCCCCACCTTCTCCTATGTGTGGTACCCTCATTCATCTTCTACCTTCATGTTCTCTCCTGCTGATCTTCTTAGTCCTTTTTTCTTTCCTCTTTCTTTTCAGTCAAGGGCTAACAGTTATGCAGGGGAGGGCTGAAGATTTGCTGGGGAAAAAATTTCCCCTTTTGCCTGCAGCAGGAAAGGAATTACTGGTGTCACTTATGGCAATTTGAGCTATTTGGTTTGGCTGTGTTATTCCTTTAAGAAATGCAGAAATCGTGTGGTGTGGCAGACGAGTACTAGATCTACTGTCATGCCAATGAGGAACTGCTTCTTAGAATGCTGTGGTAAGGGCTTTTGAGGACATTTTTGGGGATAACTGAATATCTCTCTGCCAGCTTCACGCTTCCTGAAGCTGGCACACCTCGATTGGTGCCATTTGTCAGGATCTGCTGGAGGATATCAACCAGCAGCCTTTCGTCCCCAAATCTGCAGAGCATGCTGACAGGCTGTCGGTGCTGCAGTGTGCCCGTCCCACTGGGCATGGTCATCCACCAAAGGGGTGCAGGATGGCTGGAAGTTGTCCAGAATTTCCTTTCCTTCCTGCCCTTGCCTGGAAACTTCAGTATCCATCAGTGGTGATACCTGTGGGTGAAGTTCATGGTCATCTGGACTGTGATATTAGCATTTGTTCATTTTTGCTGTTAGCACATTAGAAAAGGCCATTTAGGTGAGCTGTGTCTCCCCAGGGGCGACAGGTAAGAGAGAAGTTGGGAAGTGGTGGGGTCATGAGCACAGCTGTAGAGGAATGCTAACACAGTCCACTGCAGAGGGGAAGGTTGACCTTTGGTGAGGTGTCCTCAGGTGCAGCCAAACTCATGGATGCTGCTCTGGTGCCCACAGATCCTACTTGCCCCTACAGCGTGGTGTTACCTCTGCTCTCATCTCATGGAGTCAGCAGGTTGGATGCAATGGCATGGGCACTGGTTGTCTCTGGGACATCCCGGCATGGCAGAGCAGTGCTGCTAGCTCTGTGGTGCTCTTCTGAAAGTAGGAAGTAGTACTGCTGACCTTTGGAAAATCAAAGCAAGGTTTTGTCTCTAGGATTCAAGAGGGGAATGTAAATAGAGACCTAATTCTGTAACGTAATTACTGAGGTAATATGTGATTCTGAGAAAAAGGCTTGAAAAATTAATGTGAAACCTTATTCATTAAAATATAATGAACATGGCACAAAGTTAAGGAACAACAGTAAATTTTGCCTATGTTATATTGGCATTTTAGTATTCAGGAATTGTAATTGCCTACTACAGTGTGTTTTAAAATAATGTCATTTCATTTGAAATGCTTATTATATAGAGAACATTGGGAAGAACTGAAGCACATCTAAAATAATAGGATTTTAAAGAGCAGCTTGACAGTATTTCACTGTTTATTCTTAGAGAAAATATTTCCAGACTAGGAGAATTCTTCTGGATTTTCAGTTTTTTCCCTTTAATCTCCTTCCTTTTTAGTCAGAGAAAAATAGCTAGACAGGATAGCTAAAAGTGAGAGCTCTGGCTGTTGAAAGATCCCATGATACTGCATTTTGACCTTTGAATTTTTTTTTCCTAACTTCTTTCTGTGCATGTTTGCAATCCACAAACATTTGTTATATTTAAGGGCACAACACACTCAACACTCCTACTCGTCGCTCATCTGAAAATACTGGTGCTGGATCTAATCGGAGACGGGATGCAGAAGGGATGAGATTTAGAACCGGAGGTTGCTGTCCTTTGTGACACTCTCTTGTGCATGCATGCGTGTGGTGACAAGAAAGAGCAGAGCCTTTTAGGGTGTGGACAGCACTTCTGGCACCAAGAAGTCTCCTCCCTGACTTTGGGTAAAGAATGTAAGGTTTTAGAGTCTGGCCAACTTGGGAAAACCACCATGTGCTGGAGCACAAGGGAAAGGCTCCAACCATAAGGGCTGTGTCTCTTGAGCAACACAGAGAACTAAACTGTGGGTTAGGATATCACCCAAATTTATCTGCATGTGTGTCTCCAGGTTAGAGAAGCAGATCACTGCCTGGGGCCTGCTTTGGGTCCAGAGATGACCAGTTCGCTCTGGCCTTCCTTGGTGGGAAGTTGGCTATCCAGTCTTGTGCAAACCATGGTGATTGGTAATGGGGAGGTTTTACTCTTGAGTGTTAACTGGGATGAATAGGTGTTTTTACTTGAAACTGGGGCAATCTGAAGATGAGGATGTAACTTAACACTGCTGATCTGAGTGCTTTTTAGCCTTCGAATGATGTTTAACTTAAAGAGCTTCCAACTTTGATGTTCAAGCCGGTATTTCCTCCACATCACCACTCAGGTCTCAGCGAGGTTTTCCTTTTCACCACTGGAAAAATGTTACTCTTCCCTATCATCCTCCCTGTGCCTCCACAGTGCTGAATGTATGTGTTTCCAAAATAACAGGCTCCCGGTAGATCTTGGCACACTTTAGAGATGAAAGGAAGGGTTACTGCTCAAGCACTAGTAGAAATGTGCTTGTACATACCAACACTGTTTTTCATTTCTCCTCGCAGCCCCAGCCAAGGAGATGATGAAAGTCAGCATCCCCTCCCTTGTCTTTTCATCTAGTCTCATTCCTGTGCAAGCAATGGGGGAGGGCTGCAGGAGCCATACAAATTGTTTCCTATATTGTAAATAAGAAGTTAAGTCCAGGCTTAAGCAAATGCTAGGATAAAGGTATTTGCTGGAACGGTGGCATCTGAAGGAGAATTGTTGTAAGCACTGTGCTTATTTGCTGCCAGAACAAAAGCACTATTTGTCAGATATTTTTCTTAGACTAAGCAGCACTGTAGAGAAAGACCAGAGTTTTTCCTCAGTTAACAGTTCTCTTCACTCAGTGCAGTGCAGAGCTAAGCAGGAATACTGGCTGAGTCCTGCAATTCATATGGCAGTGCTCCCTTCAGTGTAGAGTTTGGCCATAGAGTTGACAGCTTCCATGGGTATACGTTGGGATAACCCAGCGTATCAGCTCAGGACTCCCCTGCATAAATCACCTTTGAGGTACAGACTCTTAAAACAGCATTTTCCTTTCCTTAAGTTTGCTGTCATCCCAGCTCATGCTGTGCAGACCACAGGCAGTCAGCTGGGGCAGAGTGAACATGCTTCTCCTGGCCTGCTCGGGCATATGGGGCTCTTAATTCAGTGTATGGGTCCATGTCAGGACAGAGAAAAATCCAATTACGGTGCTACAAAAAGGCAGAGTGAAGGGCTCTGCCTTAGGTTAGCAGATGAACTTCTGAGTCAAAGGCTGTTTTGTTTGGAGCTGACATTGTGTGAGGGGAATCAAACGTAAACATTATGTTTGCCTCATTGGATAGGAGATTTTGAAGGTAAGAATATTATTATAATAGGTATGTAAAGTTGAAAAGGTTTAATTATTATTGTGGCTTTTTAATGGGATATATTCAATCCTTTTTCTATCTTCAAAGGCTCTACAAACACTAAACCGCACACACACATACTCTGTCATATAAATAGAACCTTCTTGTGATGGTGGGATAAGATGAGATAAAAAGTTAAATGATCTGTTGGGGGCCACAGAGGAGCCGAAATTGGCTGCTTGTGTACTGGTCCTGTCTTTTGGTGCTGAATTCAGAGCTTGGGACCACAGCTCCTTCCTTGTGCTTTTCTGTAGGAGAGATAAGTGGCTGTTAGGAAAACAGAAAATTACCTGGGATACCAGGGAGCAGTTTCACACAGGGGCACAATGTTGGCGCCGTAGACAAGCAGATATGATATAAATGGGGAGGTTACTGCTAGGTGAGCTCAGTGATGATTCTGCAGCAGGCAGGGTATTCCAGTGACTGTGTGTTATGCCACCCCAAGTGCACCCATACCCCCAGGCAGCTGGCTCTTGGATCTGGAGTATACTGTGTGCCAAGAATAGCATAGCTCCATGTTTGAATGTACATGATTCATGCACACAGTAAGGTATGTGATAGACACTTTCTTGTGTGCCCCCACCCTAGCTTTCTGCAGACTCCTTTCCTAGTACAGATGGCAGTTAACGATAAAGACCTCCAGTAAATCATCTCAGGGAAGGTTTTGCTCAAGCAGTTTTTGCTCAGCTGACTTTTGAACATACCGACTGATGGACTACCAGAGGCAGAGCAAACATGTAGGAGCAGTGCAGCTGGTATCATAAATGTATGGATGCTTTGGGCAGCTGACTGAGCAGATGACTGCAGGCACTCTGCTGTCATACAAGAGGCGCAGTTAAACTGCTTGTATTCACCTGCATTCATGCGCTTACAGGCATACGCCTGGGTGAGCTGTAGCAATACATCACTTTGATGCAGAAACCAGATGCAACAGGCAGGCAGGAAGGGAGAGAGACTTTGCTACAGTGTAGGGAGGATGCAGGATGCCATGGCTACCAGATAGCAATCTAACTGGATAGGTCTCGATTTATAATCAGGGTTATAATTCATATTTTCAACACAGTCTCTCCAGAGCTGGCCCTGAGCAAAAGCTGTAGATCCAAGCCCTTAACACTGAGCTGTGAGATGAATCCATATCAAGAAAGGGAATTTGAACCTGAGTCATGTGCTTGTAAGGGGGCAAACTTTGGAAACTGCTGGCCATGCTGTGGAATTTGGTATCTGAAGTGTAGCTCTCTGTCCCAAACTTCTCTTGATGATGTGGACAGCTCTGAAGGACAGACAGAACTGCAGCTCGTGGCTCTGTCCCGCTCTTGAAGGAGAACTTGTTCACTCAAGGAACACTGTGAAGCAGCAGTGCTTGCTGTCCATAAGCTCCACTGCAGGGCATGACTCTCCAGAGCAGGCCAACGCACACATTGGAGTCATGAAGGGTTCGAGGGGTGGTCAGACCACTGTTACTGAACCAGTGGGTTTCGCTTGCAGTATATTCTCACACGTGCTCTATAAATATGGCCTACTGCTCAGTGCCCTAGGGTCACGCCTGAAGAGATCTGTGGTGGCACCAAAGATACTCCTCCCACTCCTGAGCTTTGAAGGGATGACACAGGTAGAACAACTGTGCACAGAAATATTGTTTCTAAGTTGTTCTTGGAACAAGAAAAACTTGAGATTGGTGTCATCAGGAGCGGCTCAGCAAGGATCAGCCCAACGTCATTCACCAGTTGGTCATGGCTGTGCAAGCACACACCCAGCTGAACATTTTAGGCTGCACATCTCTGTCCCTCTGAAAACAGTGAGCCTGCTCCTAAGCAGGTGGGCTTGGAAGATCAAGTCCATCATGCCAGACCATAAAATCCTGAAGGAAGTTTGTCAGAAGAGGGGTATTAGACATCTGCTCTTTCCTCCTTCTTCCTCGTTTTGTTTTGCTGCTTTTTTTCCCCGTCCTCTGTTAAACAACATGAAATGGACATGTTACTTCGTAAACATTGGGGTCTAAAATAAGAACAGCGAGGGTAACAGGTTTTACTGAAGGCATTCACCGTCATAAAATGTTTAGCTGGTGACCGTTGAGAGGGCTGGAGCATTCCAATTGCATGCTGCGGGTTGCTGAATGTAGCACCCCCGTGCAGCCTAACCTTCCCTGTCACATCACATCTCCAACTTGCAGTCAGTGAAGCTATTCCTTAAATATTCAGTATGGCCTTAAACCAGGCCCGTGTCACAGCACGCATGTTATATAATATTCTGAATCTTTAAATTAAACGTTATGTATGTGGGTCTTGAGTTCATAAAAAGCACTGAGGGGCCCTTCTTCTTGTAGTCATGGGAAGGTGATAGTGCTGGTGGCTGTGGCCCTGCTTTCTCCAGCCCTTTGCTGGCAGGCGGGCCCAGCCTGGCTTTCTCAGGGCTGCCAAGCTCATCCTGGCCCTGCCGCTGTCTTTGCTGTGTTCCAGGAGCCTTCCCTCCAGTTCTGGCTTCCTAGCTTCACAACACAAACACGCCCGCGCATCCCCCCGCCTCGCTGCTCGTTTCTTGTCTGTCCCACACGATGGGATGTCTTCCTTTCCCCGGTTCTGCCAGCACAACAGTTGGTGTGGCGGCTCATTTGGCTCGCGTTGCATAAATTGTGGAAGTGTTTATTTGGTTTAAATTAAAAACAAAGTCATGTTGGCGAGGTTTTTCATCAGGCAGCTCAGTTCCGCGGTCTGCTCTGCAGATGGGTTGCAGGCCATGGCACAGGGGCAGGAGGGAGCACAGGGGATATGGGGCATGGATCTCTGCCCAGCCCCCTGCATCATGACACCACAGCCATCGGGAGCAGCATCAGCGTGTTACAAATCCAATCTGGGATTTATTTTAGTTTTTTGGAAATGTTGCACTCAGAGATTTATTGGCCTTTTGGAAGCACTCAGCTCGTGTGTTTGAGATGTATTTTGAGGGCCAGAAGCTGAGATTCTCACACGTACCCATCAGGAGAGAAGGGAAAGCGTGCAAAATTGCAAGCTGTGTAAGCACATAAGAGCCTGCAACGCTGTGAGCAGGTGAGCTCACCTTGCAGAGCATTGCTGTAGCTCTGAAGAACAGAGCTGGCTGACACAGAGATGAACAAGGAGTTTCCCTCTCTGTAATTGGCCTCAAATTCAAAATTCAAAATTGCCCTCAGTGTTCAGGTAGACTGTGGCTTTTACAGCTGGCAAGGAGAGCCTGCTTCAGCATGGAGGTGAGGCTGGGTTCTGCATTGAGACTTGAGCTGGCAGAGCGACTGCTGAAGGCCAGAGCAGGGAGTCCCACCAGGGAGCTGCACGTGTGTGGGCCGGAGCCGAGAAGAGCTTCAAGATCAGAGAATAAAGCAACTGAACTCGGTGCATTCTTTGTCGGAAGCATATGGAGAAGCAAAAGCATCTTAGTGAGAAAGAACAGACAAAGCAAAATGTAGCAGGGACTGGAAGAGTGCACGGGCATCTCAAGCCAGATGTTACGCTACGCCACGTTTCACAGAGTGTGCGTTAAGTACTGCTGTATAGTGTGCATGCCTGTCAGCTCCCTCCTCAGCCCTGATGTGCTCAGACACCGTCTCTGCCCTGAAGATTTGGTACTGTAACTCAATGTGGCTGGAGAAGAGAAGGGTATGGGGGGTGTGGTGGCTGCTCCAAGGTTACACAGCGGAATAGAATTGAAACCAGAGATTCCTGTCCTGCCTCCAGTGTTTGGCCCTCTAGATAGCAAGCTCATAATGTGACTTTTTATACTTACTTACTGCCCTCTGTGAAGCTCAGTGCTCTATAGGTATTGATTATTTAAGCCTTGAGTTGTGTCTGATAGAGGAATGTTATAATAATTGTTAGTACAGCATTTATTTCAAGTGTAACCAGAGATAACATAGGAAAGGGTAAAGCAAGATCTAAGCCAATCAATTCTTGGTATAATGTAATTAAATGATACTTTATACATAAGAAGCATTAATTCAGCTTTAATGGCTTGAATCGGTATAGGTTTCTTAAGAAGCAATTGCGGAAATACAGCATAAAAGGATGAACTCCTGGTCATGTTGAAATTGATTGGAGTTTTGCCATCAGTCCCAGTGAGGCTCGAGTTTCTCCAGTCTTGCATCAGCAGTGATGCTGAGCTGGCTGCCCTGCACTCGTCATTCCTTCTGCTGCTGCTTCTCCTTACTCAGCGTGCCATTCCCTCCAGTGCTGGATGTGTCATACAAGTCGCATCGCCCTGGGACTCGATGAGGAATGTGGGTGAAGTAATGTTGCTGACTGAGTCTTGGCCTAGACTGTATCCTGATTTTATTTATCTTTTGGTACAGAAACCAGAGGAGTTCTCTGATGCTTACCGTCTCAATCCATTTATCTATGACTGTTCATGTGTCTAGCTGTAACCACATGCTGCAGCATGAAAAGATGAAATGCAGAAAAGACTGCATTTAGTGCAACTCCTTTTTTCTGCTCTTGCTATTATTGCTAAACCTGGATATTGCACTTAGCACATCTACGTCATCTTTTTATTTTTTTCCTTTTGGAGAAGAAGAATTTACTTCTGCTCGCAGTGATGCTGCTAGCAGTTAAACGTCTCCATGCGAAGCTTGGCAGTGCACATCTGCTGTGACAAAGTGGGATGAGTGAAGGGTGTCCCAAACTTTGCCACTGTTTGCCTGCAGATAATTTTGAGCAGGACGGGCTAATCACGTCAGGCATATCTGTTTCTCCGGTGGACCTGATTCTGCAGGCTTTCCACATGCACAGCTTCTCTTGGAAATTATGTATATGCAGCACTGCAAGATTGGTCCTATCATGACTATTTCCTGGCAGTGGGAAAAGGCAGAAACTATTTTTAAATGAAAGCTTTGAATCAGAAGAATATTGCAGAGTGCAGCAAAAATTGTGTCAAAACCCTGAAATCATGGACTCGGCAGTTTTCTCATGCCAGCGGTTTTCTTGTGTTCATGGTTTTAAGACTGTGTTTTTGGAGGATTGGGCTGGGTGTTCTTTGGTGAGATGTTTCTATTGCACATTATCTCAGCAGCAGCATTCCCTGTGCAAGGCAGACTGGGGAGAGACAATGCACTGTGATGTGTTAACAGGGGTGGGGCTTTGCAAAAGAGAAAAAAGACAAAAGAACTTCTGCTCTGCCTTGCGCACAATCAAAATGGTTCTTGAAGTTTGCCCTTTGGTTCATTATTCAGCTTTTTTGTTTGTTTTCAGATTTTGTGTTATACTCCTGCCTCGGTGTACCTTTACAACTTCTCGTTGCAAGCGCTCAGTGGTCATTTAGGAAAACCAAAAAAGAGAAAACCTTTGTTTCTTTTTCTTAGCTACAGGAAATTATACCCTTTTTTCCCCATCACTTGCTTTTGTGTAGCTCAAGGATGACCCAAAGGGCTTTTGCTCAGATTTTCATTTAAAACGAACCATCTGATTTGATCAGAGATCATTATTTCCCCCCAAAGAACTTTCAGAATGATTTGAAGATGTAAAAACAGGCACTTTATAACCAAAATTGTTTTGCTGTCTTTTACATAGTGGTCACTAGACAGCTAATGTCATAAAATCCACTGCCTCAGAGGGAGGTGTTTTAGTTAATTAGGTACAATCAGTATAGTGCTTAGAGAGTCAATGCTCCTGCCTGTATATTTGCCTGCTAACGTAATCATAGGTTAGCGTATTGTGGCTTATTTCCCATACCTGTAATGCAAAGAAACTTTCAGAATCACATAATCATAGAGAGAGACAACGAGCATCTTTCTAATCAGCCATTTTCCATTCTCTGGACTCCTGAATAGTGCAGGTGAGCCCAGTTCTCAGATTTCCTGTTCTACAAACATGAAGTTTCCCAGTCCAGCTTGGGCTTAGAAATCGTTATTTCAGTTGCACATTTCTGATGATACTGTCTTAAGCCTTGTTTTCCAGAGCCATGGAATTGACTCTGCTCAGGTCCATAGGTGTAAGCCCTCCTTGTTTTTTGGGCAGCAGCCGCCCATGTGGGGTAAGGGACTGGGATTTTGGAAGATGGCACAATGTCCAAAGGGAGGCCATTCACAAGTGATGTCCCCTGGGGGCTGGCACTAGGTCCAGTCCTCTTCAGCATCTTCATTAATGATCTGGATGCCAGGCAGGGTGTACGCACAGCAAGTTTGCAGACTTGTTTGTAAGAAAACTTGGAGGAGTGGCTGGTGTAACAAAGGCCTCGCTGCCATCCAGAGGGATGTGGACAGGCTGGAGAGGTGGGCTGACAGGAACCTCATGTTGTTCAACAAGTGGAAGTGCAAAGTCCTTCACCTGTGAAGGAAGAGCGCGGACACTGCTGGAAAGCAGCTTAGTGTAAAAAGGACCTAGGGGTCGTAGTGGCCACCAAGTTGAAGCTAGCAATGTGCCCTTGCTACAGAGAAGGCTAATGGTATCCTAGGCTGCATTAGGAGGAGTATTGCCAGCAGGTGGAGGAGGTGATCCTCCCTCTCTCCTCTGCCCTGCTGAGTTCTCACCTGGAATGCTGGGTCCAGTTGTGGGCTCTTCAGTACAGAAATGACATAAAACTATGGGAGAGAGTCCAGTTAAGTCCATTCCTATAAGGTGAGGCTGAGAGAGCAGGGGCTGTTCAGTCTGGAGGAGAGGAGGTTCAGGGGAATCTCATCACTGTGTGCAAATGCCTGAAGGGAGGATGCAAAGAGGACTCTTTGCAGTTTTACAAGAGCAAGAGACAGTGTGGGCGCAAACAAGCACAGGAGATCAGGAAGCGCTACGGTAGTATGATAGTGACTGAGCATGCCCAGGCCAGGGCCTGTGGATGTCCCTGCTTGAGCTGGGATTGGAGCAGATGGATCCAGAGGTCCCTTTGAACCTGAGCCCTTCTGTGATTCTGTAATTTTTGGAACTAGGAGTTTGGCATTCTCCAAGAGCTGTAGGTAGCTGTGACCCTGGCCCACTGGACTGGCTTTCATGGCAGTGCTGAGATGGGCCAGCCTGGCATTGCTTGGGGTCACTGAGCACACTGTATTCACACATCCCTGCAGATCTTCAGGGGCTTGTCTGCAGCCCAGATATGTCACCACACTATGTAAACAACCAAGCCCGGTGATTAATATTGCCCAGATTCTACCTTCTACTGTTTAGGTGCCCAAAATTAAATGGCAAAGGAAAACAACCCGATGCATCTTTTGGTTTGAAAACCTGGGGGAAAGACAGTAGCACAAGGGAAAGAGGAAGAGGTAAAAGCCCAGTGTTCACTCAAGTCTTGCTTTCCAGGTGACCTCGTATCCCGAGCCATGCACCACCTCCAGCCACTGAACGCCAAGCAGCACGGGAACGGCACGCCGATGCACCAGAAGCAGGGATCACTCTACTGGGAGCCAGAGGCTTTGTACACCCTTTGCTACTTCATGCACTGCCCACAGATGGAGTGGGAAAACCCGAACGTGGAGCCATCGAAAGTCACGTTGCAGACTGAGAGGTAAGAGCCACCTTAGAGTGTGTTTAATATCCTTGTGAAGACATTTTGCTGATAAATCAGCATTGCTGGCTAATTGCTAATTACAGCTTGTGCATGGGAGGCTGCAGAGCAGTCTGTTTTGGTTTGGGATCACCTTTTTGAAATCCCGTTTCTCTTGCTGAAGTGCTCCATGGCTGACCCAATATATATCAAAAGTGACACCCAGTGGCTACATTCAGCAAATTGGTTCCAGATGTGCACTTGGTAGAGATTTCCGTTTTCTTTCTTTGTTGCTCAGCTATTCTGTGTTTTGGAAAAGAAAATGAGAACTTCTATTTCTGGCATAGCAGGTCTGGGTTTAAATGTGTCTTTCTACACATTAATAGGGTTTGACAGCTGTGATTTGGGAAGTGGAAAATGAGTAGAGTAGTGTGTAGCAAGGAAGGGTTGTTAAAGATGCGGGGCCCCAGCTGTGCGAGGTGCCTGAGTGTGTTATGTACCCAGCACAAGAGGAACTTGGGGGCTGTGAGCTCCTGCCCAGCCTATGGGGTGTCCTGCTCGGGATGTGGCTGCATCCAGCTCTGCTGCCTTCATCCATCCTTTAGTATCAACCAGGGCAGAAGAAGCAAGTACAAGACTCAGTCCTGACTCAGAGTCTTCTGTAAAGAAAGGAGATGCAAATAAAGCCATCTTGTCAAAAACCCAGCAGCCTCTCTAGTAGCAAGAGCCAAGCTCTGCCTCCACTTGCAGTCTGAGGCATGTTCTGTTAATTCACTTCACTGAACCAGGAGTTGCTGCTAAGGAGATGAGAGGAGAGACCAGTGCTTGAAAAGAGATGGATATTCACGTTTAGGATGGTGTATCACGGCTCTGCAAATGCAAGCTCCTTTTCTAAGCTGAACTCCACATTCACATCCTGATGTATCATGCTGTATGTGTGAGCCAAACTGATGCACACATGCACTGACAGTTGCATGCATGGGGCTTGGTTATTGTTTTAGTATGAAGTTCACATCTCAAAAGCAGCGTTTGAGAATGTCATTGTAGATGTAACCATAAGTGGTATTGAAATATTTTTATATTGATTCATAGAAAATCAGACAAGGCAAAACTCTGGCATTAGTGATGCTACTGGGAACTTTGCCATTTTCCTTTGGATGGCATTTTGGGTCACTCAGTTAGCATGGTCTTTGGTTTTTGCTCTGTTGATTCCTACGTATGAAAGAAAACAGAAGGGAAGCTAAAAGAACCTGGAATTTTTATATCTTTCTAAATTAGTTTTATTTCATGAATTGTTGGCCAACCTTGCTCTTACAGAAGGCCTAACTCATGAGCAAGAGCTCTCGTAGTTAGTACTGCGCTAAAAGTGGTGACTGAGATTAGAAAATATTCTCACCTGATCTGTAGTCGTCATCTGTGGGAGCAATGCCATTGGGACCGGTGGGACTATAAAGGTTAGTAACAATGAGGTTCTGGTTTTGTAAAATTTCTAAAGACTTTCCTGTGGAAGGCAAAAGGGGCAGGAATATTTGTAGAATCTCATTTAGCATTTGCTTTAATAGGTTTTCCTTTTCCTGAGGTAGTCTTAATATATCTTCTCTTTGTTAGAGTAATTGAAATGCTGATTATATAAAGCCAGATGCAATTTCTCTTCTTTGCTATATTACGAGTATTCGGTTTGGCAAAATGTCTTCCTTTGGAAGGCCAGTTTAACAACTGTGGTGTGTGGTTAGGGCCAAAGTAAGTACTCAGTGTTATTGCCAAGAGTTTGTGGTCAATTTTGGAAGGAACAGATACTCTTTCTATTGCCTAATCAAACATGCGTTTGTACTTAGTGCTGGAAAACACAAGTGGAAGTGATGCAGGGGTAAGCACGTGCCCAGATATTTCCATTGGATGTGCTGCGTAGCATGCCTCACTAGCACCAGCTGGATACAAGTATCTTGCCCAGGAAGTAATCCGGTTCAGCTGATTCCTATTTAGTGCTCAGAGAAGCCTGCCTTCATATTTACAGTCAAAGACTTATCAGTGCTGTTCTTTATATTCAGGCATGCTTTATGGTCCATGACTTATTTCTGGTGTTTTCAGTTTTCATGATGGGTTTTTATGCATTATGAGGAAGTGGGTTTGTTAAACATGACATTTTTATATGCAGAATATTTGCAGGCTTGATGCCTTATCTCTGTTCCTTATTCCCTCTCTTTTCCTCCGGCTGTGACAATGGCTTTTATGTTGGAAAAAGCATAGAGAGAAGGAAGGCAATCCAGGCAATTTCCCCCTTCCCTGGCCTCTCTGGGTCCCGGCTGGTGCAGAGAAGCCAGAAACCGAGTGGATCTGGCCACAGACAGTATTTTCTTGGAACGAGGGTTGTACTTGGCTCATGTGAAGACAACATGGCTACTATTTTGGCCTCCTTTCCTGACCTCCTTTCCTGCATGCCCAGGATGGAGAGGGTTACGGGATGCCGCCACAGAACTCCCCAAGTTCTCACAGGGCTCGATGGCCCCATGGGAGCTTCTCCTCCTTCTCACCCATCTCCAGTCCACTTGCGCTTGGGCTCTCAACCACAGTTGAATTGGGTTGAGTTACGAAACCGCAAAGGCCCTGCTTGTTCTTCTGCAGCAGCTGGGTGCGGAAGGGAAGCTGGAGCCTAATCCCTGCAAACAGTATGGTTGTAGTCCTGCCTGGGTTAGCACTTTCTAGCACAAAAAGCAACACCTCTTGTAAAGTCTCATGGGATGCATAAAATCAGATGTTTACCTTTGAATAAATCCAACACTTCGCTTCTAGGGAGTATTTTCTAGGGAGTGTTTCTCCGTGTTTGCTCTTCACGGAGGTAAAGGAATAAGAATGCAGTCTATTTATAATAGTGGTTGTCTTCACATAAAATGAAAGGGAAAAAATATTATGCAATAATGAGGCTGCAAGAGTAGCAAAGTGGCTAGGATTTCTCATAAAATCTGGAAAATACTCCCTGCTTCCCAAGCTCCAGCAAACCCAACCAGAAGACAGATGTGTGACAATCCCCCCACCTCCAAATTCATGTGCTTCTTTCAATCTGATCAGATTTGAATAAACCATGTGCCTTTTGGCTGTGTTGCTGGCCACAAGCTGTTCCTGCTGGGATGGATTATCTCATGGCCCTGGGTACCATGTAGATGGCTATTTTGGGAGGTGTGAAGGTGCAAGAGGGGATTTGGACCTGTTTGTGGGTCCACTGTTCCTAATGCATCCAGCCAGGATTCAATGGAGACATTTGTCTTGTGCCAGATATTGTCTGTGAAACCATCATTCCTCTGATGCCCTCCCCTGCGGGTGGCTGCAGATTATTTAGGTGTGTTCATTCTTCTGCTTTCCTGGGAATTAAAAAAGGAAGGATTTGCCAATTAGACCACTGTTGCCAAGATTTCTTTCTAGCTTGCTGCTTCTAGTTTAATAAAAGGATCTGTCCCGTGGTTGCGTTTTGCTTGTCGGCTTCCAAAATTATTGCAAGTAATTTCTTAAGCACCGGAAAGCACAGAATCTGTAGTTCCAGATTTGTATGATGCTTTTTCCTTAAGTGGTTCCTTACCCACTTTTACCCACAGCTGTACTGACAAAGTCCTCGTGACTTCCTAACTCTCCATGTTCCCCATTAACAACTCATTGAGAAGCGGTGGCTCAGCACTCAGCCTGTCCAGAGCCACCCATTAATTCTGCTCACAAGGCAGCAAAGCGCCTTCTCCATCAATTCCTCAGTTCCTTCAGCACTGGCACAGCTGTGTCCGTAGAATAGCCATAAAACCATTTCACTAAGAGCATTGCCAGGAAGATGTGCCCCTGCTTTAAATCATTCTGTGGTGCGAACTCCTGCAAAGGCCAGCAGAAAGAGGAGCAACCCATCAGGAGGGCTGCTGAGAGCAGAGAAAGCACAAGCATTGCACCTCTGGGAGAAACGGGAATGTGGAAGTCGTGGTATGAAACTGGTTTACCCTGTTGTGTGTTTGCAGAAGATACTACACATGCTTGGTGTGCCAGTATAGCATAACCCTGTATTAACCCCATCCTAAAACCATGGCCTCGCTGAACTTAGGAGTTATCACCATGGCGTATTTCTCTGGGAGCCACTGAAAGGTAATCCCAAATTCATCCTCATTCATCCTCTGCATTTGCATCCTAAATATCAAACTTCCCACTTGTTAAAAATCACTTCAGAATTGGTATTGGCAGCTGCCTGCAGCGTGCTGGATTGCACATGGCACATGAAGTAGCACAGACAGCATTTGTAGCTCTGCTGTCAGATGCCATATCCTTGTGGTGCTGGGGCTGTATTCTAAATCTAATTTATCAAGCAAGGCTTAAGCTGTCTCTGTGATTGCTACAGGATTTGTTAAATAGAGAAAACTGTGTGCAGCTTTGAGAGGAGCGCAGCACCGGGGCCGCTCTGTGCCGCGCTCCTGTCAGCGCTCCTGCGGCTGGCTTCTTTCCAGGGATTTCTGTCGCAGCCAGGCGTGTCACATCCGATGTCAGAACTGCCTGGGAAGTATCTCCCCGCTGTCGCTGCCGGACAAGTCATCACTCTGACTCGGTTGTGTTTTGGGTCTTGCCCAGAAATGCTTTTATGCAGGAGAGGCGGCAGGGACTGTGTGCCCAAACCCTGGGTGTGAGCTGAAGGCCCGTGACTTGTAGATCTCCTGGTGCAGCCCCAAGTGCTGCAGGCTGGGTGCGTAGAGCATATGGGTGAATGCTCCCTCTGCTTAGGCAGATCCTTCAGCCTGAGTGAATTGTAGAATTGCCTTTGTCAGAGGCTTGGGCCATGCTTAGTGAGGCTTCTGGAGTCTCAGAGGGGTTGAGCAGCCGGCTCCCTGTGCAGCACCTCTGGAGCGCAATGGAAAGCATTAGCTCTCAAGGAAGACAAGAAGTTTATGGTTTAAATATAAAATGCATGTTTTGCAGCCCAGAAACCTATCAGAAATGTCTGCTGAGGATTGGAGAAAATGTACTTTTCTGGGCTCTAATAGCACTAAAGATGGGCTAGTATTGTATATATGATTTTATTGTGTTTTCTAAAAAAAAGTCTGTAAGAATCAAGAATGCTTTTCAATCTGCATATTGGGATTTTCTTTCAATAACACCCATGAAAATATAAACATAAGGACAAACAAATGAAAAGACCTTTTCATCATTTTAAAGTTGCTGACTCATATCTGCAAGCAGAAACATCTTTCCACCTTTGTCTGCATATGCTTTTCTTCTAAAGGTACAGCCTTTCCTTTTCTGCTGGAGGGAAAGACACATGAGGAGCAGCTGAGGGCCCTGGCTGGCTCAGCCCAGAGCAGAGGAGCTGAGGGGAGGCCTCATGGCGGCTGCAGCTCCTCACAGGGAGCGGAGGAGCAGCGCTGAGCTCTGCTCTCTGTGACAGCGACAGGGCCCGAGGGAGCAGCATGGAGCTGTGTCAGGGGAGGGGCAGCAGGGAGTGGTCATGGCCACTGGAGTTCGAGGTGCACAGGGACACTTCTGTCAGACATAGGGTTTGGCTTTTGGGTAGTGCTTTGTGGAGCCAGGAGTTGGGCTCCACGATCCTTGTAGTCCCTACCAGCTCGGGATGTTCTGTGTTCTCAGAAGTACTGCTCACTTTCACTTGTTGCTTTTGCAGTTTTAAACACCAGCAGTGACCTGTTTTAAGTCTGTGCAGTTGTGGCCACTTTCCATCTGCTGAAACTGAGGGAAGAATGGCAAGAAACATCTGAGATCCAGACAGGATGGTTGTGCCTGCAGATGTCTGCAAGGCAGAGGAGCTCGGGGGTCCCAAACTGCCCCAAAATAGCTGTGAGAGAATTTAGGGTGCAGGGCTGCAGCAGGGAAGTGGGGAATGCCAGTGAGGTCAGGGTTTGGCCTTCTCAGCTGTAGCTAAGCTTGTGCTGTCACCTCCCCAGTGTATCCCATGAGAAGGAAGTAGGTGTGGAAGAGGAAGGAGGCCTGGGATGCTGCTCCTGTAGGAATAGATGTCTTGATGTGTCAAGAGCAGCCCTGATAATTCTTTTTTCAGTTTAAGCAGGAGCCCGGTGAGGGCATGCTCCAAGAGGATCTGGCTGTCCTCTTGCCAAGGACTGGGGACAGTGCTGAGAAGGGTCTGGCCTCCTGGGAGCTCTTCATTCTCCTCCCCCTGCAGCTCTTCTGCATGGGACTGGGACTGCCTCCACACAGAGACCTCTCTCTGCATCCCCATATGGGACAGTTTTTCCCTTAGTTTGGGAAAACGTCAAAGCTTGTGCCAAAATCCATTCATTTTCAGGACATGACTTAAGATCATGTTTAGCTTCCCAGCAGTGCATGGAAGTGGCCTAGAGCGTGCCCTTACCCGCTGAGCGCAGGTGCAGAGGGGCTGCAGGAGGAGGTCAGTGACTTCTCTGCTCTGGATCTCCTCATTGCTGCCTGCCTTTGTGCAGCAGAGATAAATCAGTTGTGAGTGCTATAATGATGTGATGTATTCGCCTAATCTGTTTTTGCAGAGTGTCATTTGGAAAGTGATACATATCTTGCTGATGTCATGTTATCTTGTGGATTGCCGCCTTCCTATAACTTTGTGATCCTCTTTCTCCTTTGGCACACAAATAGCATTAAAAAAAAAAACCAAAAAACAACAACAAAAAACTTCACATGGTGCACGGACTCTTGAAGGGTATTTTTAACCTATTGCTCTCGACCATATTTGGTTCTCCTCTCAAAATACAAATTCCCTGACATGCTCAGATAGGCAGTGGCAGGGCTTTTTTGCCCTGGAAAAAAGAATGTAATATATTCTGAGTGAATCCCACATCCTCCCATGCAGAGTAAAACCGGCCTTTAGAGAAAATCCCGCAGCTTCCCCAGAACACTGCTTCTCTTCTCTTTCAGGATTTATTGCACCAAATAAATTCATTTCTATTTCTCTGCTGCAGCTTGCAAGATTGGGAGAGAAAACATGACATTTTGCAGCAGAGTTGGTTCAGTTCCTGTAAATAGTTTTATTTGCCCTGCTCAGTACTGCAGGGGGTAGATCTTCTGCTGGGTGAGCTTCTATACAAGAGGGGAGAAGAAATGAGCCCCCGAGTTGCCTGTTTTATAGGAGGGCAAACTGTAGCCTAGAATTTAGCTTCTTGTTAACTGTTTCTAATGCACCGAGGTAGGTCTGTGTGTAATTATATGCATTTTTACACTTCCAGCGTGATTTGCACTGCTTTCCCGTTTGCTCGGTGAGTGATGAAAGCAACTCCCACCGATCAGTTGTTCCCAGCAGTCCTGGCTGCAGGGAGCTGCCTTGCCAAGCCCTTTGCCACCAGCCTCCCAGAGCAGCACGCAGCAGATTTCCCTGCTTTTTTGTCCCTTGTTCCCTTTGGGGTGAAGTAGTGTACCCTCTCCATCCACCGACCACTGCTGTCACTGTGATCCAGCTGGGTTATGGAAATCTGATCACGGTGGCTGTGGGAGTTTGTTCTCATCAGCCTCCTTCCATGGCGATGGTAGGTCTGGAGAAAGGGATAGCTGGGAAGCAAATGCAGCCTGGTCTCGAAGTGATGGAAATGCGTTCGAATGGAATAATAATGGAAGTGTCAAGTCAGCAGAAGTTGTCATATTTCAGGAGGAGGTTATTCGTTTACGTGCCCATGCGAATTGGGAACCCTGTGTCCTAGGGAAAGTCAGTGGCCTTAGGGCTTCTGCGTCCTTCAGCACTTTTGAAATATCTCATCCCTCCTTAAGGATATTAATATCAGAGCTCTGTAAGGTTGGTTCTTAAAAAGAAAAATAAATGGCGTAAAAAGCTATAAGTAGGAAAAAGATGTTCCAGAATCAACATTTGATTAAACCATTTTTCTCAGGGTAGATTCTTTTTGAGTAAAGTTAGGTATTTAAAATGCAAAGCTTTTGCCTACAGGGTACCAAATCCAGCCTTTTTTTTTCCCTTGGTTGGAAGGGACCACGGAAGGCAAGACAAGTCAGGGAAAGCAATATCAGATAAAAAGGAGCAGGAGAGAGGAAGGAAGCAGAAGTAGGGGATGATGCTGTGCTAACAGAATGAGTTGCTGAGCTAATAAACAGAATGTATGGCTGAGGAGGAGGAGAAAGGGAGTCATGAAGGAAAGATGACAAAGGGTATAAGGTTCAGGAGGAGAAGGTAGAAGCAGGTTAATTGCAGGTGTTCCTTTAGCAGGCATTTACAAGCTTCATCTCTCTCTCTTGCTCTATTTTTTTTTAATATTATAACAATCTCTGTTAACATCCCTTAGCTGTGGTATCTACTTTGCAGGTTGGATAGAACAATCTTACTGTGTCTACATAGTTTTCAGCAGTCCTATCTAAGTACAGAATGTTCAGCATAGTTTACGTATAGCTTTTGGGCAGATTTATTTTTTTACTATTATTATTATTTCATAACTTCAGAATTTTATACCCTGCCTCAGCCCTTCTCCACCCAGACTTTGCTTTCTGTGTGCACCATAGAGGATGCCATCAGCAATGGGATGTCCACAAAAACCGTTTGGGGATGGGAAGGCTATTGCTGTGACTTGCATTGCTCTCTAGGTTCTGTTCACTGTGATCTCCCAGGCAGTGACCTTCCAAGATGTTCAGCTGCAGATCCTCTATTTTTTTTTAACCCTAAGCTTGGGCTTGGAGCTATGGCTCTCATTCACAGTTTGGCGTATTTCTCTCCGTCCCTAAATAATTTTGAGTGCAGATGTGGGCAAGTGATGTGCCGTGTGCTTCTTGTAAGGCATGGGCAGCTCCTGCTAGGACATGGGGCTGCCCTGGTGCTGTGGAGTGAAGGGCCATGTCTCTGGCAGTGGCCACACACTGGCAGTGATGGAGTGGGGGCTGCGACCAAGTCCCACTGTGCTCTTTGGGGACAATTCTGTGTGATTTTGCTCACGTGGCAGAACAGCTGGTATCCAAAGGCATAGCAACCTGATACAAACAGCAGTAGGTATAAAAGTGAGACGATCCAGTCAGATTGCTGATGCCGCTCAACAATGCAGTGAGAGCAGCTGTCGAGGTCCCGCTTTGCGACGAGGTGCACATTGCGTCAGTGGACATGCTGGAGATTGTCCTTGCACGTTGCCTCCGCGTGCCTGGGACTTAGGGTCGGGGTCCCCTCTCTCCACCCCAGATGGTCCTTGTCCTTGGGGCAACAAAGAGCGTGCGCAGCCCCAGTGCGTCACCCAGAGCGGGATGCCATCCTGCGCTGGCTCCTGCCCTCTTTTTGGGATGCACGGTGCAGAGCTGGGGGAGGATTTCACGTGCGGGTGCACCGATCTAACAGGGGCCCCATATATGAGCGTGGCTCATAAATCTCACATTTTGACTAATCCTGCTCCAGAGACAGGGTGAGACGTCTTGATTTAGACCCGCGTGAAATTTGCTGAGCCGGTTCGCTCTCCTATGGTTTCATTTTGTGTCTTTCCTTCTCTCTCCCTGTATTCTACATCCTTTCTGTACACTGCAAACATATCCGCGCGCTCACCCCCCGCCAAGCTGTCACCCTATACCTGTTGTTTTGCTGTTTGTACCGTAGCACTGATGTCTGTGTGCTTCCCCAGGCCGTTCATTGTGCTGCCTCCCCTGATGGAGTGGATTCGGGTCGCCGTGGCTCACGCGGGGCACCGTCGCAGCTTCTCGGTGGACAGTGATGACGTACGGCAGGCAGCCAGGCTCCTGCTGCCCGGAGTTGACTGTGAACCTCGACAGCTAAAGTAAGTCCACAGAAAGATCTGATGCTTTGTGCAAAACGTGTCTCTCTCTCTCTCCCAGTGACGGCGAATAAGCAGGCAGGCAGAGGGCTCTCTCGTTTCCCCGAGAGGTGCACGGATGCTCAGGCTCGTCGCTGCGTGCGCTGCGAAATCGGCTCTGGGATTTGCTCACATCCGTGGATAAGCCGGTTGCACAGTAATGGGTGCCTGAATATCTCACAGCCGGACCGAGCCCGTAATCTGCTCGCCTGGTTTTTTTCTCTTACTGTTAGGTTCTGCTTGGTAATGAGGGGCTGAAATTTTCTGCTAATTCTCTGCTTCACATTGCTTTGCCCTAGAATACTGAGATATAACTGGCAAGGCTGCAGATATTTTCAGTGCTTTGTTTTCAGCATTAATGGTTAAAGGGCAGATTTAAACTTATAGGTAAGACTACTTCTCATGGTAAAATTGTATTTTTCATGCTAATGTCAGTTCAAATTAGTTGTAAATGTCAGCCTCGATAATTTGACTTTTTCATGTATCAGATGTGACCTTTTGGTTTTCTAATGAAGTCCTAAAGTATTTATTGGCAGAACGTTTTTAGTGTCTGTTTTGCTTCGTTGTTATGTACATGTGTAAAAGCATGATCTAGGACTGTGCTGTAGTCAAGAATATAGTTGGTTTCGATTTTCATATGAAAAAGCATTACGGATCTGCCGAAAGAGAAATTACTCACTAGTAACTACTTTATGAATTTGTACATAAAAAAATATACAGTTTTCAGCAGTCAGCCTCTCCTGTGGCACTAGGTGCATTCCTCCCTGCAACACAGAAGACAGAGGAACGAGCTACATGATTAGCTGTGACAACCTGCATCAGAGCAGCTGGGTTATGTTGACTCTGGCCTTGACATGCTCTTTCACCAGAGAGCATAATACTTTACTTTGTGATCTGCATGAGATTTTTATAGTTGAAGCTATTGAATATTTAATTGAAGAAATATGTTGAATTTCGAAAGCTAAATCTGGAGCGTTTCATATTTCAGATATTGACTGTAATTGCTTCCCTTCAATGTGAACATCTTGACCCTCATTTCCAGAAGTGCAGCATTCTGCATCCCTACTGAAATGTCAGGACTTACAGGCACAATGCGCTTTCTGAGGACCAAGTGCTTGGTTTCTGAAAGGCACCATAAATTAAATTCCTGTTTTGGTATTTAGGTAGGATTGCAAACGAGGCAATAATGTTTGTACAGTAAATATTCCATTTTAAAAAAGGAAGGTAGATACAGTTAAATATTTGTGCACTTAAAAAGTGCTATGTACCGTTCTTCAAATTTGTCGGTGTGTGTGTGTGTTTATATATGTGTGTATATATATATGTGTGTATATATATGTATATAAAGGCTGGATTGGATGGGGCCATGGGCAGCCTGAGCTGGTGGGTGGCAGCCCTGCCCACAGCAACGTTTTGGAACTGGATTGAGTTTAAGGTCCCTTCCAAGCCAACCATTCTGTGATTCTCTGAATAACTCGTTAGGTGATTTTCCAGAAGTTTCAAAATCACTTCAGGTTGAGGAGAGTTGAATTATGCTCGAGGAAAATTTATTAGTGATGAGGAACAAATCAGCGTTTAGTTTAAAGCTGCCGTCAAGAATTCATTTCCTAATGAATGGAAGCAGTAGGTGTTGTCCTGCCTGTCTCATGACATTCCTGATTGAAGAGTGCAGCCCAGAATTAATCAGGTGGGAATGAAAAACCGAATCATTCTGGAGGCAAGCTCTGGAGTTCACAGAGACCAGACATCGCAGTGTGCCCTTGCTTGATTCTAGGGGACTGATTCACCCGCTGATGTCTCAAAGTGAGAATCTCTGCCCACTGCACAGGCAGAGGTCTGCAGATGAGGTTTGGGGTACTCATGTTTGTGTCAAGGTCTGTCCGTGGTGGAGGCTGTTTGTGCAGCGGGGGCACAGGCCCTGTGTGCCTGTAATCCAGGGAAGGGCTGTGCTATTCTGAACAATAACGTGAAGCATGGGGATATTAATTGGAAATCCTGCACTTGTTGGTTTTTATTTGGATTTGGTACAGAGCCTCTCTGCTTCTCATTGCCATCAAGCCAAGTGCCAACCTTTCATGCCTCCCTATGAGGGAGGGAGCGTTCCCAAATATCCTTTCCTCAGCAAGCACTGGTGCCATAAATGTAAACACTGGGAGAGGACACAGCAGCTTTGCAGGGGTTGGCTTTTCAAGTAAGCTGTGTGACGGATAGCAGCTGAAGGATTTTAAATGTGGCGAGCTTGGTATATTTTTGTGACTTTTATAAAAATGTCTTAATAAGTAGAACCTTAAGACCCGTTCAATTTCTAGACTTTTCTTAGCATTCTTCTTTAGTCTCTTAAGTACAGAAACCCAAACCAAAAAATTCACCATGTATTACATCCCATGGCCCATGTCCTGCACTGTGAAATTGCATCATTCCGTGGTGTTGATTCACAACCTGTCATTGCTAACTCATGAAGCAAAATCAGCCTCCATGCTGGAAAAATGCACTTGTGGAGAGAGGGAGAGCTCTGGCAGAATCTCAAAAGCTATGAAGTTCAGATAAAAAACAAATGTTCAGTTTCTTATCTGGACTACAGCGTGGTCTCCCAGCGAAGCTATGTGACGCCTCCTGGCGCAATCGCATACTCCCAACAGCAAGGTTCCTGATATCTGTAAATCATCTCTGCTCTCTTCCTGCCTTTCACTCCAGTTCTTCCTCTCTTTCTTCCCTCTTCCGATCTTTAAAAATCCATCTCCTTAATTTCTTGCAATCTCCTGAAAGAGGAGCTGCTTTTGCTGTCTGCACAGGACTGAGGGAGGTTGGAATCAGGCAGAACCTGTCTGTCTCATTTACAGCGCAGACATGCCAGAAAGTTCCTACCCTTTCCCAGCTTTGGGTGATGAACAAGGATACAAATGTTCAACCTTCCCCCAGGAGTGAGAGCTTTAAATAGAGCAGCTGTCTCCACCTCTTGCAAGGAGGTAGTTTTCACAGATGGGTTAACTGCTGGATGTACAACAGCTAGCTGAGACTGAAGCCCAAGTTGTGTCCAAGGTATTCTTTGTCATAGTGGGAGACCAGACCTAAATAACATCCCACCTGTTCCCAGGCTGTGTTGTGCCACCCGAAACAGCTGGATGTATCCAGTAGAAAGTCACGTGCCAAGCAGCTCTCTGCTGGCTTAAATCTGGTGAAGGTGTGTGCTCTGCCCCCAGCACAAGGCCTTTGGTTAGTGAAGGCATTAGGGATGAACGAAATTTGCTGTCAGAAGGGTGTGTTGGTATCCTTTGTGTTGGACCTGCTCCTGTGCTGCGTTGTTCTCAAACTGCTCTGGGTCTGTCTGGCTGTGAATAGATGCCCGCCTTTGGCTGCTCCTCTTCATTGCATCAGCAAAGGCTACCTTCCCCTTGCTGAACCTAAATACAAGCAGCTCTTCACACATCTCTTTCATTCCTCCATTCTGTAGGACAATTGTTTTAAAAAAAATACCCAATGTGTTCAATATGCTGGGGAGAATTGCTAATGGATGACTGCATATGGGTTTTGGAGGCTGAAGGCAGGGAAATAGAGCATCCTGTATTGTTCAGCACAAAGGCTGCTGTGCTTTTTATCAGTGGTTTTATTTCTGCTTGCAATATATTATGGCAATCCTGGAGGATGCAAAGATGCTGGAACAAATTGACCAGAGAGAGGTGGTAGTGTCATGCAAGAGACAGTTACATGGTCAGTCCTGCGCGTGACTGAATGAAGCTCTATTTTCTGGCCAGTCAGAGGTTAAAAGAAGGCTATAGTTTGGGGTGCAAGTGCATATGAGGGTGTGCACGTTCATTCTGATGTCCAGAAGCAACAAAAATTCAAGTCCTTATCAGGCTAGGCATTTCACTGCAGCTGCAGTGGTGTCTGGAAGCCCTCTCACATTTGTCAGTGCCCTGTCCACTTGCCCGGGTCATTGGAAGGCTGCAACACTCCCAGCTGGCCTCTAGGAGAGAAGCAGAGTTCAGTAGCCTCGGTGAATGGTTTCTTCTTGTCCCTCGATGAAAAGGCTCACATCTTTACTTGAACGCTAGAGAAGGAAGATAGTTTTCTGCAACATTCGTGACTGCCTAGTGCAGGCCACAGCTGCTTCACTGGAGGTGGGTCTTGGCAGGAGGATACCAGAACAATTCTTTAAGCAGGCCTGAACTCCATTTGGGTGATTGTAACCAACCAACCAATACCCTCCCTGGTGACCAATGATAGAACCAGAGGGAATGGCATGGAGCTGCCTCAGGGGAGGCTCAGGTTGTGTGTTAGGAAAAAATTATTCACCAGAAGGTGGTGGGCATGGAACAGGCATCCCAGGGCAGTGGGCATGGCCCCAGGCCACCATTGTTCAAGAAGCATCTGGAAAATGCTCTCAGACATATGGTCTGATTTTTTGGTGGTGCTGTGTGGTGCCAGGGGTTGGACTCGATGATCCTTTGTGGGTCCCTTCCAACTCAGGATATTCTGTGGCTCTTTGATTCTAACGACAGTGATGGGCAGTGGTACTTTTGCCAACGTGGGTGAGTTCCAAACGAGTCAATTTCTTACTGCCCTATCCCATATTGATGTGCAGCGCACGGAGCTCCCCATATGTTTAGTCAAATGTCGTTGGAGTTGACAGCATCACTGCTGCTTGTCTCAACACTGTTCTCTCAGGTTGCTGGGCTTGCCTACAACTGTGGCAGCAAATACTCCTTTCCACTCTGACTGGCTGAGAATCTGGGTCCCATCTGTGCTCCTGACCATGGACATACCCATTTTTCTCCTCTCTTCCTGCAGTGCAGAGAGGAAACTGGTATATTTATGTCCCAGCCTTGAGAAGGCACCTGGGAAAGGTGTGCAGCAGTGCTAACAGATGCCATCACCCAAGAGTGAATACTTTGTTTTCAGCAAGAAAATCCTGATGGGGAGGGAAAACTAAATAATAACAACAAGGTTATGAAAATGGAAAAACAGCCATCAAAAAAGGAGTGAACTAGGCAGCTTAATGCACTTGAAATTGTGCACTCATCTCTATCCCAGAGATGAGAAAGAGCCGCCTCATGAAATAAGAAGGTCAGAGGGAAATATTTTTTACAAAGCCCAGAGTGGTACCATAACTCTAAGGATTAATAATAGCAGTGCCCAATATTTTAAAAGGATGAAAAAGGATCCGAGGAAAATTCCAGCCCCTTAGTGTAACATCAATAATATGCAAGGCTTTAGGATGGTTTTAGAAGCAAAGACTAATTAAAGAGGTTGTTGAGGGGAAAATGGGATAAAATGTGACACAGATTTTCTAAAGATAGAGCTTGCCAGACTAATCTAATAACTTCTCGGTAAGATAAGTGATTTTCTACCCCAAGGAAATTTGGTAGATTTCATCTTTTTGGACTCGAGTGAGCTATTTGATGCAGTCCATGCAGGGAGCTTTAAGTTAAGACAGACGAGCTCAGGATTAGTGAAGGAACTGGGAAGTGAGCAGAGCCTGGCTTAGAGAGAGGTGACAAGGGATGGATTGGCTGCAGTGAGGTTACAACCAGAGTTATTCAGCTCTCCACTGTAAGAGCTGCTCCTTTTTTTAATTCTCAGAAAGGGCTTTGGCACAAATATTAGCAGTGTGCTCATGATGTTAAAATTTGCTGATGCCACGGTGTTGAGAGGCATTGTCCAAACAGAGGAAGTTTGGGAAATCATCCAGGAAAAAGTGGACGACCTTGAGGGCTGGGACAACAGCAATGGGATGAAATGCAGTTTTCCACAACAGCAAGGCAAGCACATGGAACTTAGTGAAAAAATAATACATATGGTGATGTGTATGTAACTTACACGCTGCATATACAATCTAATATATACTGCGTTGAGAGCTGAGTATTTGCATGGGGTCAGTAAAGACTATAGTGCAGTATTTAATCACAGAATGGTTCTGAACCATGCAAGTGACTTTATCCTTAGCTGTGAAAAAAAACCACAATGCAGTTTGAGGATGCACAAAGGGAAGTACAAGCAGGAAAATACTGGTGCTTCTGTGGGTGGAACTGGTGATGTGGAATAGCAGATACTGTGTCTGTGTGAAGAAAATATTCACATTGGACCTGGCAGAGAGAAATGGGCTTGGGTGATTTGAGTTTTGTCAAAATGTTGTTTTAGAGGAAGGCTGCAAGAATGGGTCTCATGTGGCTGAGCAAGGCGACTGCTGAGGGAACGTGTGTCTATTTTCTGTAAATACGTCAGGAGTAAACACCACAGAAGGAAAACTCTCTGTTTAAAGGGCAGTGCGGACACAGAACTATGTGGATATTAGCAGGTCGTGAGCAAGTTTAAGCTGAAAGTGCAGATGGGTTCAAACCTTGCTGGAGAAAGAGACAGGGATTATTAATGCTTCAGTCTTGTATGCTTCTATAGTGGCGGCCCCATCCCAGCCTCACCCAGCTCTGCCTTTACAGCTCTGATCCTGAAAGGTCTCTGGGCTGTTTCAGTATCTGAATGCCTTTGAAAATCTGTCTTTAATTGAAAATCCCTCCTCATTTCCAGTGTGCCTTGAACCAAGAATACGTAGTCTGCTTTTCTGTCTGGGTCCATCCCTCTTAATGAAGGTTCTCTAGGAAAACAAGATTATCAAACTCAGGAATGAAGCTCATTTAGCATGAGGACATTATTAGCTCACTGTAGAGAGTTTTCTGAACACCATGGAAAGGGAAGGACACAACAGTGTAAAGGTAAGAGGTGTTATTTTCTTCTTTCAGAGCAGTCTCTGCCATTTGCCGTGTCATCTAAATACTATACCACACATACGCTCTTCTTACTTGGAAGTGAAATAGGAAGAGTTGCATTTAATATTTTATTTATGGAAATCCTGTGCTTGTACTAGAGCATGAAAATATAAATAGACTTAATAAATAGAAATTTGGAAGCACAAAAATATTTCCACTGCTCTTCACTTTCTCTTAAAATGCAGAGTAAGGGGCTGAGGTTCTGGAGAGTAGAAAATTGCTAAGAAAATCCACTATTTAATTAGATACAGCCGCAGTTAAGTAGGAATGGTTGGTGTTTGCCTACCTCCTTGAATGTCCTTGTTCTCCCACAAATTTTCACTAATCCTTTAACACCAGCCATGTCTATCGCCGTAATTAGGCACAAAAATGCCAAACGAGCAAGCGGTTGCAAACAAGCTGCTTGACAAAATCCAGCAGTCCCTTGGGGCAGATGGTGTCGGTGGATGAAGGAGATTTTATTACTTAAAAGATAGAGCACGGGTTTCTTGAGGTGAATCTCAACCTGTGCTGCCAACTGGCTGTTTGAAGGCAACAGTAATGAAAACAAAATATTGATCAGGAGGACCTTCTCCTTGTGTTCTCCTTCACTTCCACGGTAGAACACACTTGTATTTTTATAGGCTTAAGAACACAGTCTTTTTTGTTTGGGTTGGTTTTTTTTGTTTTGTTTTGTTTTTTTTCCATTGCAAGTAAGTTCAGCGGTGTTTCATATACTTCTCTTCTGTATATGTTCCTGAATACAGTCATCAGGATACAGAAAACATATTGTCTTCCACTAACTAGAGAAGACTTGTGGTGTCTATTTATATGAAAGATTAATTTGTACCCAGTCATTCCTCTGCTGCATTGACCTTATTCAAAATCTGAAGTCAGATGCAGTTTTGAGTGTGGTTTCTGGCCTATATATGTGGGACTGTAATACTAAAAGTGTTCTGAAATATAGATTTTGGTCTTGATTTTATAGTTACATTCCAGAATCTGTAACAAATCTATTTTTAAGCCCTTGACAAGAATAAGAGATTGGTTAATAAATATCCAGAGGACTTTTATTTTCTTGTCTAATTTGGCTCCTGATTAAAGTAAACAGAGATACTTTATGTCCATGTTAAAAAGTAGTGCTCTTCATCACTTTGATCAACATGTTTGTGCTTATGTTTTGCTTTCTCCAAACTGCAAATGCAAATAATTGTCTCAGTATAGTATTTAGATTGCAGTCCTATTAATATCAGCTGTGTATTCCCTTTTAAAGCATGTCATTGAAAAAAGCCTGCTCACAAATTTAAATCAAACCGTCTACCGCTCCTGCTGCTGCTGTTGTGTCTGTAGTCTCAGTGAAGAGCCCCAGGCAAGGAACAGGACCCTTTTGTGCTATGGGCTGTGCATAGCCAGATCAAAACTGTGATCCTTGACCCCAAGAAATTAAGCATTGCAAATGCATGCATATTGCTAGCTAAAATATGACTCCTTCCAGACTTGCAACCAGCTGAACTCTAATTTCTGACACGAGACCTCATTCATATTTAGGACAGAGGCATACTGAATAAACTCAACAGAGCTGAAGAGATGGACTTAATTAATAGATTATCATTCTTTTAATTGAAAGAGTTGGTGATTGGGTCCCAAGTGGACAAACAAGGTTTTGGTGCTTGGATATCATGATGATGATTCGTTCCTTTCACCTGAGGGAAGCATTTGTCATGCTGCTCATCACGTTCAGCTTTCCATTTCTTTTAAATTAACTATTAGCTTGTGATGCTGGCACATATAGCTTAGAACATAATTAGGATGTTCTTTTTTTTTTTTCTTTCCATTTTTATAACATTTACAGAGTACTGCATTTTTTAATTGTCCACTACTGACTATGGCAATAATCCCCTCCAAGAGAACAAATAATTAAAAAGCTATGTAATAAGAGAACTGCTGCGTCTACCAGTTACGATGGAAACACTTTGAATCATCTGCTTTCCCAAATGTATTCAGTCCGTGAGTAAGTTATTAAAGATCCACACAGACCCTTTCTTGGCCAGTCCAAATGAAAATGACAAGATTTGTAACAGCTGCTGTAGAAATGCTGCATTCTGTCGTCATAATGTGAGTTTGGGAAAAGATAAAAATAATTTGCTCTGCTGTTAGGAGCCATTATAAATGAAGAAGATTACCTTTGACTCCTGTCAGAGGTGTGAGTATTTTGGATTAAGATAGAATGTCATGGTCACCGTGCAGAATTTGACAGTGGCCATTCACAAATAATTAACATTACCATGGCATTGCCCGTATGAAGCCACAGTAAAGTTAATTATGTGCAGTGGCAACACTGTAGTGGTCTTGAAGATAACTGCTGTAGAAGCAATATTGGTGGAAAGTTGAAAGACATCTGGGAGCAAACCTCTTTTAAAAAAATATTCAAAAAATATGATTGCAGCTTAGCTATAAAAATAAAATCAAGAAGATTTTACCTTCTAGTTTTCCTTTTACCTAAAAAAAGGCAATACTTTGCTTGATTTAGGATATGGAACGTTAGTGAGTTTATAGGCCATGTGACTGAACCCCTGAGTTATGGGGACTAACTCATCTCCCAGAGCCCTCAAAGCTGGAAGCCCTGGATGGATCCTGCCCTCGTGGGACTGTCCCTGGCGAGAAGAGGGGAAGAGCACTGCCCTGTGATCTGCTTCTCCCGTAGCTTTCCCTGTTGATGAAGAAGCACCTTTTTTGTAGGCTGAGGACTTGAAAAAGGACAAACTGTGAGCACTGGCAGCCGGCAGATCTGGCAGCACACCGAGGTGGCCTTGGAGGGGACATCCAGCTGTCAAGCCGGTGTCAGTGTCCTGTGCGATTGGAAAGATTACAAATACTTCTTGGCAAAAGGGCTGCAAACTGACTGTGCAGCTGGGGACGTTTCCAGTTCCATTTCTTTGCAGGCACAGCTTCACAACTCTGAAGAGTGACCCTGTATGTTTAGCTGACCTTAGTCAACCTAATTTTTCAAGCTTCTTTCCCATCCTTTCCCTACCTCTTTCATAGCTTGTCAGTATATTCACTGCATTACAAAGGTGGGAAGTCTGAATGCGTCAGGCCTTGGTGCCGGCTCTCTTCCTCCTTTTATCTTGCATTCTTTAATGTTTGTGAGTCTTTGTGTTGTCTGTGATGGGGGAGAATCCATTAGTGTTATATGGAGCAGAGACCCCCACTCATACTTCACTGTTGGAATCAGCATTGCACAGTTACTGGTAAGAAAGAGGACCTGGGAGCAAATGCAGTGCTGTGTAGGCTAAGGGCTCATTTTTGATGGCTTTGGGTTTTTTTTTTCAGTTTCTTTCATTTTCATTCTGCAGTGTGGCTGCTCGTTCTGTCTGCTGTACCATCTTCCCAGTTGGCTTTTTCCAGTGTTAAAAATGATGCTGTATTCTCCTTTTCTGTACTTGTAGTTCCCGATCATTTTTGATCTGTCTCTTCACTGCTTTATATCTGTACATGTTAAATCTCCTTTCCTTAACTCATTCATCTCTCTGTCTTTTTCAGATGCTGCTGTGCTTTCTCTTCTGAAGCACTCTCCATTCCATTCCCTTACGTCATGTTCTTGTTTTATTGAACTCCCCAGCCATCTTGTTAGTCAATATATGATAATGGTGGCAGCTGCAACGATCTGGGTCCAATTTTGCCTTTGTTCCATAAATCAGGGATACAACCCACTTGTAATGTACCCTTTTGGAGGTGTTGACCACTGTTAATGGTACTAAGTTGTGGCTTCTTGCTTCATGGTACTTGGTTAGATGGCATGTCTTCAGTGCTGTCCAGCAGCCTTGCAGCTCAGACACTCCTCTGAATCCAAATGATTGTTGCATTGTTTACACACCTGCTCCCACAGCCATAGCCTTGAACCAAGACTTATTCCCCCAGCTGATTGATGAGTACCGATTTGCTGAGACCCAGTATGGGTGGTAATTAATGATTCCCCTTCACTGGCTCCGAGCAAGTGAACTGATGTGTTCTTAGGGAAGCAGATCCAGCTCTTAGAGGAGTCACTTACAGAGCAGTAGGTGTTGTCTGAACCCATGCCAGAGCAGAACTCTGGGCAGCTCATACTAAATAGGTAAGGTAGGCCCTTGTTACTCTTCCATTCCTTGCGTGGGTGTGCAACTCAGGTCAAAATCATATTTTTGAGGAAGATCATCAACTAGCATTCTGCATACACCGAGTCTGGCTGACGTCAGTGAAGCTCTGCCTGTTTCTGCCAGCACTGATTTTGACCCATTTTGTTCAGTGTATGTTATATATCTTGGTACAAATGATGAAGCAGTGGCTTGACACAATCAATGATTCATAGTGGCAGACACCTCTGTAGTCCTCAGAGGATGTCTAGCTCTTTCCATAACTGTACTTTGCTGAGGAACCACCTTGTTTTCAGTCCAGAGTTATCTGGAAATGGCCAGCTGGAGCTGGGAGGCCCAGGCACTCCCTCTGGGCACTGAAAATCCCAACACCTAACTTGTGAGCATGCTTTGTCTTTGTTGTACATTAAAGGAGGGCACAGATGATCTCTGGCATCCTATGCTTTGGGGGTAGCAAGTAGCAAATGCTGCTGTAGCTCTTGTGCCAGAAATGTGCCATACGGTGTGAATGTGTAAAAGCAGCAGTTGCTCCTGTGGATCTCTGTGTTATCGAGCTCAGCCCTGCATATCTGTGCTGGTTTTTCTTTTCCCTTAAAATTGCTCAGAAACATCTGTGCAACGAACAGCGTTGTTATGGTTTTCTTTGTTCGTCTCCTTTGTAGGCATATTACTTCCGCAGATCCAGTTGCTGCTGTTACAGTGTATTTATTGTGCTTGTGTGTTGTATGTTAATCTGGTGGCATGCTGTTGTGATGAAGTGTCATTCTGGTTTTCCCCCCAAATAATGGTACTCAAGCTTGCTTCGTTTGCGTTTGTAGGACATCAGCCTTTCTGTAGAGAAAGCCAAAACTGAACGATGAGAATGAACAGCACCAAAATGTCTGCTGGCTTCCAGTCCAGTCGCAGCCCAGCAAGGCAAAGAGCAAGCTCAGGCTCAGATGCCAGCTTCAGTACTGAGCCCTGCAGAAGCTTTGATCAAAGTGCTTTGTATTTCCAGTTTAATTTTCTTTCCTCTGCTGAAAGAGGAAGAGCAGTACCTGTTACTACATACCACTGCTTCTATATAAACAGCGTATTACTTGCATATTGCTGTTAAATATTAAGCAGTGTTGTATATTTTATAAAGCACTGATACAGCACTTTGAAGAAGAAAATTAAATGATAATGATGTTCTGTTTATATTTTTTTTTTGTTTGCTCCATTTTTTTTACATTTGAAACAGAGAACATTCTTGCTGTCTATTTGCAGTTTTCACTTTTGATCTTGATTTTGTTTTTCATTCATAAGTAGCCCCTTGTTTTCTGACCTGGTGTCACTGGAGAATGAAAGTGTTGTTTTTCCAGTTCTTTATCCAACTTCACACCAAAAGCACTGTGGATTTGGACTCCACCCTATAACCAGACACTCTTCAGCATGAAAGAAAAGCAAATCTGTCTTTTAATAAGATGAAACCGAGTTAAGTAAACATCAGATTTGAATTGCCTGCTCTCTCTCGAGCTGTAGATTCACGTCTTGGCTAAATAACTCCTAGCCCTTCATCCATTTGAAATAGAGACCTTGAGCAGCTTACAGTTTGTGGATCTTTTGAATAAGATCTTAAAAGAATGATAACCATTTGTTGTGCACAGCCAGTAAGGATGCATGGTATTTTACCACAATTACCTGGTAAAAATGCTTTTCTCTTCCCTGATTGCACGGTGCCCTACTTGTCTATGGGACTTGTGCTTTCTGCTCCTCAGAGGCTCCTCTGTTACTGGGGCTGTGCTGGTAAGGCACTCAAAGGCGTTTGGAATGATGTTATTTTCTCTTTGTTGTATTGTCAATGATGATACATCCATTTGATGTTAGTTCAAAGCTAACTGAAGCCACTGAAACTTTTCAGAGACTGGGGGGACTGGATCACCTCTCCATGCGGAGAGAGAACTTGTGGTGAGCATGCACTGTGCGTTGCTTCCATAGGGGGAAAAAAAGCCAAGTGAAAGCTCTCTTTTTTTCTCCATTTTTAAAAATAAAATACATTATTTGTCCCATGAAAGACAGACCAAGGACAATCTCCATTAGTATGCATTAGCATTTCCCATTCAGCACTTTTTCTTGAGCATACAGGTCAAAGGAGAATGAATGTGTGCATGACCTACATCCTTCAAAGATAGGGCAGAGTGTTATTTTCCTAAGGGCAGCAAGGTCTGTCCTCTGACTGTCCTCTGAGGGAGTTTATTTCTCACGTTCACAGAATCGACGACTGTTTTTGTGCATCTCGGAAACTGGATGCAGTTGCCACTGAAGCAAAGTTCAAGCAGGACCTGGGCTTCCGGATGCTCAACTGTGGCCGAACGGATCTGGTTAAACAGGCCATATCCTTGCTGGGGCCGGATGGGATTAACAGCATGAGTGAACAGGTAACAAGACAGAAATGTAAAGAAGAAATGAAATGTGAGAGTTTTTTTCTGTTTGTCAAAGCAAATGAGCCCCAAATGTCAGCTAAATAAAAGCAGGACCTTAATGCTTTCCCTGCGTTATTTTGCATTGAGTTAAAGCCCCACCAGGTGAACAACTAAGCTAAGTTTGGTCATTTCAAGTCATGCTGATTCTTTGGAACTGAGGTAACTCAGCATGAGGGTGAATGTGTCTCCTGGAATCTTCTTAACAGAAAAGTGAATCAGTTGAAGCCAGGAGATCAGAAGAGAGCTTAGTGTTATTCTGAATACTTAAAGCGGTTTTAATGTGGGGCAGAGCTTTGTGAGGTGAACATCTTCCAAGGTAAACTGCCCTGGGATTTGCAATGCATTTCACATACACCACGAAGCCCCCCAGCAGAGAAGGTTAATTGCTGGCACTCTGAGTTGAGCCCTGTTTGAACTGGTCTTCTAGATGCGAAAGCCTCTCTGCAACATTTCCACTCCATTAGTCTTTGTGGCCAATATCCACGTACTGAGGAGCCTAGATTTCTCTGGAGTTACTTCTCCAGGAGGCCAGTGGTTGTGTCAAGGGATAAACCTGCCTCTACATTTGCCTGCTGGCAGCAATCTGTTGGACTGTGATGCTCAAGAGGTCACTCCCCATTCCCGTGAGGGCAATGATGGACACAAGTATTACGGTTTCCTTTTGAAAGAAATTTCCTTGAATTTTCTCATGCTCCCAGATGAAAGTCATGGTTGAGTTGTAAGTGGGTTTAGGTCTTGTGAGAGGAAAGCTGCTCCAGGAATGTAAGTTATATTGAATTTGGGAGCTTCAGTTTGGGTCAGTATTGTGAATTTGTTTGAGAGAAGCTTTAGAAGAGGGCAGTACTCTCTGCAAAAAAAGATTGTATTAGAGAACCCATTCTAAGGTTCGTACATTACAATTTAAAAAATCTTTGTTATTTTAAGTTAGTCTGAATCTGGAAACTTTTTGCAGCATATTTCCTCTGTCCTCCAGGCTGAAAGCTGGGAACACTCTGCCTTGATGAATCAAAGTACTTAATCACATGCTTAACTCTGAACACATGCTTACATCCCAGTTGAGTGAAAGTTCTTAAATGTTTCCCCGAACCAGACATCCAGCATCTTGCAGGGCAGAGCCCGAAGTGATACAAGGCTGAAAGAAAAAGAGTCATTTTTATTTTGCCAAAACCTAAATGCTCTGAGTATTGATTTTTCATGTTGTTACCGTGTTCCTGTGTGTGTAGAGCAGTAATGATGGGCTCATTAAAAACCCATTCCTCCCATGTGCAAAGAGAGGGGTTTGAGGGATGCTGCAGCACAAGGCTGAGCTAAAGAGCAAGCCTGGGGACAGGCAGCAGGGACAGCAGTGCAAGGGGAGGGGAGTTTGGAAACCCTGTAAAACAGTGATACCACACCATGATATTCTGGGCTACTTCTTGTCAATGATAAGCCATCAATTTCAGGTGGTCCAGAAGCCATGTGTGGCACACAGGCAGCTCCTTTGCATGCACCAGGGTGCTGGAGTTGCCATGGGGCTCCTGGCTGTGCAAATGCTGGGTCATGCAGGTTTTCATGGGTCATGTGCTAAACACATGATTTTATCACTGACTGACACCATTTAGAGAATTTGAAATAATAGTTGAAGTCACCTTAATTTTAAGCTGCCATCCAGTTACCGCGTTTCAAGGCTCACGCACATTTTTTTGTAGTCCTAGTGGACTCATTTGCTATGGTACTGTTTATTAACTGCCAAAGGAAATATTTTGCCACTGACTGTAGCTGAAGTCATTTCAAAATCTCCTTGCAAGTAACTTCAAGTCACCCACACCTGTCCTTGCCTGGGGTGAAGTTGTTTCTTAATAATAGCAGGAGGCCCCAAATTCTTGTTCCCTTTTGCTGTATCTCCAAAAGCACTCTGCTCCATGCATTTGAAGGGAGCTGTGTTTACCTTGCAGGGACAAACCATAATTTTTATTTTCTCCACAATCCTTCCACATGTAAGTGCCCGCTACCTTCAACCCAGTGTGAAAGCAGGAAGAATGGTGATTCAGCAAAAGCAGCGATGTTGGGCTTTGGCTGGGAAGACTGGTGGCATGGCTCTGTGTCTGGCCATGCTGGGCACCCTCTGTGCCTCTGAAAATAATTTCACTACATGGCAGTACTCCGATTAAACAGTGAAACTGCTGCCATCTGACTGGAAATTTACCAGGGAACCTTGAGAGAGGCTACAAACACATTATCAGAGATAGCCACGTGCTGCGGTAAATGTACTGCAAAACAACTGGTGGCTGTTGATCAATACCACCTACTGTATTTAAGAAGCAGCCTTTTCTATTATAATTTATGGTAGATTTAAAGATTTTTTCATGGTTTCATCTAGATACATTGCCACAACCACAGTAATAGTTATCTCAAGGGAAATGGTGATCAGACGCAGCAGGTATTTCAGATTAATACAAATTGCATAGTAGTGGTTCTGTAATGAGGGGTCAGTTAATCTTGGTCTACTCCAAACAGGGACATGCTTTCCTAGAGACAGCAGCTGTTTAGCATTTCATTTAAAGTTAAGTCTTTGTTTACCAGAGAGTACTATACAAAGCAGTTGCATCTCCAGCCCCTTATGGTATCCATATGGAAAAAACTGTGCCCAAATCTACTTTGTCATAAGAGGAGCTCTGGTTGTCTTTAAAGGCTCTGTCAGTAATTGAGAAGTTAGATTTTAAGAAACAATGATTATAGCAAACTGAATAAGATTATCATTTTTTTAAACTATCAGTGGGTATATGGTTGTTTTGATAAGAACATTTCTCTGTGGGGTCCAGCAGAAAAGGCAAAGATGCTGAGTTCAGTACGTGAACACAGAGGTGAGGCTTACAGACCCGGTTTCAGTGGCTATATTGAGAATGTCAAAGGTAACACGGAAACAAAACAGCCAAAGTGACAATGAAAATGGAGATTTTACAAAATGGTTTGCTTTTGCTAGTCTGAGGGGCATGTCTGTAACAGAGGTAATGGATTTCATTAAATACATACTGTTAGTTTTGATGATATATATTTAACTAATTATTTTTAAAAAATCAGAAGAGTTCTGTGTTAAATTTGTCAATTCCTTTGTTTTTTAACTCCAAAAAATGACTAGGGCATGACTCCACTGATGTATGCTTGTGTCAGGGGTGATGAGGCTATGGTGCAGATGCTGCTAGATGCTGGAGCAGATCTGAATGCTGAGGTGAGGACTTTTTGTTGGTTGTATCTTTGTTCTGTTGTTTGTTGACATCTTAAACTACCCCCCAAAACATTAGCAGAGGGAAAATCCCAAGAAATAAAGATAAAATTACCTTGTCCTGGACAACACCACTTGAAATGAATAGTGAAATCAGACTGCATTAGGTTAACATTTGGATTCACTTCACAGAAAGGGTCAAGTCATCAGACTTACCCCACAGGTAATTTTTATTTAGTTGTGTTTGCATACTGCAAATGAAAATGGGCATTAGCGTTAGCACGGAGCACAGCTCTGATAGTGATGGAAGGACTCCCTGAATCTCAGCTGAGTTAAAATGAAGAGGGTAAAATAAATGTCTGTCTGATAGCCCGCTACAGCTTGTGCGTTTGTATGTCTTGGGATGTTCCGTCTAAGCATCCCCAGCACACAAGTGCAGTGTATGTCCCCCTGCTTTGTTTTATGAAATGCTTTGGTCTGAAAACTGTTGGATGAGGAGCTTGAAGCTTCCAGAATATGAACGTCTCTTTGATGAATGCACATCAAAAACGTACACAATCTGTCCACCAAACAGATTGTGGTCCGACTCAGTGCAATGCAGGTATGTACATTTTTAAAGAGCCATTTGAAAATCCACGAGAGAATTATTTGTTAATGATTCCAGTTTCAATTTGTGGAGGTCATGAGTAAATTAAGCTGTCTGCTTCACTTATCTGTGTTCCATCTGTTCTGTTTGGATTTGAATGAGCTGATAAATTGTAGGTGCTGCTTTCAGCCAGACATTTTACACTTCTAAAAAATTGAATTTAAAAGCAGAAATAGATGTCACCTGTATGAGACTGATAGTTGTTACTATCTTATTGCTCTTTGGTGGCTTGTGTGAAATCAGCTGATGATTCCTTGTGGAATCTGCTCTCACCTCTTCCTTCTCACAATTCAAGTGAACGGCCCTCAGAGCTGGCAATAACTGAACACTTGAACCCTTGTTAGTACTCTAGATAGACAGACCAAAGACTGGATGAGCATGGGGTGATCTCTCCTGCTGCTCTGAGCATTATTTGGTTATCGTTAGGAGCAGAAATCCTGGCCCTTCCAGTTGGGCCAGTAATCTTCCAGACTTGAACCAAATGCAAATTTAAACAGTTTTGTCTTCCTGAAACTGCTGACATCTGAAAGAACAGCTTCAGTGAGAAATTTGAACCTCCCTGATTCATTTCTGTAGAGTGTTTGCTCTCAAATCAAATGAAAACACTTTGGGACCAGAACTATGAATAATTATGGTGTGCAATTAGAAGATGATTTGTGCACACCACAACCAACTGTGCAAATTGGGCAATTACGGCAAAAAAAGGCAAATCAACCATGAACGAAAATAAATACCCTGTCAGGTGCCTGCATCATTTTTCTTATTTCACTTTGCAAATCATTTAGATAGATAGATATATATATATTTCCAAAAGTAGCCTCAAATGCTGGGTGTCTCCATTTTTGATTGCCATCTTTATTGAAAATGGACTCATCTCCAGATGTGCTGAGAAGCTGCAATCCACTTTGGAGTCAGTGGGACCTGTAGATGCACGGCAAATCTCGACTGAGGCTTTAAAAGCCCTATCAGCCACAGGTCTTTTGCAAACACCATGTCAACCGAGGAGAATTCTAATCAAAAAGGAGCAAAGGAGTTGAAGTGACTTCATTTTCTTTGCCGCTTGCCACGGACTGCCCCAAACAGCAGTGGGAATCCATTCTGGAGGAGGAGATGCTGGACATTTACTTCCCTGAAACATGATGCCCATCCTCACCCTCTGCTGCTCTTGCTCCCCAGCCTAAATCCCGACGTTCAAGCTGCTTGGTGCTTTTCCTTCTGAGCAAACCATGACCTGAAGAATCCCTGTGCCTGTGCTCAGATACCAGCAGACTTCTCCACTTGCACCAGGGCTTGCAGTGTGCTGATCCTTACTGAGCTGTAAGAGAAGGGCATTTCAACCCCCTCTCTTTGGCAAATCTGAATGATGCAGCCAGGCTCTTGTGCAGATCCACTCTAACTGTGGGATCTGTACAGACTCTTCAGATTTTGTCCTCATCCCTTGTTCTTGGGATTGAGGGCTTGGTTAGGTGCTTCTAACAAAATGCTGCATGTGGTGCTTGGAAATGCAATCTGCTCATGCAACTAGGCATTTAATAACTGGCCTCGCTCCCCTACATGGATAAAAGTACATCAGACAAGTTAGTGAAAGCATATTTGGCTGATAAGACAGAGAGGTGGTGCATCTTCTACTCTGATTTTAATCCTCATTCTAAGATCAATAGTGAGATTTTGATTTTTAGTATCACACTCCATCTGAGTGTGCAAGCTCAGATTGCAAATGTTCATTAGATGTTTCCATCTCTGTGAACCTCATCAATATTAATATCCCCATCTTTAAGACAGGGAAACTGAAGCAGAGAGTGGTTATTCATCTCCCCCAGTGTCTACATTAGAGGAACCAGGCACAAAAACATAGAAAATTGAAGGAGCAATGTAAAAAAAAATACCACTTTTTCTGAGAATGTAGTTTGCATTGCTTTCAGCTGAAGCCACCCTTCTCTGTTCTAACTCAGTTCAGACAGGAGAAAGCAATAAAAAGGACTTTCCTTAAAATATCTGTGAAATGTCACTCTGCCCCATCAGTTCTCAGATGTCTTTTTCCCTCTGGTGGAAGAGGAGGAGCCTGGAAGCACCGCTGGAAAACTCTAGGGCAGGGACTGTGATGTGTCTTTCTTCATGTCAACGACAGAAGTCATACCGATTTATATGGAGAGAATTCCTTTGGGCCTGAAGCAGTCCCAAGAGCTGGGGCTGTCCATACACAAGTGGGAGCAGTCCCTAGCCATAAGTGTCCTCATCCATCCCTACTCTCCCAGCGTGCGCTGATGTAACAACTGTGGGTGTTTTGATCTTGTGCAAAAGTGGTGGCCAGTGGTTTAGATGGAGCTACAGTAGTTGGTAAAAAGACTTCATTTGGTATAATGCTATTCAAGCTGTCAAATCAGCACGAACAGTTTTAGTATTAAGAAATTTTTTTGCTGGCAAAAATGAAACCAATCATTTTATGAAGCACCTTTCCCAGGTTTTCTATTTCACTTACTCCCTCACATGCCTGGCTTTCAGGCAGGTTGATTTTATTACTCTTTAAAAAAAAATAACTTTAATTTGTTTGTAGGTTGTCAGTACTGCTCATAAATACCCATCCGTCCACCCTGAGACCCGCCATTGGACAGCTCTGACATTTGCTGTGTTGCATGGACATATTCCTGTAGTTCAGGTATTATTGTATTTCCCTACCTGCATCTCATTCTTTTGTTTCTCCTCTTCAGTTCCAATTATGCTCATCTCAAACCAGTATCCTCTTGTCATACTCATATTGGTTACTTCTGCTTCTCCTGGAGTGTACTGATATATAATAGACCTATTATATAACGATTATGGTGTTCAAACCTTAACCAATATGAGGTTTAAACAGGACAATTTTAAAACAAACTTGCACCAAAGAAAGTCTGACAACTCCTTGTGCTCCTTCCTGACCACTTGTTTTATGTGTTTGTTTATTCATTCATTACACTTTCTTACGCTATAATACTCGAACAAACACCAGACAGCTGCCTTGGTGGGGAGAGGCAGACAGCCACAGCCATCGCTCTGTCCCAGAGGGAGAGAAGCTCTCGGTCTCCTTACCCGAGCAAGGCGTTGCGTGGGATATGCTGGTTCTCTGCTTTGGCATCTCAAAAGTTGAAAAGGTTTATTCGTCAAAACAGCTGTGTCTGTGGCACATGTAATGAAGCACCAAAACTTTGAAAGCCTAAAGACATAAATGGCCAAGAGGGGCTAGAGGGCAGGCTCCATCCTGCTCTCCTTGGCCACTTTTGTTTTCAGCGTTGTTTTTATTCATGTGGATGTGTACCCGATGGAGACCACAGCTTTTGGATTCATTGCTGCGATTTGTTCTTAATGATTGCCTTTCTTTGGCCATGTCTTTATATAAAAGATGGAGGCAATTGAAATCTGTTCCATTTTAAGTTGGTACTGGGTTTCTAGAAGACCATAAAGGAAGGATGCTTGTTGGGCTGGTATTCAGTATTTCCATTTTCAGTGCATTACTTCCTAACACCGACCTTATTTGCATTTCCCATTCAAAAACACTGGGATACACTTTTTTGGCTCTGAGCTTGGACACTAGTGCTCCTGGTGTCTGGCAACGTAAAATGAGCGAAAAAAGGAATCAATTTGCCTCTGTAAAATAACGGGCAGAATTTGCATGTCACTTGTCTCCCTTGTATCTGGTTTGCAGATAACAAGAAGCATTAGACTCTCATTCGTCACTGTTCGTGAACTCTTGAGCATTATGGTACCCCCAGTTGCTCTAAATGGTGAATTTTTCTTTCTAGTTGTTGTTGGATGCTGGAGCAAAAGTAGAAGGTTCTTTGGAGCATGGAGAGGAAAACTACTCTGAAACTCCTTTACAATTGGCAGCAGCTGCCGGTAAGTACTTTCTCCTCCCTCTGTTATAAATTCTTCAGTTGAGATCTGTGGTTTAGATGAGTAAATAGTGGATTTTAAAAGAAGTAAAAGTGCATCTCTTGACTTGCAGGAAATTTCGAACTGGTCAGTTTGCTGCTGGAGCGAGGAGCTGACCCCATGATAGGAACAATGTACAGGAATGGCATTTCCATGACTCCACAAGGTGACATGAACTCTTTCAGTCAGGCTGCTGCACATGGACACAGGTAGAGTGGGAACAAGTCTAGGGGCCTTCACGTGGTTGTTTTTTTCCTGGGAGTCTGGTTTGAGCAGATGGGTGAAAGTTCTGCATGAACAATTAAACAAGCCACCAACTGAGCAGAGATGTAAGGCTTTTTGCTAGCATGTGAATTTAACCAGTTGGTGGTACAACCTGCTCTTTTGTATCTGATTGAAAAAAGGAAGGATACTCCTCGTTGTGTGTTGCAATGTGATGTTTGTTAAATGGTAGCTGATGTGATGGTGGGAAGGAATGCCACAGACATTCCTTCTGAATTTCTTGTTGACATATTTCTGAGGTTTGGGGTGGATTGTGTCTGTACTGCTGCAGCCTTCACTGTCATTGAACAGAATTTCTGCATCTGTGTTTACTGTAAAGTCCTATGTGCTTTACTGTTGTACGTATGCTGCAAATTTTTTAAGAAAGTAATGAAATGAGCACCTGGCATGCATGATCTTGCAACATTCAGGAGTTAACTGCAGTGTAATGGATTAGTATTATGATCTTCACGTTCCTGCTTTTCTGATTGTAGCCATCCTGAGGAGCATAGATACAGGTTAGAGACAGTACCTACCCTCTGTTTGCTTAGAGAAGAGCTGCCAGTGTTAACAACATGCTCATGGCATGTCAGGGCGGGTTCAAACAACGCTGCCCATCTGGAGCCTGCGAGGGATCTGTGGGAGGGCAGACAGGACAATTTGCTGCTGGATTCTCACATTCACTGCTCAGGCCTTGGTGCCAGCTGGTCTGAGTGGGAGCCATGTGCCAGAGGAGGACGTGAGGCTCTCCGAGGCTCGGCTGCTGCCTGGTGATGTCACAGACCCACAACTTACTTCTGAGAACTGGCTCTTACGTTCCTACCTCTACCCTGCCCACACAAGCTCCCTTCTCTTTTCCTCTCTCCCCAAACCTCTCATTTGTTTGAGATACCCTATGGCCCATTGCTACCCCATGCCAGGTTCCGAGCACATGTGGGGAGGATGTCAGAGTATGACAGAGGTGGGATGGGGGCCAGCCTGGCTTCTCTTCTTCTAGACATGGAAACCAAGAGCAACTCCTTTGAGATTGACGAGTTTACACTGGTAAGAATCCGAAGGTACCAAGCCTCTGGCTGAATTTGGGCTTTGGTGTGTCATGGCTCAGATTTGATCGTCCTGCCAGAGCAGTCCCAGATGTGCTTGAACCTGCCCTGACTGGCCGCGTTGAATGTCTATTTGCTCTAGCTTTCCCAAACCGCTTTGAGTGTTAATTGAGTGGTGGTGCTTTTTGGTAGCTCCAGACAGCTCCCTTCTCAAGTGGCCTCCTTGATGAAAGTCCTGAGAGCTTGTCCAAAGGCAATTCAGCCTTAACCTGATGGTGGGGCAGGTGCCAGAAGTCATGAGACACGTGAGAGTCACGTTTAGCTCATGGGTTTGTGTTCCCACAAAGTTCCTGCCACTTGTTTGATGTCTGTACAGTTGCTGTCATTACAGCAGCATCTTGCAGTCGTGGTCCGGTGGGCTAACAGGAGTGGTGCTTGCCTTAGGACTGATGTAAACTAGTCCATTAATTGGACTGATTTCTGACCTACCTGCTGGATAGGTGTTCTGCACCAAGTATCGTGACCACTAACTCTACTCTCTTGCTCTCTCTTTCCCTCCCTCCTGCCAGGAATGTCTTCCGTAAGCTACTTGCTCAGCCAGAGAAGGAAAAGAGTGATATCCTGTCACTGGAGGAGATACTGGCTGAGGGGACAGACTTACCTGACTCTGCAGCAGCTCCGCTTTGTGCCAGCCGCAACAGCAAGGCCAAGCTGAAAGCCCTGAAGGAGGCCATGTACCACAGTGCCGAGCATGGATATGTGGATGTGACCATTGACATACGGAGTATAGGTCAGTGCTGGTGCCCTCGCTTCTTTGCCTCATCAGAGATATCACTGTAAGAAATGTGTCTTTCATGTGCTGCTGCTTAAACTGACCACAGCTGCACCTCCTGAACTCCTGTGGAAGTGGTAATTGCAGGGGGTTTCCCAGCAGCTCTGTGGGTGAGGATGTGGAAGGTGACCTCAAGTCAGCCCAGGCTTAAAGCCAAGGCTCTCGGAGCTTCTCCAGAGCCAGTTAAGATTCCTGCTGCCTAAGCAACTACAGAATAGACAGCTGCTTTTTATGTCAAATCGTGTGTTAGATGCACTCTAAGAGCAGCCCCTTATTCTCCATCCTTCATCGGGAACGTGATGGGGGATCCTGCAGGATCCTGGGCCATTAGCTCTGCAGCATACCCTGCTCAGAGGCACTTTTCTGCAGGACAGTGTAGTTTCTACCAGCAGCAAACTTCACTGCTGCTTGGCAGAGCATTAGCTAAGTCTCTGGGGCAGTGTTTGTCTGCCACTTCCAACAGCTTCTCTTTTGCACTCTGCCATAATGCAGACCACAGTTAAAACATCTTCCTTTTCCAAGGTTTATGAGCCTTTTAGGGGAAGAGCATTGAACTAGCTTCTCAGTGTGCTAACTGTGCCAGCATGGGGCTTGAGCATCGTAGCAGCCTGTTGGGAGTCTGCTTCTTCTCATGGCAAGGGTGGTCAGGAGCAGAGGAGGGAATCAGGACTGCGTGTCCATTAATCTGTGCCTGATCTCCATTAATCTGCCCTCAGAGAGAGAGTCCAGCATGCCTGGCATGCCTCCATGCAGTGCAGCACTCCAGCCCTGCGGACCTCTTGCATGGGTCAGAGTGTGTGGTCTTGGCTTGCCAGGTGCACTCAATAGGCAAAGCTCTAGGTGCTGAGTGAGAGGAGAGAACCAGGGCTGCTCTCAAGGTGCTGGGCATTTGCTGAAATGGAAGGAAAGTCCTTTTGTTGCCAAAGCCCAGGCTTGTGTTTCCTCCCACTCTGTTCTTCAAGAACAGAAACTAGGTCACATCCAGCCTAATGTTTGGAGTACTATATTAACTTTGTGTGTTTTCTCATTCAGTACATGGGAACATTTCCCTTTAAGTTCCTAGAGAGTGGTTCTGCTGTGACAAACAGTTACTTGAAAAGACTAATCTCCTTAACTCACCCAGTGCTGTTTAGGGGAAATAGTAATTATCAGTAGAGGACATGGGGTACTGCTTAAAGAAAGTTGTAATCTGAAGACCACCGGTTTGAATACAGGTAGGTAGTGACCAAAATCTTTTTTTTTTCCATTCAGTGGCTCTCTAGGGCCATGTTCAAACAAATGAGCTAGTGTAAATCTAGTTTCCAAAAGGTTTTTGCGTCGCAGAGCACCACAACAATTACCTCAAATTGGCAGTCTCAGCAGAGAAGCTGAAGGCTAGATGAGCAAAGAGACCACAATCTTCTCTTAGCACTTGGAGGAGAGCCTCTGTGTATTAGGTCTGGGATGTCTTGATAACCACCCGCCTTCTCAGCTGTGGGTAAATAGGAATTTTATTTCTAGGGTTATTTGGCAGCTTTTGCTTAAAATCTGAAGATTAATACAAGTGAAGATAGAAATAGTAGAAGGGCACATCTCTCTCTCGAGCTGGGAATGAGCTCTGTCCTTTATCTCTGTAGGTGTTCCCTGGACACTGCACACATGGCTGGAGTCCTTGCGAACGTCCTTCCAGCAGCACCGACGACCCCTCATCCAGTGCTTGCTAAAGGAATTCAAGTCCATTCAAGAGGAAGAGTACACAGAGGAGCTCATCACACAGGGGTTACCTCTGATGTTTGAGATACTAAAAGCCAGCAAGGTAGGGTAAATTATATATTTTAAAGAAATCAGCCTCATTCTGATCCTGTACAACAGAAACTTTGCATTAATGTTTTTGCACAGCGATCCCAAAGCTTGCTTAGAGCCGTATAGGATTATTGCTTTTTGTACTGTGTATCTCATTTTTCTTCACTGTGGAATCATGGGTTAAAAACACACAAGCTAATTACATCTCCCCCTACGACAGCTTAATACTGATGCTAACAATTGAACTGGGGAGACAACAGGAGCTAATGCATAGCGGTGAAATTAAAATCACAAGGGTTACTGCAGCACAGCAAGAGACGCTGATAGCCAAACCAACCCAGAGACTAGCTTTACCCAGCTGGCTTTACAGCACCATGCAACAAAGCTAATGCTTATATTTGCTTTGAATTTTTTTAACCTCTCACGTGATTTCCATTCATGTGGGATTTTGACTTGTAAATTTGCGAGGAGATTGGATTCTACAAGCACGCATGCAGAATGATTTTTGTAAATCCTGTGTGTGCTTGTACTTGCAGCCTCCCCACATTTATTCTTTCAGTTGACATTGTCTTAGCCAGATACATCAGACTAACAAAACCTTTTGAGGGATAGAGGTACCCTTAGGTATGTGAGTATAACAGCAAAGAAGAGACGATCATTGAGCAGCAAGGAGAGTTAAGGTTGTTTTTTTTTCTTATGCGTTACAGTACATGTTGGTACAGTTTTCTATTTGTTGGTCTGGGGAGTAACATTTCTCACCCAACTCCACATACAACAGCAAGGAGCAAGTATTTTTAGCACCTACAGCAATAACCTAAATAATGTGAAAAGAAGAGAGCTCTGGTACAGGCACTCAATACTAAAGGATTCCAGGCACAGTGCAGTTAGTGAAAGCTTACATGGATTTATTGTATACTGATGCAAAAGAGGGCTTGGAGTACAGTCCTGAGCAAGTGCTGAACGTTTATCCCAGCAGTTGTTCTGATTTCTGCTCCCGTGAATTTTTCCTTTGCGGTTAGTTTGGGGTTAGTTTGTATTGCATGGGTATTTATGGAGAATATTTAGAGATATCTTTCAGGAAATCATTCCAAATCCTCGGATTTGTAGAGTCTGAACTGCCTTGGGTTAATACGTGTTCATCCAATAACTACCAGCAAGGTGCTGTTTGTTTTGAAAGCTGATATAAAACTAATCGTATTGAAAAACTTAATGGAGATTAAGTTTAGGCCCTGTAATCTAGGATGAGGGAGAGCTTTAACTGCGGTTCTCCTGGGCGGCTGAAGCCAGAGCCAATTGGTTTATAGATGATTGTCATTGGAATAAATTATTTACATAGGATCATACATTTTGGAGATGTTGGACTGGGTCATCTGGAGTGTCTTCTAGGAGACATGGCAGCCAAAAAGACTGCTGCCTTCCGCTTTGGGTTCACTTAACAGCTAACATGTGGAGAAGTAAAGCTACTGATCTATCAGGGAAAAAAAAAAAAAAAGTATGATAAAGGAAAAAAATCTGTGCTGATCTTTGTTCCTGCCTATGGGCCTGGAGGAGCTGCCTGTCTTCAGTCTTCGTGAGCATGCATATTCACAACCACATGCACACGCAGTGCTTCATATTCTTAGAAAAATAATGAATCATTCTGGGACACTGTAAGGGCTTACAGATTGTCTGCAGATGGCATGAATTCTTGCCACAGTCTTGCCCGAACAGTCTCTCACAAAGCTCTTAGAGACAGAAATGAGGGCAGACTCTGTGCAGCCCTTTCGAAGGAATCAGAATAAATTCATTTGCAGGAGAAAGAGCCAGTAAAAGTTCTCCCTGGTCACTCCATATAAGTCAGACGAGGAAAGCTGAGATTCCAAGGATCTCCTTCTCTAGGAAGGCTGAGAGTAGATACTGTTCTTTGTATATGCCCACAGAATGGAAATGTCCTTGAAGAGGTACAGAAGGGCTGTAGCTGTGGTTCACGTCCCTCTGTTTCTACAGTGAATTGTAAAGTTTTGCATTTTGTGGAGTTGTCAGGAACGGAGCTTGATTTGTCCACATGGGCATCCCTTTTCCCGTGGGCTGGGAACTTCAAGAGAGATAACAACTCTCGCTAAACATTGCAGTCTGTCCCAATACATTTCCTTAATGAGTTTTTCAGGGCAAAAGTTATAAGCAACGAGAAAGCACAAAGCCACTTAGTGCTCCTTGGCTGATGTAAAACAAGATGTCCCATTTGCTACATATTGTGATGCTCGGTATATTTTAATTGCATGGCAACTTGTACCTAATTGAAATGGCATTTTGCAGTCCTATAAGTAGTCCCAACTATCCTGCAGTCTCAGAACAATTTACAAATATTAATGAGTTGAGATATGGAAGAAGATCTTAGCCTCCTTTTACGAACAAGGAAACGAAGGTAATTAAACAGGCAGATTTTCAATGCCTTACAGAGTTGCAATCTCAGCTTCAGAAGCTGTGACAACCTGGCTAAGCCAGACATCAGTTTATAATTTGAGTAATTGGCCTGAGAGACTCTCCAAAAATTGCACAGAAACATAGGTCAGATCTCTAAATAGGAAGCGGGCCTTCTGCTCCACCTTCCACTTGCACTGTAGGACAAAATGTTCTCACTGGTTTCCAGGATATGCACCAAGGGCAGGTATTGTAAAAATGAAAAGACTAAGGAAAAACTGTCTACAAGAACATGACCAGATATAAGGAATGCCTTTTCTTACAGATTTTTTTTTTTTAATTCCCATACCTAGAGGGTCTCAGGGTCCAAATGTGAGAGCTTGCATGGGATCTCTGCCACCACCACTGTGTGAGTGTCCTGGAGCCCAGTGTGTTGGCATTTATATGACAGGACATGATGATAGAAAGGAAAATAAAAACAACCTTTTCTGAAGCTCTGATGCTGGAACACAGAGTGGTAACAAGAATTAGCAAATCAGGCAAAACTGCCTAAGCTGTAGTCCCTAGTGTTACTGCCTCTCCTAAAGCTCTGAAATAGGAAGGGAAGAACAGTTAATAAATTGCACTTTGGTCGATCACCGCTGCACTGAAGCCCTGGGGAAAGACTTCCAAAGGCACAAATGAGGATTTGGTACCCAGCCTCCTGGTGGTTGCCAGTAGGACTGAGCACTTTCATTTCCTTTCATGCCTTTAAATGTTTTTATCAGCTGCACTGCTCAGAGTTGGATTGAGGGTGGAGGAATGAACTATTTCCATGCAGCTGAGGCAAAGCTACAAGAACAGGCAGATGGCTCTGCCCCCCACTGCTGTCCTGCAGGCAGCCCAGATCCCTGCCAAACCAAAGACCAGACGAGGTGCTCCAGAGAAGGCAGTGGTGGTGGAAGGGGCATGGAGAGCCTTGTTTAGGGCACTTCCCTAAAAGAAAGCAAAATTCAGACCTAACATGAAAACTTTCAATGGAGCTGTGTGGTTCACCTAAGGGATTTGGGCCACCAGATGAGGAAAGGCTCTCTCTCATTTTGGGACTGACTGAATCTCTGAGGGAGATGAACTCACGGACAGTCTACTTGAAGTAGTCTGGACAGGGCTGCATGTGACAAAAGCTGGAGAGACACTTCTGGGGGCGTGTAGCCCTGAGCTAAACTTTGGCTGCTGTGCAGTGCGGGATTGAGTCCCTCAAAGCTAAGATGACACTGGAGATCTTGTGAAAGAAGAAAACAGGAAGATGCAACTGAATTGCTGCCTGTCAGTATCTGTGTCACGTTCTTCATGGCCCAAGGAATCCCTCCAAACTTCTTACTGGGCTCTCTCGTTTGCTTACAGCCGAGGCTGATGTTTGCATTGCCTGAGCTTGTCTCTGAGCTGAATTGCCACCTTGCCTCATCTCATAGAGCCCCATATTTGCCTGAGGAGTGACTGTACTTGTGGGTTGGCGGCAGTACTGAGTTTGGGCCCCTCAAATGAGAATTTAAGAAGACTCCGATAGAGGAAGCACCCAGATTTATGGGCATTAGTGCCTGAGGTGGGGCTGGCAGGTCAGCTGCAGCCACCAGGGAGGACGGACACAGAGATCTCTGGCCTAACCCTTAGGGATGCCTTCAGCCCTGCAGTGGAGTAGGCTAGCCACATGCGATAACAGCTAATAGCCACTGTCATACGATGGTGGGCAGCAGTCAAAGGGAAGAAGACGAAGGGCTGTCCTGAGCATGTCCATGTTTCACACAGAAACATAGAATCATTAAGGTTGTTAAAGACTTCTCTGATCATCTAGTCCAACCATCAGCATTTGGAAGAGGTTGGTTTTAGATTTCCACTCTGTGGCTCAGTGTGAGCTTGAATTGTCATTAAAATCAGCCAGCTCCATCCATGCAGATGAGCCAGCACCGTTGCTGGCAGTACTGTGTGGTGAGCCAGTTTTGTCCACTGCTTTTTCTGTATGCAGCAATTTAGGTCTGATTGTCTATGGCCTAGTTCTTGGAAAAATAAAAGAATCTTTTAATTTCAAGTAATCTGTTGCACAGCCTTCTCCCTCCCACCCATGGTATGGGCATGGAGCTGCTATTTGCCATTACACTGAATAATTTGTGGGAACGTATTGGCAAAGTTTCTGCCTTAGTCCATGTGTACATTAAGTGCACATGCTGAAATGTTGTATGAAGCCCCACCTGGCACTGCAAGTGCTTTACACCAGGAAACTGTGGCTTAGGACTATCAGTATTCCTGCTAGTATATTGCCCAGGGCAAAACCAACTTGAAAAATTGTGGGAGGTCCTTCACTGCCCTTTCTCTGTAGCGTTCATCCTTCCCATCAGCTCCTGTCAGTGACAGGGTAGTTTATTTTGAAAAATAGCCCATTAGTAAGGTGTTGATTACACTGTGCATTAAGACTTGATGAAAGATGCAGGAAACTATTTGCAAAGGTGTTTCCTCAGAATTTAAAATTCCTGCTGAGTTTCACACACGCTCCATGTGCAGCTGAAGAAACCCACAGGAATGCACAGAGTTATCTGGAATGTTGAACTGTTTGAAAAACAGCCATCAGTACCATGTTGACAGATATTTAGAATAAATAACAATTTAAAACAAGAGCTGTTTTTTTAAAATTCAAAAAGGATTCAGGCATGTAGGTATCTTGAGAAACTTTGGCCTATTTAATTTAAACGCCAAAGTACTCTTTAACCTGTAACTTTGCCACACGTAATCCAAAATCTCCTAGAAAGTTAAGTATTTATTTAGTATATCCTTTCAGAAGTAGCAACGGGTAGACTCTGTCACAAGTGCATTGACTATTGGAAAAAAAATGTTGATGGCTCCAGCAAACAAAAAGCAGTAGGAAAGCTTGAAACACCTGCAGGCTGTGTTGCAGCAGAATGTTTAGAAGCTTGAGATGAGTGTTCGGTTTCTTTATTGCCGTGGTCTTTCTGGTTTTAGTTCCTCTAAAACAAACACCAGAAAGGTTTCTCAGAGTAACATCAACAGACTCGGTTTGTGATTCTGTTCTACAAAGTCCAGGCACAGCAGTCAGCAAACATCACCTTTCCCTATAGGCCCATACATGACATCTAACATGGCACTGGAAAATGAAGGAGCTAGAAAATTCTCCTTCCTGTTCCTTGCATCACAGTGGGTTGAAATGAGTATTTATTAAGATGGGCTTAATGAAGTTGGTTTTGCCGTATGAAGCTAGACTGTCCTCTTCTGCAGGAAGGGCTTAGGTTATAGAGGAAAGGTAACCTTTTAGTATATTTGTTCTCCACATAACATGTCACTTTTCTTGAAAAAATAAAAACCTGGAAACTGAATATTTTGGCCTACAATTGGAATATTTTAAGTGAAGAAAAACATGGACTTTACACAGAGGAGACAGATACACCAAAACCAGCACTAGAAATAGCCCTGAAGACCTCCACAATCCTAAAATGCCTGTTTAGAGGTTCTGTGGAGTGGCTGATACCCTCCTGTGTGCCAGCTAATGCCCACCGTGAGCTCAGTGATTGATCTTCTGGCTGAGACTTTGATTTCTTGAGGCAAGTTTCACTGAAAAATTGCAGTGGCAGGTTTCACTGTTCTCAAATAATTGCAGTGGTCTGTAATGTTGCCCATTGTCATTTGTAGTACTTCTGTGTCTAAACAGTTCAGAATAACCAGGACGCAAGTTATCCACACGTGTACATCATGCATTCTCCGTGTGAGGTGTGAACGCCAGGTACCAAGTGACATGTTAATAACCAACTGTTAACTCTGTGTTGTGTTTTCGTAACACAAATTCAGCTTCATACTAACACAGGTTTGATTTTTTTTTTCCCTCCTCTCTGTTTGCCTTCTAAAATGTTTCCCTGCCAGAGGCAGGAGCCATTTCTTCATTGACAATAAATAACTGCCATGGATGTGACACCTGCCCTTTTATGGGCTCTCACCTAGGGATTAGACTGTGCCCGGGGATCTCAGCTTTTTACATACAATGCACAGCTGTGATATAAAGAGCCTTTTGAAAGGAAGACTTGGCAGCTTTCCCAGAGCTAACTGAAGGGTCCATTTGTGCCTTACCTGTGATTAATTCCTTTCCGTTTGTATTTGCAGTGGAATGACTTGAGCCCGGCACTAACAAAACCCATTTTGTTATGCAGTTCACTGCCTCTAACTGTGTCTTCAACCTCTGGGGCTTCCCTACCTTTGCAACTGTTGACTAATATGAATGATGTGTGTGCTGCTTAATCATCTAGGAGTGACCCTCTAAAGCAGCATTTAATCAGTTTGGATGCAGCTGGTAAAAAATGAATTATGCTAGAGGACTACAGCAGAAACACCCAGGGAAGGATGACAAAGATTCAGAGAGATGGCAAAGAAAGTCTCATAGCAGAGTTTGAGTGCTCAAGCTTGGGAGGTCTGCAAAAAGCCCTCTCTGTTGCTCTAGCACTTATTGATTCTTCATGGGAAGAGGGAAGGATAAATAGAGGAATAATTCAAAGGCATCTCAGCCTGTTACGAAAGGAGACTTCACTGCTGGAACAGTAGCTGGGGACCACATGCAGAACAGATGACTGCAGGCAGCACTCTCTCTTTAGCAGAGAGCTGGGTCCTCCAAGCATCCTCCGGACCAGCATCCTCAGCACCATCAAGAGAAGAGTTACCTTTGCCAGCTCCCCTGTGCCCTGAGTAACATGGTTTCTCTGCTTGCAGGGCAGATATGTATTAACTGACAGACGCTGAACCCAAAATGAGTGTGTTATTTTTCAGCTTAACTGAATTTAACTGTGTTTGTTTTTGTGGTTTTGTGATAGAGGAATTCAAGGGCCCGGCACTCCTGGGCTACGTGGGCAAAGAAAAACAGCCTAAATTGTTAGCACTGTAGAGGGCAATGAGGTGGAGGTGGCAAGATGTCTTAGACCAGTCAGAAGTCCTAGCCAGTGGGGTTTGAGCAGTCCAGGGAGAGACAGTGGGGAAACCTGTGAAGAGGAGGCAACTAAACCAAAGTGCAATCTCACTGGGAAGGCAAAGGGCAAGACCTTAGCCTAACTGCTGAACCCAGCCTAGGTTTTCCCCTTTAGAGTTTGGAACACGAGCTACCAAGATGATGCATATCTTCCACAGGTACTGGAGAAAACTGGTTTGCTGTATCCCAGCTGTGTCCAGTACCTTGTAGGACATTCCAGAATGGCTAGGCCACATTGAACCCAGTAAGCAGAAATGAAGCAAACTCTTCCATGGGTTGTGCCTAAGTCTTGAGAAGCCTTTCCTGAGTTGTGCTGCAGACCTTCATCATCAGAAAGGCGTTCAGGAAAAGATACCCCACCCAATTCTTCACCTCCTTTCGGATCATTCAGTTAGTCATCTCTGCTCTGGCAACTTGAAAACCTTCAGCTTTGCTTCAAAAGAATTTATGAATTCCTCTCACAGTTCAAGTGTGGGGAATTCCTTTAGATCTCCTCTGAAGAATGCTTTTAAGTCAGGAGGCCGCTTGTATCTACAAAGCAAAGTTGCTTGCTCGCCTACCAACTCTCTGCTGGAAGCACCATCTCCTTAAGAAGATTCACTGTTGTTCCCTTTTCCCTTTTGCCTATTTGTAAACTACCCCGTGGCTAGGTAAATATTTTCATTATATCCTATGCCAAGCTTTCTTCCTTCTCCTATAATAGCAGATGTACATGGAGCTCCCTTTGACTGCAGATGAATGCTCATATCTGAGAGGAAGCCGGCCTTGATCTGGATCGTAGCATCACGCATCAAGGCAAAATGTTTTCCAACTTCAAGCCATGGCAAGGAAACAAACTTGGGTTTGCTTCTCTGGTGTTGATATCACCACCCACAACTGCTGCAGAGAGCTCCTACAGCTGTTCTTTCACAGTCAGCTGGTAGGGTGATGGATAAGCGGGAAAGAATAATACTCAGTATTAAGTGGGTTGGATGTGGTAACCAAGGCAGCTTCGGAGCTTTGTGGTGCACATGTAATGGAATGTCATCTTTGCTGGAGCAGTTCTGATGTACCAGGTTGTGGTCTCCTGTAGTTGTTTCCAGCTGCTTCACAGGCAGCCAAGTTCAACTTGCTCCAAGAGCAACATTGGGCTTCTGAAAAAGCAAGATTTTTTTTCCCTAGCAATCCAGTTGCAGACTGTACCTTTGACGATGCATCCCTTTTATCTTGCCTCTTTGCTGCTGCTTTCTGCCTGCTTTATTGGAGAAGCCAGTAGGCTGTGGGGAGCAGGGCCAGGGCCCTGGGAGGCTTGGCTGTGTGCAGATTTGCGTGGGGAGTGGTTGTTCTTTTTTCCTTTCCGTGTCTTTTTGGAAGAAAACTTGCTATATTTTGTTAGCGATGACTCTAAATGCTTTGTCTTTCTAGCCGAGCGCGTTTCTTAAAGCTATCAGCAGAAGCCAAAGGTCTCCAACCTCGTCTCTCCCAAATGAAAGCAGTGTCCTGTGTGTGAGCGCTGAAGGTCCATGGTGCATAGCATCTCTGTCTGCTTGATAGCCCGGATTCCTTTGACTCATCGATCCTAAAGTCTCCCTTTCTTTTGTTGTTTTTCCCTTTGCCCCATCTTTGTTCTGCACCATAGTGTTCTAAAGCCTCTTTTATGTGAGTGTATCCCATTTTGAGTTAATTAGAGCTTAATCTACACCAGTTTTCAGCGGTGTTGTGGGCAGTCAGTGGCAAGGTGGCTGTATAATGGGCTGGAGTCCGCATGCCATGGCAGGGCTCATGACCCACTTGGTGCTGAGGGAACTGATGGGCTCCCTGGACTTGTTGGCATATGGCTCGTTCATCCTGCCAGTTCAAGTTATGAGTGTGGATCCTGTTCCCACCCCTGCGTGGCTGTGGCTGGCTCATTCCTTCCCAGTCTCAATGCACCTGGACTTCCCGGTCTGCAGTGGGTGAGACCTCCAACTCTTAATGAGGCATTGGGAGGTCGATATCAGTTTTTTATCACCTCATTCCTACAGGCACCCTAGGGAGGAGGAGATGCTTTGTCTTTTTTGAAGTATATGTATGTGTAGGTAGGCATTGCTCTTACACCTCTCCTCTCCAGAAGCTTCCCTCCACTCCAGAATATGGTATTAGCCTCATCCTGCGTTGTATTTATTGACATCTTAGTGTCTGCCGCCTCCAGCTCAGAGCTACCCTGCTGGTAATCGGCATCCCCCCGGACATGCTCCTCCCTGGCTGACTCAGCCAGCACAGCTTCAGCACAGCCCTTCCGAGCAGAGAAGCAATTGCTCTTTCTGCCCTGTCTGTCTGGAGCTTTCCCCCAATCCCTCCCAATGGCTGAGTCACTTCCTTCTGTAAATCTGGCTTTAAATCTTCCTTTTCTTTTTGCCCTGTGATTCACTCCCTTTGTGAAGCGATTTGCAGAGCTCCAGCTTTGAGACGCTGGACAGAGAGATGCTCCTGGGGCACAGCATCCTCGTTGTCCTGGGGCCACAATGGTGAGCCCTTACTGGTGGCTGCTCCCATGCCGTGCTGAATGGTTTCTCTTGGTCTCAGTATTTCTTCAATATTTTGTCTGATGTAGTAATAGAAGCCAACTTCTGCCTGCAGGCAAGTGCATGTAATTTCCTTTGACATCAGCATGTGCCTATGAAGGCACAGCTCGTTTCCTTTTCCCACCCTGTTTAATTAGATACGGTGCAAGAGTTATTACAGTATCTCTGCCACTCCTCCTCATCCCTTGTGGGATTTAAGGAATTTCTACTTATAGAACTGAGTTGAAATGTGCTCAGAGAAGGAAGACTTCAATTTCTGCTTAATAAGCCTGGAGATATTTTTAGTATAACATCTAAACTCCTCCATTGTTTATATTGTTATTATTTTACTCCCTTACCTGCTTAATTCCTTGGTGTTGGACTGTCTAAGCATCTCATTTTCATGGTTTCCCAATGTGGAGGGGAATTGCCAACCAACGTGGTAGCTGAAAGTCAAGATACTTCATTTTCAAGAATTAGCTGTGTGGCTCCATTGAATTTGCTATGTTCCCGTCACCAACAAAGACTGGGATGAAATCTGCAAAAACTTTTAAATCTTGCTTTCAGATGTGTCTCAGGTTGTTAAGCCCTAAATCCATTTCAGTATCATTGAAGCTTAGTCTAGGTAGAGCCAGGGACCTGGTTCTGTGAGATTCTGGTGGCCTCCTCAGAGAAGTGGTGCCAAAACCAGTGCCAGGGGTATAAGATTACATCAATGAAATGTCTGGGATTTAATAAGGAGCTTCAGTGGCACGCTGTGATGCTTCTGTCATTCTAGACAGAGGATTCTAGTAAAGGAGGGGCTGTTCGTGAGGATGTCGTACTTAGACATGTATGCTGGCGGTGCAGCTCTCTGTTCGGTAATGCTGTTTTTCTAAAACATGATCAATGACCATTTTCCAAAAAGCAACAGAAAGGTATTTTACATTGAAGTTAGTCTGAAAATAAAGTAAAATGAAATGGCTATTGTAAAGGAGCATGGCTTATTTGGAAGGGACGGTGGCTGTTGAGTTTGTTGGGAAAATAAGGTCCAAGGAGAGGACTTCCATTTTACCTGCTTCCTGCAGGAGATGTAACAAACAAGTAAATGACAACTATAGTTCATAACAAATACTGATAATTATAAGTTCTGTTTTTTAATAAAGCTTGAGCAATCGCATTTTTCAGCTTCAAAACAGACAGCTCTTGAGAACAATGCAACATCTCCCTTTGAATACTAAGTTTATGTTGCTTGTGTTTGTTTCCTTTTGCTTAGAATGAAGTGATAAGTCAGCAGCTGTCTGTCATTTTCACTCATTGCTACGGGCCCTACCCTATTCCAAAGCTTGTTGAAATTAAGCGCAAGCAGACCTCTCGCTTAGGTAAGTATAACTTGGAGATGCTCTTTGGTTCTTTAAGGAGAGCAATGGGAAGTCCACATTGCAGGCTGAGTGCACAAGTCAGAGAAAATGTGAACTTGGAAGGCAGGACTAGAAAAACGAGAGGCCCTGAACTTAGCCTGTCCTAAACTCCCACTGAAGTCAGTAGGACCATCAGATACTGGAGTGCGACTGTAACTCTGCAAAGATCTGTGTTGCTAATGAGGCTGAGATCACAGCCTAGGGCCCAAAGCCAAATGTCTGTCCATATCTCAAACCAGTGTGGTTGGCTGCGGGTCACATTGTGGTGGCATGGCCCTCCCAGCCCTGCTGACTGAGCCCAAGTTGGTTTAATGTGACCTAGAGTAGAAGTGAGCCAATTTCCAGGATACTTTCCCCCTTGGCACAAAGGCTTACCTGCCCAGGGAGAGGGTGAGAGTGTAGCCTGAGGGTATTTCTCTGCAGTTTGCTTTGAGGAGCAGAGCTGGGAAGCTGTGCCAGCTCCCTGTGGTAGGGCTGGCTGGCCATCATCTCAGCAAAGGCCAACACAGATTTCAAAGCTTTGAATTTCCTCAGTCTGAACTCCATGTCCCTGTCTGTGGGTCTTCTGTCTCATACTGTCCAAAATAGCTTTATGGGCTTTACTCATTATAAACAATATCCTTTTACACCATTGTTTTCTTTTGCCAAAGCAGGAAAATATCATGTATATTCATGAACTCTCCGAAACCAAATTTATTGGTGTTTTTTTTTTTCTTTTTGTAATTCTAGATCCCCATTTTCTTAACAACAAAGAGATGTCAGATGTTACATTTCTGGTGGAAGGAAGACCATTTTATGCACATAGAGTGCTGCTATTTACTGCATCACCACGGTAAGACATAGAGATGTTTCTGCAAACATCTCTAGTTTTGCTTTTGTTTAGCAAAAATAGAAATTGATTTTGTGCTTTCATATTTTTGTTGTTAAGAGTCTTTGAGGGCTTATGGCTCAGTCTTCAAGTTTTCCTAAGCAGAAAATCTCAGCAGCCTATTTCTGATTGATCTGCAGGGCATTAACAAGTGCTCCCATCGCTAGATTCCCACCCTGTAAATGCTCCACGCTTCTGGCCATGCAGCTGACTTCATTCCACCGAGGCACATTTGCATGGAGCTCATTGCTGCATCCAGCCCTTAAACATGGAGTAGTCTTAATAGTTTGCTTCTTAATAATCATTTATCTCGTGAGCAGCTAAATCCTATCTTGCATCCGTGTACACAGTCTCTAGGAGAAACAAGTTACTATCACACGATTCACTGGGGATTTTACATTTTTTTAATAAAATTGGATGCATACAAAACATGTCATGCTGCATCAAAAGGCAGTACTTATGGTTTCTTCCCTACGCTCAGAAAGCTGGATGTGGGTCACCCAGCTCAACTCAGCCTTCAAGAGTGTTCCTTTTTTAACACTGATCACAAACCTTATTTATACACAACTTTATAATTAAAGGTGGGCGAGCACAATCCAAACTTCAGCTCTAAGCTTATTAAATTGCCTTCAAAATAGAGTTTGACACTAATAAGATCAAATCAATTGTTAGCCATATCTTAATTAAAACGCAGTCATGGTATGGAAGAGGTTACCATCCAGCAAATGCTGCTCTTGATAGATAAACTAGACTTTGCACTGCCTCTAGAAGGTCAGATGAATTATTGAAAAGAGAAGGTACAAGGGCAGATGTTTCTGCTGGTGCACTCACCTTCTAATCAAATGAGAATATCTAGCAATAATTAACTTTAAAAGTGTTTTTATCTTGAAACCTATGTCTGAATTTTGTGTTTTGATAATCAGAGAAAGTAGCATGCATACCCATTTTTCTCTCTTACCTCTTCTTATACAATTGTATCGAGCCTGTGTAGAAGCAATAATCTTAATGTAGTTGTTTTAATGTTTTGTTCAAAACATTTTTGCAGTAGCATAATAGAAATAGGCTAAAATTGATCTTCTTCAAATAAAGTATACAGTTTTTAAATATTGCAACTTCCTAAACAACCATGTTGCCTTCAAGCAAAAAAAAAGTTTAATTTTGTAACATGCATCATTCCACTATCTGAATCTCCTGTTTGCATTATTTCTATTGTGATATCAGAAATATTTTTCCAAAATTTCAAATTGAAATCTCCTAAAAGAGAGGCTTCTTCCCTTTGATTTGAACTTTATTTTATGTAACTGTCTGAATCCTGATGCATTTCAGTGACAAATCCATTCATTTCAGTGTACTGTTTTTGCAAGAGCTGATGCTGTCCTTCCACTTTGCCATAGTTTTCCACAGAGATAATTGGGCTGGTATTTCAATCTTGCTCCTTTCTATTTAGGTTTAAAGCATTGCTGTCTAGCAAGCCCTCAACTGATAGTACTTGTATTGAGATCAACTATGTGAAGTACCCCATCTTTCAGGTAAAGTCAGTTCTCACATTGAATTTGAGTGGAACATAGAAACATTGTACATGCCCTGTCCAAACTAATACATGTGTATATGATAAGCATATAGCTCAGAGTAGTGTCTTCATGAGCACAGATTCCATCTCCTTGCATACACTAAGCTGCATAGTGCTATTGATTGCAAATGTCATGCCCAACCAGATTCAATAGCATACATTTCACTTACACAGGGTATGCAGATAAAGCAGAGCATGTCATTGGGAAGTACTTGATTCCTTTTTCTCTTGCTGACTTTTTCTGTATTTAATAGACAGGCTTCCAGACACAGTTCATTTGCTTCTTTAGCAATGTTGTTCAATCTATTTTTTTTTTTTGCCATGAAAATACAGAGTTTGCTTTCTGCATCTGTAGCATATACTTGTATATGCTTCCCTTCCCTTGAGTTCAGAGCCCAGGCAGTTCCATATATTGACTTTTACAGATGAAGATATTTCCCAGCTGTATACAGTGTCTTTAAACTTGCTGGAAGCTCATTGCGGAGAGATCCTAGTTGGCTTGTATTACAGTGCAAAGCCTCCACCATTATTTATCGTCATCCATGCATGCCCCCACACACCTGAGTGGAGGTGTGGGTCCCATTGCCAAGAGAGGAATAAAGGAATAGCCATTATATGTGCTATATTATCCTGTATAAAAGGTACACTGTACATATTGGAAAAGACGTTGAAAACTCAGAATGAATTAATCAGCTTCCTGCACACTGTTTGGGCCTCTAGAGAAAGTATGGACAACATGGCTGGTGAGGGTTAAGACTACCCATGAGCAGGAACTATAGAACTGTGCAGAGAGAGAGAGAATAACCAAACATATTGTGAAATTAGGAGGATTTGGCCAGTTTTATTTACAAATCCTTGGTGATGTTGGAGAGCCTCTGGTGTTATCTGCTATCTCTACATCACCCCTTGCTCCCTTTGTCTTTTGGCTGTTTTTTATAAACATTCCCTTTGTTTTGTTACAGCTGGTTATGCAGTATCTTTACTATGGAGGTGCAGAGTCACTCTTGATTAAAAATAATGAAATTATGGAGGTAAGAGACATTTATCTTAATTTCAGTGGGAGCAATGCTAGATGATCTGTTTACCGTTCATCTAAGGGTACATGGCAACTGGGCAAGACATAGCACTCCTGTAAGGGACATCACTACCGAGTGCCCAGAGTGCCTAGGTAGAAAAGTCATGATCACTAAGCAAAACAATTTATCTGAAATAAAAACATCTAGTGAGATGACTTGTGAGGCTCTTTCAAGGAAATGCAAAGCAGGTGTTACCAATAATCTGGAAACAACTCCCAGCAGCATAATATGCTGTCCTCTCTCTCAACCTGATAGGTGAGGTGCTCTGTTGAGTTGGGCCAGTGAGCTTCTCTGCAACACTTTTGGCTTATTAGCCCAGGCTTACATATCCATACCTGTCTCAGCAGCTTTAGAGCATCTGATTTCATCACTCCGGAGAATTTTGGGGCATGCACCTGACGTGAACCACAGAAGAAATCCTACTGGAGTTCAGTTCAATTTCAAGCATATGAGTGTCTCATTTTCTGAATAAAACCTTAAGCTGCTCCCTGAGATACTTCTTTGCCACTTTCTTACTGGGCACCCATTGCCATTGTGCCCATTTGCAATAGCCACGCCAAGCCCTCTGGAGCTGACTGAACCTTCAGCATAGCCACACATCCCTAACCTGTATGGATGTTAGGTCGTTCTCTTCCAAATACTGTGCGCTGTCATTACCATCTCTGATCAGCCTAACAATTCCAACTCAACAGAACTGAGATATGTTAGGGCAAATTTGTGATAGTCAGCTTTACTGTTGACAGTTAACTAATGGTAGCCAAAAGAGATACAGGGCAATAAGTGCTAAAATAAGAGCTACTTAGATAACTGGTAATCGTCAGCATAGATTATGGTCTGCCCCCATGATCTTTTATTATTGCCTGCATGAGTTAATCTGGCTCTATCATAGAATCATAGAATGGTTTTGGTTGGAAGGGACCATTAAGGTCATCTAGTTCCAACCCCCCTGCTATAGGCAGGGATACCTCCCACTAGGCCAGGTTGCTCAAAGCCCCATCCAGCCCAGCCTTGAATGCTTCCAGAGAGGTAACATCCACAACCTTGCTGGGCAATCTATGCCAATGTCTCACCACCCTCACAGTAAATGATTTCTTTCTAATATCTAGTCTAAATCTACCCTCTTCCAGTTTAAAACAGTTTCCCCTTGTCCTGTCGCTATGTGCCCTTATAAAAAGTCCCTCCCCAGCTTTCCTGTAGGCCCCTTCAGGTACCAGAAGGCCGCTATAAAGTCTCCCTAGAGCCTTCTCTTCTCTAGGCTGAAGAGCCGCAGATCTCTCTATGTCAAAGCTGTCTGGAACACCCATGCAGGGCTTGACTCTTGCCAACGTACCGCTAACTATAAATTGGGAACAACTTTTTTGGGGGGTACAGAGTGGCCGAGATGAAGCAATTCTGATGGGTACAGGGGCATCTGTATAAATCTTCCTAGCAACCAGGGGATGGAACTAGTCAGGACTGAAATTATCCCTCTCCAGTGCAGGTGGTGGACCCACATTGACTTTCTGAGTTTTACAGGAAAAGGTCACTGGTTCTCTCATTCACAGATCTGAAAAAAAGCTCCTTACATTTCTAGCCCTTTCTGAAATAAGGAGTTTCAGACTAGACAGCGCAGTGGCTTTATAGTGATGCATACGTAATCACCGAGGTTGTTAAAAAGTTTGTGCTGCAGTTCAGCTGGCTGCTTGCTCTACTTTTGTGGCATCTCAAAACTTCTGTGACTCCAGAATGTATGGCTGATTGATTGATCTGTTGATAACAGATCTGGCTACGGTTCCTCACAGTTTAAAGTAATTACAAACCAGCACGTGACTGCTTGAGCCACAGAGGCAGCTGGAATAGGATTTAGCTTTATCTTTCAAAACTGCATTTAGCAACTTGCGTTATTACAAATATGATAACAAGAAGCACCAGAAATACTCCACAGAAATCTTTGCTGCAATTCATAATTGAGGCCAGCTGGCTGCTATCACATGAGCGCTGCAGATTTCCAGCACTTGGATTTATTTATGGGACTAAAGCAGAACTTGAGCGGACTGCATAGAAGTCAGAATAATGTTATGGCAGTTTCAGGGTTTTGTTCCCCAGCACTCCTACTTAGTGGCATAAGGGCTGTTTTGAGAATCATGAGAAGACTCTGTGTCCTGAGGTCTGTGTGGATAAGGTCCTTATAAATGCCAGAACATGTGACCAGCTCAGCCCGAGGGACCGTCCTGGGTTAGAGCAAGGTATAAAGCAATGAAGAACCTCAACCTGCTTTCTGAACCAGAGCAGAGAGCCAGAGGCAGTGATGAACTGTGGAAAGGCAGAAAATGAAGCTCACTCCCTCAGCTGTAAAAGGACAGAAAAGGAGTAATAGGTGCAATCCACGCAGTATTGAAATCAGCTGGAGAAGGCACAATTTAAGCAAGGTTTTCATGCTGCAGGCTTCAGGTTATGCTCACCATGCACAGTGCTATGCAGAGATCGCCAGAGCAGTGCTAGTCCAGGCTGCCTATCCATGGGTTGGGTACGGGACCAAAGAGAGAGCTCAGCGTGAGTCCTGATGGCACAAGAGCTGTTAGTGCAGCGATATGGATGCATTACCCTCGTGTTAGTGGTGCTAAGAGCTGCCTCGCATCAGGCTGGTTCCCAGTCATTTGGAGCCAGGCAGTGTTTCAGCGCCCATGGCCTAGGCGTAACCTCACTGCTGCTGATGAGCTAGAGCAAGGAGCATATGGAGACCTGACTCCATTTCCTCGAGCCTGCTGAGGTGACAGGTTTGAAGTTTATTGCCTCTCTAGGTTTTTAAGACTACCCAGGGTGGTTATCGTCATCTGGTTTGAATTCTTCTATACTCATGGTCCTGGCCCTTCTACTGACATCCCCACATCAAACCCAGGTGTTCTGTTTCAGCCAGATCTTGAGGAACAGTTGAATCCACACCTTCTTTTCCTGGAATGTAGCTGCAGATCCCTCCTTGCATGTCTGGAAAGTGACCAAGGACTCTCCAAACTGCCATTTCTTGACACACATGCATCCCTGTCCCACAGCCAGCATGTGAACCTGAACAGGCTGTGGTGGTCCCTCCATGTCCACCTTCCCACTGTGTGATCTAGAGGAGACTGCAGCAACCCTCTCATTCTGATTGACTGTCAGGAGTCAGTGCTTTAACTCAGACTGAAGCAGGGGCAGAGAAAAATTACAATGAAGCAGTAAAGAATCAAGCTCTGAATGTGTACTGCTCAGCAGTTTTGACTGTTTTTTCCTTTCTTTCCTATTTTTTTTTAGCTTCTCTCTGCTGCTAAATTTTTCCAGCTCGAAGCTTTACAACGACACTGTGAGATCATTTGTGCAAAAAGCATTAATACAGAAAACTGCGTGGATATTTATAATCATGCCAAGGTAAAAATAACCACACACATGCATGTTATTTGTCTGTCCTTATACTCATAGGTCACTTTTATGATAAGTAGTAATGCATATTGTATCATAGAATCATAGAATGGCTCGGGTTGGAAGGGACCTCAAGGATCATCAAGCTCCAACCCCCATGCTGCATGCAGGGCCGCCAACCTCCACATCTAATACTAGACCAGGCATATGTCATATGCTTAGTATGTTTGTTGCATATTTAGCATTTGTCATTCATGTACCGGGACTGTAAAAGGTACCTGGGAGAGTGACAGTCCTTAATCATGTCTAAGAGCATCTGTGGCAACTTCTCACCCTCCTACATAAATGGTTCAAACTCTACTTGTGGCAGATCTGTCTCTTATCACAGCAACCCAAATTGCTGAGTTACTCAACAGGAATCACCTAACTGAATAAGATATCTCTTTTTCACCTTCCAGGCTGCATTTTCCTATTAAAGTTCCTGTTGCCTCCTGCCTAAACCCTACAGTGCTGGTGACAGCTTTTCAATATATGAAAATGCCACATTGTCAAAGTGTAATGTCTCACAGCCGTGCAAGGACAGTAGTGAGAATTTTATCTCTTGGAGAGGAGAGATTGGAATTAAATCTTTTACTTAGCTTGTGTGGAGGCCATCAGGCATAAAAGTGTGGCATCTTTTGACCTAGAAAACCTATTTTAGGTCACTGATGAAGGTGATAGCCACATGGATGAGTTTCAGTTTTTCCCCTTCTCATTTGCTAAGTAGTAATTCTTGGAAGATGGAAATGATACAAAAATAGTTGCAATAAATAATTTTAAAGCAATCCTTGAATGATTTTCCTCGCACAGATGATAAGAAAATGTTGTAGTGTGGTATTGAGATTTGACTGAACAGAGTAATCCTGCAGATTGCCCCAAGCCCCTGCAGATCTGACCTCCATTCCAATCAGGTATTTCCTACATTGAGAAGTAATGTTAGATCTCGATGTACAGATACCATGCAATCAGTGTTTGATATAGCATAAAGTTTCACTTAAAATGAATAAAAAATGAGGTGTATTTGCAGGACCATTTATTGTAATAGGAAATAAAATCACCAGTGCAGTACTCTTGAAAAATACTTCATTTATCTTCTAGCTCATGTGGGAACTTTTCAATTTACATTACTGTTACCAAAAGTAGACGGAACAATTTTGTTTTAAAGTCATGTGCTTTCTTTGAGTTGTGAAATATGGTTTATTGTGATTGAAGAACGTTCTTATGCCAAGCGTTAGGCTTGTCTGAGAGACTTCTACACTGCCAGTGCTAGGACTGAAGAAACCCAGTGTTCATGGCTAAATCTGACTCCTTGATTGCCCGTAAGGGTTTCAGCCTTCAAGTTTCCTGTGCCTTCATCATTCGGTGGAGTCAGTATAAATGGTTTACTTGAGAGGTTTTCAAGGCCATGCTCACATTTGCATTGACATGTAGTGTGTTACAGAGATAGCTATGCTAGCTGTGAATGAAATCCTGACTTCTGGAATTGGTTAAACTACATCACTCCAGAGCTCTTCATGGGCTAATTGGCCCCGCTTCCCATAAATTACCAAGGCTAAGCCTTGGTACTATAGCTAGAAGGTTTTCAGAACATGAACTTACACATTTAAAGCTAGTTCAAATACCTCTCCGCTGTGCTGTGTGCAGAGTAGACTTCATCTTTTTTCTCCTGGTCCGTGTGTTGTGCAGGTTACTAATCTGAGCCCAGTTGATTCTGCTCAGGGTACTCCCACCACACTGCAGCTTAATTTCTTTTTTATGTGAATGGCACATGGTGGAAGAGACCAGACGTCCTCAGGAGCCAGGGGAGCTCACGGGCAGTTCATATGCAGCTTGCCAGTGAACTGTCTGCCTTTCCATTTTGTAGGTACAATTTCTAGTCCTTGCTACTTTGCAAGATCAGCTGCACCTGCAGGAAGTCAGGAGATGCTGAGATCTGCTTTTCCAGGTGAAAATGCAAGCAAATTGCCCTGGACACAGGGAGCACAGTCTCTCTCATCACAATTAAGACCTAATTTGGTGGAAGCATAGGATGAAGCAAGCACAAATGTGGGACACTGTGGTGGAGACATATGTTATAGAAGAGGAGTGTTTAGCAGGGTGGAGAGCTGTAGGAACAAGAGTCTATTGTTAAGGAGGTGAAGTACTGCTAGGAAGGTGGGAGAATGTGGATTTTGTCTCACTTGGAATTTAAAAGCTGAATGGAGAATATTAAATCATCGTTTTCTGTTCTTAGGATTGCAACATCTATGAAGGCAGTCTTTTGATTAGCGTCACTTTCAGGGTTTCATTTACATGTAACCTCCAGAAAAAGATGAAGTCACCAGGCAAACAGGATTTGTAATGGTAGCTGATCAGTTACCACCAGATACCAGTTGTGTTTTACTCAAAGTCCCAACAAAATCAATTGGAGTGTCAAATACTTGTCTGTAACACTCAGTGCTTGCACAGCTTGCAATCTGAGCCTGAGAACAAGCCTAAAAAAAAAAAAGAAAAATATGGCATTTTCTCAATACTGTGAATATATTAAAATAATGAATAGAGATGAATGGCATTTCAGACAAGAATACAGATTCAAACATACGCTATCACACCCAGCTGCAAAATAACGCACTCTTAATTTGTTGAAAACCTGCGTGGTTTGAAACTGGATTTTCCTCTGGAAGACAGAACCTACCTAGTCCTAATACGTATTCCTTGTCTTATTTTTTAGCAGTTTCCATTCTTAGCTCCAAACATAATGTTAAGGCGGTGTAGGATAACAGCGCTGTGCAGTCGTTCCAGTCTGGACCCAACGTTACGAAATTCCCCAGCAGTCCTCGCCTCTCAGCTGCACCCCAGAGCCAAATATTCATGCCTTTCTCAGAGCTCAGACTCAGCAGGAGCTTACCTGGGCAGGAAGATATGCTGAGCACTGTACACTCTGTACACTTGCATAGCTTAAATTCCTATGTATCACGGCTGTACTGCTTGTGTGACCACAGGAGCTAACCAGTGGGTGATGACCACTATGGGCCACCCAACTGGTGTCAACAGTCAGCTGGCCAATATGGGTCATTCAGGTTTGCTCACACAGTTGAACTCACACATTCAAGGGTTGCTCACACTTAGCCTCCATTTCTCCTCCAGATATCCCTCAAAGTGTTACTTTGCGTGAAAGGCTTCTGCAGTCAAGAATCCCACTCTTGCTAAGGCTGGCGTTCATGAAACTTGGTCTCTTGTAGTTCTTCCTGAACTTGTAGGCTTAGGATGTGGCTACTAACATGAAATCATGGGTCTAGTGAACTCAGTGATAAAACTCGTAGCAAAATCCTAGGGACCAAAGCTTCAGCCCCTTAACATTGAACTTGTAACCAGAATCACTGGTATAAAATACTGTTGGTTTAACTCATGCCCCTGCAACGTGTATATCTGTAAGTATTAACTGTGCCAGTCTGAAAGGCTCGGCTTTATGCATTTGTTTGTGTGCAGCTCTTACGCACTGTTCTTAGTGACCAGATTTTATCAGAATGGTTATCTTTCTCTAATTTCACTTCTTGTAGTTTCTCGGAGTCACAGAACTATCTTCCTATTGTGAAGGCTACTTTCTAAAAAATATGATGGTCCTCATTGAAAACGAAGCTTTCAAACAGCTGTTGTATGACAAGAATGGAGAAACGTCTGGTCAGAATGTACTACAGGACTTACAGAGGACGTTGGCCACAAGGATTCAGTCAATTCATTTGTCTTCTTCAAAGGGCTCCGTTGTATAAAGCTGAGGAAGACGGTAACGCTCTAATAAAGACCCTGCAAGTTAAGTCTCCTGTTGCAGTTGCTTAAATGAATACACACGAAATAGATTCTACTTCACATCCAAATAGTTCTGTGTTGGCCAAAGGTGCTGCGCTGAGGCCTCCGCCTCGTTTGGAGGAGGGAATACAGAAAACATAGCTCCTGTATGCTTGTGAGCAACAGGGCTACCAGAGCGTCCAGTGCATCGGTGTTGTACCCAAATTCTGAACATGAAAGTGTGGTTGTGGAGCTAGATGCCAACAAAAGCCAGAACTCACATCAGTGAACAGCAGCAGCCCCTGCCTGAGCGGTGGTGCCAGGGAGCACCTGAATTGACCAATTACTCATTTAAGGCGAATGTTCCCTCGTTTCCCATTTAAGAACTATATCTATCCCGGAGTCCATTATCTCATACACTTAAAAATGTAAGAACTGTTGTTGCTGTTGAGCAAAGATTGTGTTAGAGAGTGGGTAAGACTGTTACAGCTGAGGAAATATACATACTGGCAGATTTTTAGGGGTGGGAACTTTTTAAATTGTTCATAAAAATAATGGGGTGGCCTTGTAGTTTAAAAACTATTTCTTAAGCTTAAAATTTCATTTTCGACAGAGCTGTGTTTGAGAATCTATGTAACATGTTTTGTTTTTTAAATGGTTAAAATGTACATTGTGTAAACATACATATGATCGAGTTTTGCTTGTATTCTTTCCTAAAGTGGTATAATCTTGCCTGACAGGCTATGGTTACACCAAAGAGGTACATTACCCAGACTATCTCTAATACAGTAGTTGGGGGGGGGCAGGAAAACTGCATGCTAATTGTGATTTGGGGCTAAAAACAATGACAAACTCAACATGCATTTGCATGGTAACTGTACCTGTGAAATGTTTTGTTCGTGCTTCGTTTTGCCAAGACAAATGCAATGTTAACTTCTTGTCAAACTCCATTTGTAAAATCAGCATATTATTTTATTCAGTGCAGTTGATTGTGATATGATACCCCCAGAGACCCTCTCGAGATGCTGATTTCTGTCTGTTACAGTGAAGGGATAATAACAGATCTTTCCTCTAGTAATGTGTCGATACTTTGCTACTGACCAGAGATTGTGTCCGAGTTAGACTTTTTTAAATTATAATTAAATATGTACTATAGAATGATTTCTCACTGCATCCTGAGAACATATAGATTATCTACAATGCGGGGTTTGGGGGGGGGTGGGATGGGGGTTGCGATTTAATGTCAGAACTTCATTTGTTTTGCAGCCTGTTGTTAGCGAGACAGATCTGCTACGTGCCACAACATTCCCGATGCTCTGTCTTCGAATAATGCCTTTCATGTATCATTTGATTTAAAACATGGAGAAGACCACAGCAAGATGCGAGCAAAGATACTGCCTTTTCCGTGGCGAAGTGACATTAATATATTTATTTTCTAGCATGCTGTTCAGAAGCCGTGCTCAGCTCATAGACTTTAGAAGTTTTATTTTGATGGTGCATGGTAGCCTCTTGTTCTTTTGCTGAAGTATCTACGTTGGGTGCTCTTCCATGTTGATGGTTTTGGGCATGCTCAGAGAACACAGTTTTGGCTTTGGTTATCCACGTGGTAGGAAGCTGTTTTATGACTTGAGGTGTAAAGCATCCTGTGTGCTTGGTCTTTTAATGCCTGTACGGTTTCTGCAAGAAATTACAAAGATGTCTACACTGACACTAATGTGTTAGAGACACAGCATGTCAATCAGTCAGACCTTTTGTTTTCCTGCCTAGTAGATATTCACACCAGATGTCATTGAGAACATTTAGGTAACGGCAACTTTTTTGTGAATGTTTTGATTGTAGAGAAGCAAGACTGTGGCTGATGGAGCAACAACACGCGGGGTGCTTGTTGTCAGTCGCTGTGCCTCCTCATCCAAGGAAAGCCACCCCTCATGCTAATAACAGCAGGCAGGAGCAGACCTCATCCCACAGCTTCACGTTTTAAAGTAGGACAGTTTTTCAGACAAGAATCACGATATTAACATTTTTCCCTTGGGTACATGTGTAGTGCCCAGTGAAGTCATCAAGAGCTGCACGCACATATATCCATAGGCAAAATATCTTTCTTTGGGGAACAAGCACATAGGTGTACCTTTTGATAGGCAGTCTAGTGTTGGATGTTGTAACGGTAGCCAGAAGTGTCTTACTCCTGTTTCCAGCTCAAATATTCATAGTGTTTGGTGAGGGGATAGAGTCCTGTCTGCATAGCTGCTCCTGGAAGGTGATGGTTTTTGAGCCTGCGTAGGAACCTGCCTTGGACTTACTAGGAAGGAAGTACTGATAGCTGTGCTAGTTGTTCTCCTGATAAGTTGAATCGAGAATATCTGTGGTAATAGTCACTGTTTTTAATTTCAGAGATGAAGGGCTTTCTGTGTTCTTTGGTGCCTGTACCTGAACTGCATGGTCACCATGTTTGGGTCCTCCAAGGGAAAAGAAGAGGTTTTGCTCTAGCAGCAGAGTGCCCATCTCCAGGCACACGCTGCACTGTCTGTCTGTAGCGCTGCTGGTCCACATATTACTGTGTCCCCATGCTCCTCTGCAGGCTTGTGAGTCTGGGGTATGACAGAAAGCCTGGCACCTACTGCCACCACCAGATCTGCTTTGCTGGTCTGTAGCTAACAGCAGGAGGAAAGGACCCCAAATTCGTTCAGAGATGTTCAGGACCCACCGTCTCCACCAAACCCATCATCAGAAAGGTTTCCCGATAGACTGTTCAGAAATTCTTTGCTGCAAATCAAAACACTTTTCTTCCAGCCTCAGTCAACAGGAAGCATAGATAATCCATGGCCTTTCTATAAAATTATCCCATGTATGAGAGGAATTATACCTCCCTCCCTAGTTTCAGTCTTCCTTAGTCCTTTCAGTAATATTTTCTAAGCCTCTGATTTTTGCTGTCTTTCCCCTCACGTCTTCCCAGCTTCCCCAGAATGTTCTGCTCCTGTGGGGGATTTATACAGCAACAGGCAAGGCTCAGTGACTCATGAGTTCTACGTAGAGCATATCAGAAAATATATCCCAGAATATTTTCTACATCCCGTGGCTGACTTTCATCTAATCTACCCTGCATTACAATTCCTGGGTGACTTACGGATGCTTTCCCAGGAGCTCCCATTTTTATGTGTGCATTTCTTTACTCCACCTTCCAAAGTTGTAACACTTTCAACTTGTCTTTATTAAATTTGTTCTGGTTTAATTGGGGCAATTTCCCCAGTTCATCAGAATCAATTTCAATTCCAGTCCTGTCTCCTAGCCTGTTTCATAATCTCCTGGTTTTATGATACGTGGCTTCATGCATGGATTCTCCATTCCATTAATCTGGGGCTGGGGGAGGGGCTCTATTGTAAATGTAATCTAAAAAGCAGCGTGAGTTTCAGTGGGTGCCTGTGACCACCGTCCCTATCAGATACGGCTCTTTCCATCAGAACGTTTTATTAGGCTTTTTCAGAGAGATGGGATTATCACTTTAGAAAATAAATAGCCTTCTGCATCTTTAGTCTTTGTACAAGTTGCTGTAATTTCCCAGTTCTGAGGGGAAAATATGGCCTCGAATCTTCTCCAGCCACTCTAGGTAAAATGGAAAAAAATACAAAAACCTTAGAAAAACTTACAATTTTTTTCTTTTCTTTTGTAATCATAGCTTCCCCTCTTATAGGGGGTGAAGGGCTGTTTTGGTTCCTTCCATCTGCCTTTTTTATACTAGCCCTATGCTGTATTCTTCGAGACTTGTAGGCATCCTGCCCGTGCCTCACTGCAGATCTTTCCTTCTGCCTCTCTACGAGGTCCTCCTCCCTTCGCTTCCAGAACTTCCTCACGTTTCCACTTTGCCTCACGTGCTGCCATTTTCCAGACTTCCCAGCTTGTTACTCTGCAGCCCTGCTGGATCCCTTCCCAAGCCCAGAGATGCTGGCTACATTCTCCTGAATGGGCCATTTCCCAAGAATAAGCTTCAGAGATGGGAAGAGTATGGGGAATGTACGAGGGCAAAGGTTTTGGACATCAGAGAGGAAGGCTGGTATTCTTTTCAGGACAGATTTCAGCACTGTCTGCTCCTTTCCCAGTTCTTCCCTTCTCTGTTCCTTAAGCCCGCTGTCCTCTTAGCACAGCTGGCGGCCAGATGCTCTCCGTCCTGGAGCAGGGCCAGCTTTGTAACGACAAAGACTTCTCCCCAGCTAAAGCTTTGCCTGCCTGGACTCAGTTTCTGTGTAGATCTGTGCAAACGTCTATTAAAAGATAGAGGAAACATTCTTTAAGAGGTGTGAGAGCTTAGTAGCCAGTCTGCTATTGGCACAGTGAGAGCTGCTTGCTGAACGTCCATGTGCTGCTTTTGACAGGGAGCCTCCTACACTGAACAGCCACTGGCCACCGGCTCCATACCAAGTGGTGTACGTGTCCTGGGAGCAGCACGTGGTCTGCTGGTGGGACACGATGTGCTCTGCCTTGTGGAGATTAAAAGGGAAAAAAATCCTCATTTTTTACTGCAGGAAGGTGGTATGAGAAGAAAGAACGGGCACCTCTTCTTTGTCCTCGACCTGCCCCACATCAGAGGAAGCTTCTGCTACTGCAGATTGCCACTAAGCCCATGGGGACTCAGTTATGCTGGATGCTATTTAAGGGCTTTCTTTTTTTTAATGTTCAAAAGAAATAGAGGGTTGGAGTTCACACATCTACATCCTCGAGGCAAGACTTGGCCACCTTAACAAAAAGGCTGTTCCTAGTCCTGTTGTCCAGGGGCTAAATCCCAGACAAGGCAGAGGTCCTGCAGAGCTCCTAGAAGTCAGCTGCAGGTATTTGCTGCCGCTCAGGAGCTGGCTCTGCTTTTAAACATTATTCCCAAAAAGTGACATCCTGAAGCCTGCATTCACTGAAGCTGCTCTGAAGTCAGTGGATGATTTCTTTTTTTGATGAATGGCAGTTACCTGAAGTCAAAGGCTTCAAGTTAGTTTGTTTGACGAAGTGTCTTTCATGTGAGGAGGCAAGTGCTTTACAGAAATGAAGTGCCTGACGTTGCTTTCATCCCCTAGCCCTGAGATGTAGGTCTGCTGAGATACATAAGCATTAAAAAGGCTGCTTAGGATTTGTCCTAATATTTAATAAACCAGCTTTCAGAAAGTTCGCTTTGAAATAGCAGTCAAATAATATCTGAAACCCCATCGATGAAAACATCACTAATTTTAGATGCTTGCATTTAAGCACTTCTGTGTCTCTAACTCCTAGCACTTCCAGTCACATCTTCCATGCATTTATAACAAAACAAACGGTGCTTATTCTTTAACATCCTATTATGAGGCGAGTTTCGTTGTCTTCAGTGGGTGAAAGCGGGGCCTGCCAGCTTTGAGCTGAATGCCACTTTTCAGTGGAAGCACACCTGACCTACAGCTTATAACTGCCCTCCAATAGCAAGGGCAAAAAAAGCAAAGATGAGGCTTGGGTTATGAGCCCATGAGCTGTGAGACTGCTGCTGAAAGCACTATGAATGCAGTGCCCAAAGCTGAAGGAAAATCTGGAAATGTGCCGAAGATAATTGAGAATTTGTCAGCTGTCTTCAGTGAGCTTAAGAACTGGAGGAGTAAGCTTAGGAGGGGGGTACTTGACTTTGTTGTTGTTGCCTTTAAATTGTCATGCTTTTAGCTTGCTTCAAGACTTCTTGCATGGATCAGCCATGGATGGCCTGGTTTATCTTACGCTGTTTCACACAGAGGGTTCTAAATGTGGCAGTGCTTGTTTTCCTCAGGTTGGTGTAGCCTTGATAGATTGGCTTCTGTGCTTTGCGAGGGATGCTTGTCATTTAAACAGCTGGGGAACATGGCAAAAACTTGCAGGAGGAGTTTGCATTGGCTCAATAGGTTAATTTCTATGAACACCTTGTGGCTTTATGAGCTGTGCTGTTTAGTTGTCTACATCTGTCCACCTGATTCTACGCGATGTACCGGAACAGCAATATTGGTGTTTGTTTTCCTCTGGGAGGCGTTTTCCATCCTTCCTTGGGCTCATAGGTTTATTTTTTTTTCCTCTCATCCTGTGGAGGTGATGGTGCTGTGTGAGTAGGTGTGCTTAGAGCAGGCACAGGTGTCCGTCTGGGTTGGATGGCAAGCTAATGAAAAGGTCATAGTAAGGGAAAAGGATGGAGTCCAAGGATTTAAATGCCTAACCCCTGGTCTTTGCCTCGAGTTTTCAAGGTTTGGAGTTCTCTCTGTCCTGCTGCATTTGGTTTCTAGCTCAGCATTTCCATGCAGCCAAAGGGGAGTGGAGGGGATAGAACAGGAGAGGGGACAGCAGCCCAATCTACCATCCTGAACTGGGTATCCCCAGCCAACCACTTTGGCTCTTGTCTCTTCAGTGCTCAGGGTTTGCTTGGTCACACTGCTCAGATGTGGCTGTGGAGCTCTAGCAATTGGTACCGTTTTTTTTTGGCCTTATAAATATCTCCACTGCTGCAGCTGCAAGAATGAATTTGCCTGAACTCCTTCGTGTGTGGTTAACTTTGGTCTTCCCACTTCCCATCATCTCTGCTGCTGTGTTTTCATTAAAACTTCCATTACCCAGCTTTGCCTAGCGCAGTGAGAAGCAATCTTCTTTCTTACTGCCTTTCTAAAGCAAACAAAGAAAGGGAGAAAAACTCCCTGAAATAACCAGTCAGAAATCATTCATGGTTTAAAATAAGCTACATTAGAAAATGGAGATGCTCGGACAAAAAAAAAAAAAAAGAAAAGACAGACACATTAGAAAAGCCAGTCCCTTAGGAGGTCATTTTAATTAATTAAGGTCACAGGCTTCAAACCTCTGATATTTTGGCAGGGATGGATTACTGCGATTCAGAACATCTGGACTTGTTCAAGCCGCAGGTTCAAGCCAAACCAGCTTGCCCTTTCCCCTTCCCAGCAGTGGACAAATTGACTGCCTTGTGGTGTACTGCGTGAGACGCTTTCAAATGAGACTTTCAGGAGTCTGGTTCACCGTGCTTTGTGGCTTTTGGAGAGCCCACAGCATGTCTGTGGGCTGAGGAGGCAGGAGGTAGGAGTGATGGGAAGCCCCCGAGGTCTCCTTACAGTGCAAGCTACTTCCCCACTGTCAGTGCTCACCTGATCAAGCACCTTGCTTGACCTGATCAAGCCTGGGTAAACTACCAATAAACAAGTTTGGGACAGTCGGTTCAGTAGCTTCAGAAATTATTTTTGGCTTTCAATTATTACACCAGTGACTGGCCTACTTGGGGACATAGTAAAGTGCTCAGTCTTCTTTGAGATGTGAGTTCATGGTTTTCCACTGAATCATGCAGAATGACAGAATTGTAGGGGTTGGAAAGGACTTCTGGACATCGTTTAATCCAACCCCAGCTAAAGCTGGTTCCATACAGACAGTAGATTACACAAGAAAACATCCAAGCGGGTTTTGAATATCTCCAGAGAAGGAGACTCCACAGCCTCTCTGGGCAGCTCATTCCAGTGCTCTGTCCCCCTTGAAGTGAAGAAAGTTCTTCCTCGTGTTTGTATGGAACTTCCTATGTTCCAGTTTTTGCCCACTGCCTCTTATTCTGTCACTGGGCACCACTGAAAAGAGCCTGGCCCCATCCACTTGACTCCCCTCCATTAGATATTTATAAGCATTGATAAGATCCCCTCTCAGCCTTCTCTTCCCCAGGCTGAACAGTCCCAGGGCTCTCAGCCTCTCCTCATAAGGGAGATGCTCCAGGCCCCTCATCATCTTGATGGTCCTCTGCTGGGCTCTCTAGAAGATCTCCTTGAACTGGGGAGCGCAGACCTGGACACAGCACTCCAGATGTGGCCTCAGCAGGGCAGAGCAGAGGGGGAGGGTCATCTCCCTTGACCTGCTGGCCGTGCTCTTTGTCATGCATCCTGGAATGCCACTGGCCTTCTGTGCCACAAGGGCACACTGCTGGCTCATGGCCAACCTGTTGCCCACCAGGACACCCAGGTTCTTCTCTGCAGAGCTCCTCTCCATCAGGTCAGCCCCTGACCTGCACCAATGCATGTGGTTATTCCTCCTCAAGTGTAGGACTCGGCACTTGTTCTTTTTGAGCCTCATCAGGTTTCACTATGCCAACTCTCCATCCTGTCCAGCTCTTGCTGAACGGCAGCACAGCCTACTGGTGTGTCAGCCAGTCCTCCCAGCTTCATATCATCAGCAAACTTGCTGAGGGTGCTCTCTATCACTTCATCCAGGTCACTGATGAAGATGTTGAAGAAGAATGGACTCTGTATCAACCCCAGGGGAGCACTGCCAGCTACAGGCCTCCAGCTAGACTGCACCACTGATCATAACCCTCTGAGCTCTGCCAGTCAGCCAGTTCTCAGTCCACCCCACCATTCACTCATCTATCCCACACTTCCTGTGCTTACCCATGAGTAGGGTATGGGAGACAGTGTCAAAAGTCTTGCTGAAGTCAAGTTAGACAACACCCACTGCTCTCCCTGCATCTACCCAGCCAGTGATGATACCATAGAAGGCTATCAGATTGGTCAAGCCTGATTTCCCCTTGGTGAGTCTATGCTGACCACTCCTGATAACCTTCTTTTCTTCCACTTACTTGGAGATGATATCCAGAATAAGTTGTTCTATCACCTTCCCAGGGACAGAAGTGAGTTGGACTGGCCTGTAGTTTCCCATCTCCTCCTCCTTGCCCTTTTTGAAGACTGGAGTGACACTGGCTTTCCTCCAGTCACCTCTACTACTCTCCGTGGCCTTTCAAAGATTAAAGAATTCAGGGATTAAAGAAAACTATGTTAGAACTTTCTTACCTCCTGTTTCTGGCTAAATTACAATTAAATCTTGAATTATTTAAGACCTATTTGTACACACTGACCAAGATGGTATTTGCTTCCTGATTGTGTGTCTCTGAGTTTTGCGGCAAGCTGCTGTACAGCTCTGTTTACTGTATCAGTGGGGATCAGATACACCTGAGCATTATGCATACAATAAATAAGCAAATCCCATTCCCAGCAATGCACGATATTGGTTCTAGCACTCTCTTCATCATTATGTGGAAGGTTGGAGAACACATCTCTGCTGTTCACAGTCTCAAAATGAGATCAGTGCTCTTTCCCCACTTTTCTTGCTGCCAGCAGTAGAGGGCTTTGGATCCTGCATATTTTGAGTCCAAATATAATGAAGAACAGCAGGAAAAAAATGGAGATGTAGCGTTCTCCCACCTTCCACAGAGTAGCAGGTGGACTACTAGAGTGCCCTACAGTCCTGATTCATCCGAAAGCTTGTTGTAATACCACCCAGTTGTCTTCAGAGCAGGCTTTTTATTAGGTTGAAGCCTGGAAAGCATGTTAAGTCAAGTCAGGGCTGAGTGGCATTGTAAAGTAATTTGTTCTATATTGTCCAAGCTGTGAATTTTCTGCTGCTTTGATTTTAATTTGGTTATTACTAGGTGGGAAAAAAAGGTTAAGGATATGAAATATATTTTGGACTTTTCATCCATAGTTATCTTCGTGTGTTTGGATGTTCAAGAGAGAAAGATGGACAGTAAATAGATCCACAGGATATGTTATGAGGCGTGAAATCATGTTTCTAATGAGATTTCTTGTTAATGGCAGTCAGGCCTCCTTGATGTTAAGCATTAATGCAATATCCATTAGTGCAGCTAAACCTCCCTCCACTCCACTCCACTTTCCCAAAAGGGTTTCACATTTTACCTTGTTTAGCATTTATAAATATTTGATACTAGGTTCAGAAAGTAATTTACATGTTAAATGAAGGATATATGAATGTTCTAGGGAAAATACAAGTTGAGATTCTACTATAACCTCATTCACAAACCAAACATGAAAGCGTGATGAAATTTGCCCCATTAAAATTGCTGGAAGCCTTTTCATTGATTTTTCTAGTCTATGGATTAGGTCTATTTTCTATCTCTCTTTCATACTGTGTCACCTTTGAAGTCTTCTTGCAGCTCATGCTTCCCAAGCCAAATACGTATCTGTAATTAGGTCCTTAAATGAGGAAGAGGTCCTTCCTCTGTCATCCATTTCTGAAGGACTGGTTTTGTGTCTTTGTTTACCATTGGAAACAACGGCTGAGTGGGAAAATCCTGGTGCAAGTGTCCTGAAAAGACAGAAGAGCTAGCACCATCCCTGTGACAACTCTTTGCTTCCTTCATCCCTCTTCACATCCACTCCCACTTGTCTCTGAGATGTCTTTGATGTTAAAGATAGAAGAGAAAGATGAAAGCCAGAGGAACGGATGTGCTAGAAATAAGATGGTTTCTGGAATGGTGCAGAACCACCAAGTGAATCTTGATTTATTTATTTATTTTTTTCAATACAGATGTTGGGAAAACTCTTAATTTGTGTAATATAAAACCCAGGAATGGTTATGATTGTTTTGCATTTGTTACAATTGTTATAATTTTGGTTGGGTTTTGTGGTGTTATTTTTTTTTTTAAATCTTAGCAGAGTAGTTTTGTTTGCTGCCATCCATTTTTGGGGTTTTATGGGAAGATTTCTCTTCACTTTTTATTGAGAAACAAATGAAAGATCATACAACCCAACAGTAATTGCCAACAAAAAGCTATTGTCCTCCAGCCCACAAATGCAGCTCGAATACTGGCTTGTGGCTTCACAGACGTGCCTGAGGTCATCTACAACTAACAGCACAGGTGAAACTTTCCTCCCCTTTCCTTATCCTTTTCTGAATGTTCAACTTCTAAAATGCCACAGAGTCAGAGGATAGAAGTCGGATGGCAGATGTTTGTCAGCAGACCAAGAGTTTAGCTAAGAAAAATGTTCCTGGAACCAAACATTTCACCGCAAAAAGACAGATAGACATCTGTAGCTCATTCGAAGATGTCAGTCTCTTAAGTCTGCTTCTGAAAATCCCGTACTTGGCGCTGCTAATACTCCTGAGCAGACTGTTCCACTGAAAACGTGGGGCACTTGGAAACAAAGCAGGAGGAAATGTATACAAATAGAGCAGCTCAGCCATGACTTGAAATGATAGTTTTGTCCACCGTGTTTATAACTTTATCGCTGGTTTAAATTGTTCTTCTTATTATATTTCTCTTGATTTATTTTTATTTTTATTTTAATATGAACATATTTTTCCCTGGAATATAATACCTTCAGTCAGCTGGATAGGAAAGCTTTACATGTTCTATCACATAATACAGTCTTTAGCATAAATGTTGGAAAAACTCTGAAGGAGTGTTTTTGTCCGCCTCATGTTCTTTTAAACCCCATTTGGTCTGATGCTAATCCTTTTAAAATCTCCAATGAGATTAAGATTCATTTGTCATTGCTGAATGTCATTTTGTTAACGCTGTACAAATGCAGGAAGGCAGATGAAAGCAGCAAGCTCTTTTTTGTTATTGTATTACTCTGAAAAAAAGGAGAACTAATCAGATCTTTGCTTCTAGTGTAAAATGCTCCTTGTAGCTTCAGAGTACGTGTGCAAAACCTCTGCTTTGAATGTCTTGTTAAAATTGAGCTATGAAATGGAGGAAAACGGTGTTTGAAAAGATCTTTGAAAAGCTTACCTCCAGTGGTGCTGAACACACACTTCGTAAACTCTCTCATGAAGTCGGTGGGAATACAGCAAGGTTGCAAGGCTTTTTAGTGCACTGGCAGATAGAATTGCTCACTCGGTCATCCCCACAGCTGTGGTTGGTACACCATAAAGGCTGAAGGCCAAACCCTGCTGCCACAGAACAGCCCTACTTCAGCAGGGATCACAGACGTGTACTTAAGTTACATTCGTTAGCTGCACAATTTTGAGGTTTCTGCCAAACAGAAATGGGAGAGGGTGGGCTTTCCTTGTGCTCATTGATCACAATCTTTGCGTTTCCAATGACTTTATTGGAAGCATCTTATATTTACGTGCTGCAGAATGAGGCCTTTGTGGGGTGGGAAAGATTTTTACGAATTTAGACCTGCCTGAGAAAACATCAACCATTCTAATTTTAGACAATTTGCATTCCATACCCATCTGCTTAGTGGATCAGTCTGATGTTTACTGTTTTGTGTTCAGAAAATTACATTTGATCTTTTTTTTTTTTTTTATGTTTCTTTGAGGGCATTGCCTGCCATCAGCTTAATGTAAAATAGTGCCAAGGACTAAAAACATACCCTTAGGGCCAATCTGGGTAGCTTCACGTGCCACAAACAGCCCCATCCAAAGCAAGGAGAGCTGGACTGGGCACATGAACTGCAACCCCTATGATGTCCAGTTGCTTCACTTCCATCCTGCTTCATTTCATAGAGATTGATGACTTCCTGGAGAAAAAAAAACAACACATGTTGCCAATTCACCCCGTCTAAAATGTGCTGAAGACAAAAAATATATATTAGATGTGACTGTAGTCTACTAAATTCAGTCTGGTGCGTAGGGAGAACTCCAAGGGAAAGTAAAGGGAGTCTCCATTCCAAAGCTTGCAGAACAAAGCCTACATAGCGAGCTATGACAAAATGTCAACTTTGTGTAAACTCTTCTGATGAGTTTGTATAAAAGTTTGTAAGAAATCTTCACTGGAACACACCAGAGAATAATAAACTTGCACCTTGATAGAATAGCTTTATTTGTATATACTCTATGTAAATTTTTAACCAGAGGAGACGTAACATTCCTTGTACATATCTGACTAGACCGGGGGCAGTGCTGTGCACTGCTGTTTAGGAGATCCAGTTTCTCCCTTCTTGGGTTTCCAACTGTAAAGGCTGCAGGAGACTGCTTGGAACCAGGCAAAACATAGGATGGATAGATGCTCACCACTCACTGCCCATGAACGTAGGAGTAGGATTGGAACAGGCATTGGCTATGGAGAAGATTGCTTGCCTCCACTCCTGGCTAAAGGACAAGTGCTTCCTTCGCCGTCATCTCCAGCAGAAGTGACTGAGGGTTTCGGATGGTGTGGAGAACATTCAGAGCCCTGTTTGAATCATTTCGTATCAACCTGGGCTTACATGGAACCCACACTGCCTGTGTAACATGGGAAGGAAGGTCCACAAAAAAGCAGTGTGTACATACATCTACCTATCTGTCTGTCTATCTAATATTCCAGTGTTTCTGTATTGAATGGTTTCAGTAACCTGTAAACAAGTGATTGCTCCTGTTGTGTTACTGCTTTGAAATTCTTTGCATGCGCTCCAGCATATAATTCTTCAAGAAAAGAAATTATACATATTATATATATATAATGTAGCTTGCAAAATATTCACGTTGAAGAGCAATGTTTTGTGCAAATTGTACATTTATGTTGTGAGCAGTATTGCAATATGAACTTTTATTAGTTGTTGGCATTAAAACATGTTTTTATCGATAGTAAATTTGTCACATTATTTTTGAGCATATGTATGCATCCCAAGCTTTCAAACTCAGGCATTAGATCAACTACTGAGGGAGACTTTTCTGTGCAGTAGAAATAGTGCAGACTTACAGTAAATAGGCAGGTAGGCGAATCCCACGCTGTTTCATGCCTGTTGCAAGGCTGATTATTCACAAGGTCTGTCAGGCCAATACTTCTCTTTTGTCAGTGCTGGAGTTTGTGTCAATAGGAGGATGCTGTTGCCCTCACCTTTAACAGAAGTAAAACCCCAACCTAGCAAAGTGCTTAATTCCTACTGCCCTCTGCCTCTGCAGGTGCTTTAATATACATACAGTGAGGTGCAATGAGGACCGAAGAAACTTCCGATTTCCCATCGGATAGCAAATGTTATAAGAATTTCAACTGTCCATGCTATGTAGTTTTCAATGTAGGGGCTAGATAAAAGTGTAACACCACTATGGCTTTAGGAAAGCAACAGTGTTTGGAGCTTGACCTTAAAACTTTTACCTGCCTTCTGAACATCATTGGTGGCTTTGTTTGCTCGGTGTTTACCTCTGAGAAATGTATGCTGTTGATTTAAATGTTTAATATATTGACTGCCTTTTTGTATATTTGTTATCATAAAGGTTTGGTTTCAATGCTAACAACTGTAGTCTATTTTCAGACTTTAAATTACATACAGTTCTGTATTTGGAAGGCAAAGTTATTAATGAATATAGCAATTTGGTATTTTATTCCTATTTTATACAGCTACCCCCATAGGTTATTATCAGATGGCAACAAATATTGCTAAACAGCAGGTGGAATTCTCTGGAGCGTGATAATGAGCCATCTCTGTTCAATAAAAATTCCATTGTTTTCTAGCCTAGGCGATGGCTGCTGTGAGTGTTTTTGTTGTTCCTTCTCCTGCTCAGGTGTTTCTCCATGTGCTTCACACAGCGGACCGGGGCTCTCCCAAGGAAACATCTCCCAGAAACCGCCTGTGTTCGGTGTTTCACATCTGGAAGATTCGGTGCTCCTACTCACTGCTGTCAGTGTGGCTGCAGTGCTTGTGAAGAAGTGACAAGGAGGCTATACCCAAAAATTGCCTGAGACCTAAGCTGTCAAAAAACATGCACGTTAAGACTTGGGTAATGGAGTGTTATGGTGCTTAAAATTAAGCATCTGCAGATGTATGGTAGCCAATCAGTTTGGGTTCGTGAGGACCCAAAAATCTGGGAGCTGGCTTTGTTACACAATAATCCTGCAAGCACAGACAAGTGGCAGATACCTATCACAAGCTTAACTTGCAGCAAACTGAGCTGCCTCCTTTTCTAAGGAGAATATTGATACAGGAACAGTTGAACGTTTCTGAGCATCTGAGCTAACTCTTCGCTGAGAAAACAGGTACGTTCAGACATACCAACTAACAACGTTGCTCTGGGTTCTCTGCAAACTCATCTGTTTTTGTTACAGTCAGTCCACATTTTTGGAGGGTTTGTGGGCAATCTTAATGCATAGAGAGTGAGGGCTTTGGCAAGCACTCACAGAACTAATCAAGATTTAGGACTGTCTTGCCCACTGCCATGTTGCCACCTCTACAGGACAGAAGGAGGTAGCAATGTCTTAAACCACCACTGGTACATACTGGGGCTTACCTGAGAGGAGCCTCATGTATAGTACAAACAGGACACTGCTGTCCGGAGTGACTGATGGAGGCCTACAAGTGGCATCAGCAGTAGAGGCCTCTGTGTAACATCAAAAAAAAAAAAAAAAAAAAAAAGATCATTATATGATATGATATATCTGAGTTTAACTAGTTTAAGTTAGATCATTCAGACAGTAACAGTGACATCTGAGAAAACAGTTTTAAAAGTCTGCACAGTGGCTTGTACAGGCATATTTCTAGGTGTGTAGCAGTATCAGACAAACATTTCCGTGTCAACAGAGCTTTAATGAAAGCTTTTGCAATGACTTTCATTTTTTCTAATGCATGTTTCAAGGGAGATGTTGCAGAATACAAGTACGGGCTGGCTGTCTCCAAGCTTTGTTACAAAGATCTAGGCCTGCAAGACAATAAGTCCATGAACCTACGCACACACCCTTGGAGCTCAGGAAGCTGCTGTACATAGCAAAGCCCCGCTGCTTCGCTAGAGCTTCTCAGCTCCTCTGCTCTACAAGCCCAGAGGTTTGTGTGAGGAGCTACGGTCTCTTCCTGAAAGCATGGATATTTGAAGCAAACAGTAATGACATATACTTAGAGGTTGGAACAGTGTGTCCAACCACAGAGACAAATGATTGTCCCATCTCTCATACTGCTCCCATGGTGCAGCACAGCTGGAGAGGTGGGAGCCTTCTGGTGTTCTCACAAGTGCATCTGTCTGTGGAGATGTGGTGTTGTCCTGACATGCTCGCACATGCCCCTTCCTTGCCAAGTGCTCGCTCACCTGTACATTGAAACAAAGGCACACAGGCCCCACTCCCCACTGTCTATGAGAACAATTATAGAGTAAAACTTGCATAACTTGGCAGAGCCTCAGTACTTGGAGCACTGCCAGCTGAGTTTTCCATACCCATATGTTTACTGACTTTCCTTTACTAGTGAATCCTTAGCATGTTGTATCCTTACTTTCAACTTTCTTCCTTCTCTGTGAGTTGGCCAAGAATGGCATGCCTTGACTGTGTCCACCTTCACATACTTCTTAGCTCTTCTTCTCTCCACTCTCATCTTTTCCTCTCTGCTGGATTTCTACCAATATATTTAAAGTCATTTTTCTCAATTGGGAGGCAAAAATGACTGTTCTCCACAGCCCGCATGCCTACCTCCAGCTTGCTGAGGGAGCACTGACTGCATTTCTCTCTTCATGTTGACTCCAGCAGTATCTCGCAGCAGTTATTGCTGGGATTATGGGATTCTTACATCCAAACTCTCAGCACACAATTTGGGAAAGCGGATGCTCCATAAGCAATACTTCTCATATAACATATTCACTGTTCCAATGAGCATTTAATGTCTTTTATGTGTATCTGGCTCATATTGAAATCATATTGCTAGACATAGTTAATTGATAAGGAAAAGATCTAGTTTCTTTCATAAAGGTAAGCAAATCTAAGATGTGGGAGGATAAGCTTTACACTAAGAATGCTTTATCTTCCAGTGTGAGGAGGTTGGTGATCTCCCAGAGAACTCTTTGAGGAGATGGTGGGTGAAAAAAAACACCAAAGCAGCCATGTTTCAACTATCTGAAAACTTAACTTTATGCCTAGCTATCAGTTCAAGAGTTTTTTTCCCTCCAGGCTATGCTGCTATGTGCAAGTAGTTTACTTGTCTCCCCTGACAAGATGCTGCCCTATTGAGATCTGATCTTCCTTTGGTTTCCTCCAAATTCATGCTCTTTATCTCACGGAAACACCCAGGGAATGCAAACAGAGAATCAAAAGGTAACCTTGAGGACTTTCGTGGCTACCCTTGGTATTTCAAAGCCACGAGTAAGTAGTTCTTTATGTCTGTCTTAAGTTAGAGTATTTCTTGATGTTGTGACTTTGCTTTTAGCTGTTCAGCATATCTGGGACTGCAACGTGTATTTTGCAGCCCTTCTGAGAAAAGAGATTTTTTTTTTGAGTGAGGTGGCATGCTTAGTCTATCAGTCCCTTTACTCTCTTCTCATCTGAAGAGGTCAGCTGAACCACAGCCATAAGCCTACAGCATAACTTCTCAAAACATAGAAAATTCCCTTTGTTTTCTTGCTCTCAGCCTGTATGATTTGCAGTATGCACCATTTCATGGCCTTATAGTACCTTCCAGCTGTCATATTAGAAATGCTTACTGTGTCTGGCAGTTTCACAATTCAAGGTATTTCAAGACCTTTGCGGAGACTTGGACACTGGAGCACCCTCTCTGCAAATGTTCAAGTAACTCCTGGAAAGCCTGCAAAAAAATAAAGCTGGCACCAGTGGCTTCTGCATCTCTTCTTCACCAGCCAGCTCCCTTCTCTCCTCCACCCTTACTCAGTGTGAAGAGTAATACTGTAGCTCTCCGGGCTCCTTGACACATCCCCCCCAAAAGAGGCTGACCCTTCCTTTCAGAGGACCCATTGATTTTTCTGACTGACACCATTTTTCTTGACCTGGTAAATTCATGCCAGAACAAAAGGTCTCCTGCTTAGCTGGGTTCCATCACCCAGCTGAATTTATCTGAATGTTTTTGATGCCACCCAGAACAAGACACACACACATTTCCTATTGATGAGAACTATCTGGCACTTTCCTCCTCAAATGAAAAGCAGAAGGTTGGGGTGGGTCAAATGCTTCAAATTCTGCATAAGCAGATCCAGAAATAGGGACAGTTATTTAGTGCTTTTCACTTCAGATAGGCAGGAGGTGCTGACACCAGAAGGGGTGACTAAACTGAGACAGTGAAACTCACTGCTGTCAAGTCTCGCCTTACTTTGCAGAGATCCCTCAGGAGAAAATGAAACTCAGTTCTGCTCATACCATGCTAACAAATGCATCTAAGACAGATTTCAGGTACAAACCAGCTCTGGGGGAGACATACTGCCATGTTTGACTGATCACTGATGCAGGGGGAAGCCTTTAAGTTTTCGAAGCTCAGGTTTAGGAAAGATCTAAGGCCAGTCCAGAACACACTGTAGCATGGGGATGTTTGATAAGCATTCTTGTTAGGAAACTCTCATTGACATGGGACCTGAACTTGGTCCTTGCACACTTCCTGGGACAGCAATTGGAGCCCTTGTCTCCTGTTGTATATATCAGTCTTCAAGGCCATTTCCTACACCCAGCAGCAATTCAGACTTCTGACAGCTATACATCATTCTTCCTAGCTGGGACAACTTTTTAGTTTTATCCCACATTTCCCCCAATGGTTGTATCAGAATTCCATCCAAACTAAGAAATAAACTTCTGCTTTCTCCCTTAAGCCTCACACCTCTGTGGCCGAGTCATCTTTGGACACTAGATAACAAGAAGATCATTTTTACTGTAGTGTTACAGCCTGAGACATGCTGGCTGCTTCCTTGGGGTGTGTGGGCTGTATCGCACTAGAGCTCAGTCACTGTCCCAAGTGACTGCAGGGAGCTTCCTGCCTGGGGCAGCACTCTTTCAACTCCATCTCTGTAATTGCCAAGGCACTGTAGAACAATGATGCATGCAAAAATCAGCCCACTGGTCTTTCTATTCTTAAGAAAACTGAGGACCAGCTCCACATCTCCAGCAACTGCATAACAGACAGAAGTGTTGGAATTATTCAGTTTTTATGGACTGGCTCTTGAAAAATAATTTACTATTAACTGTAGTTTTGTAAACTGTAATCCATATGCAGATTTGCTACCTATTTTCCTTCCCTCATCCATCTTTAGATCTCTTTTCTGATTCTTCTGCTGTTTAGTATCACCACAGAATATTGCTATTTTGCAGTTAGGTTTGTGCTGGGAGGGAAGGTAGAGCATGTGTGCCCCCTCTGGGTATTGCTTTGGTAAAAACAGTTCTGGCTCAAGGGTTTGTTGTACAACCATCCAGTGTAAATGTACATATCTTTAAAAAACACATCCAGGAGCCACATTCACTGGAAAGTAACCTTTCTTCTCTTGGCTGCTGAGCACTTCCTTCTGCCTGTCCTTTGGGGATAGCACTGGCTTGCGCGAACCTTCCCTCTGAATCTGGAGGAAGACTGGCAGTGAAACTGTAGCCAACCCATGTGTGGGAGGACAAGAAGGATTTCTTGAACACTGTAAGAGTTGACCAGCAAAACAAATCACAACAGCAAAAAAAGAAAAGCGTACCAAAACACAAGGCTGGTAATTATCTTTCTGTCAGTCCCTACCACAGACCCCAGGCTGGATGAGGATGCACACGCTACAAGGAATTGACAGCCAGCTACAGTTTTTGCCTCGATTTATTTTGCTTCTACATTAAGACAAAATACAGAAAATGGGTGAAATGAACCAAGGCACGCAGCAATATTTTGATAATTATTTGCCTCTCATGCCAGAACCACAGAAGAATCAAACTGAAGAAAATGCTACAGTGGTGCTGTCTAGGGATGTGGATTAAGTGACGTGGCCACCCTGCATGCCAATCTGAAATTCAGCTGCCAAGTCCTTGAGTTCTACCACGATAAATGCTCCTGCCCCTAACCCTGGGTACCTGGACACTGGCACAGGTTGCCCAGCGAGGTTGTGGATGCCCCCTCCCTGGAAGCACTCAGGGCCAGGCTGGGGCTTTGAGCAACCTGGCCTAGTGGGAGGTGTCCCTGCCTATAGCAGGGGGGTTGGAACTAGATGATCTTAACGGTCCCTTCCAACCCAAACCATCCTACGGTTCCATGATTCCATATGGAAAAATGGCACCGATATTCACTGACACTTGCTGAACATGGATGGAGACCAAACAGTGGCTGTGAGTGTAGTGGTGCGTTTCAACATTGGTGACAGTGACACGAAAGACAAGCCACGTTCCAGCCGGCCACACAGATGTTGATAAGCGCAGCATGCAGGCTCTGGTTCATCACTGGCAAAAATGCATAGCCACTGGTGGTGACTATATTGAAAAAGTGCTTCACAACTGAGAATTTGCTCTATCAACCAGTGTTACTGTGCTCCTTGTAGCTGTTACAATTTCCATGCAAATAGACAGGAGGCATTACTTTCACCGTAATCTACATATACCCCCAAATACTCAGTGAGCTAGAAGCTTGCCGTCAGCGTGCTGCGCAGAGCCCAGGGCACGCATGCATGCATGCTGATACACGGATAGATCCTAGTGCTAAATCACCGGGGTTTTTATTGTTTTGTTTCACTGAGGCTCTAATTGGGGTGGATTACCACTGGAATACTTCAGCGCCGAAGCATAACACCACGGGGAAACACAGCGGGAAGCCGCACAAAGCACAGTACACGCTACCGTTACCGAGCGGGCAGCGGGACGCTAGCTAAGCCCGGCCCCAGAGGACCGCCCTCGGCGCACCGCCACCATTTCCCCGCCCGCACACACCCGAGGGAGACGACCACACCCCCACTTCCGGTCCATCCGGCGCTCAGATATGACGTCACCACCAAGTCCCCGCCCATCCCCCTCCTCTCCCTCTTACGTCACTCAGCGCGCCCGCTCGGTGCGCCGCGGCCCTGCGCACGTGCCGCCGCCATGAGCTGCCCGGTGACGTGCGCCGCCTGGGTGCGCCGCGGCGTTGCCAAGGAGACGCCGGACAAGGTGGGGGGCGGGGCGGGGCGGGGCCGAGAGACCCCCTGAGGGATTCCCCTGTTCCTCCCCCCCCCTCACGGCGTTGTGTGTCCGCCCGCAGGTGCAGCTCAGCCGGGAGGAACTGAGGCGGCTCGTCGGGGAGGCCCGCGGCCGGCTGCGGTGAGCGGGGACCTTGGGGCGGGGGGGCGGCTGGGAGGTGGGCAGCCCTGGGAGCTGGGGGGGCCCAGGGGAAGGTGGTGGCGGGGCTCCTTGGAGGAGGAGGTGAGCGTTCCGAAGTCATCGTAAGCGTTTGGGAGAGGCTTCCCTTGTGCTGATTGCTCGTAGAATTAAGGTTGGAGGAGATCTCTGAGATCACCCAGTCCAACTGCCAGCCCATCCCCACCATGCCCACTGACCATGTCCTCAGTGCCACATCCACACGTTTCTGGAACACCTCCAGGGACGGGGACTGCACCACCTCCCTGGGCAGCCTGTGCCAGTGCAGCACCGCTCTTTCTGAGAAGGCATTTTTCCTCATATCCGCGCTGCAGACTGAACCATTGCCTTGAAAGTTCAGAGTTCTCAAGATGTTGCAAACTTTGCTCCATAAGGAGTGACCTGCAACAGGCCCCTGCACAGGGAGCTTTATGTTTTATTGTCTTCTAATACAAGTATGGGAAGCATGAGAAAGTGTAGTCTTAAAAATCTTGAAGAAATGCAAATGTCATCACTCATGACAGGGCCTATGGGCGAGGGGAATAAAAGGGAAGGGAGGAATTAGACACAAATGCAAACATACGGAGTAGAGGTTGAAAAAATTGTATTCACAGGGAGAAGACAAGATAAAGGATTTAGACATGCTGAAATTTTGTTTGACGGAATTCATTTGAAGCCACACTTAGTCACAGAATAACAGAATATCCTGAGCTGGAAGGGACCCACAAGGATCATCAAGTCCATCCCCTGGCTCCACACAGCACCACCCAAAATCCAAACCCCGTGTCCAAGAGCAGTGTCCAAACTCTACTTGAACTCCAGCAGCCCAGGGCTGTGCCCACTGCCCTGCGCAGCCTGTTCCATGCCCACCGCCCCCTGGTGCAGAACCTGTCCCTAACCCCCAGCTGTCCCTCACCCGACACAGCTCCGTGCCCTTCCCTCGGGCCCTGTCGCTGTCACAGAGAGCAGAGCTCAGCGCTACCCCTCTGTTCCCTGTGAGGAGCTGCAGCCGCCATGAGGCCTCCCCTCAGCTCCTCTGCTTTGGGCTGAGCCAGCCAGGGCTCTCAGCTGCTCCTCATACACCTTGCCCTCACACCCTTCACCATCTTTGTCAGCTCTCTTCTGAGAATATGCAAGAAAGAAACTTCATCGCTATTCTCAGGCAGCCTGAGAAAACAGTGACTTGTATTTTGGGAAAGGATAGGAAGGGAGTGGATAGATTTCCAAATGACTGGCGTAAAGGTTGAAATACAGTCTGTGTGAAACGCCAGGACTCTGTGTGCTGAAACCTTCCTGGCAGGCTGATGTGCAGTCTCCCAGAAGCATTCTGTCTGGGTTTCTCAGGGGGTGTGTCTTTAAACAGGGAGAGCGCTGATGGCAGCGATGAAGATCAGGGCCAGGCAGCGGATGGCATGGATGTTGCCATTGCTGAAGGGGCTGAGTCGCCTCCTGACAATGAAGAGCAGGAGGAAAGTGCTGAAAAGCTGACTGATGATGAACTGGCTGAGTATGATTTGGACAAGTATGATGAAGAGGAAGATGGAGGTAAGAGAAACTGGAAGGTCAGATATGCGTTGTAAGCTAAGAACCTTCTTTGCTTCTTTTTGTGCTTAGGACATAAGAATCCTAAAACAATCTAGTGCTTTGCTTAAAGTGCTGAAAATTCTCAGTTTGAATTCTTTGCTTGTCCCAGTTTAGAAAGTGATTTAGTGGTGAAATAACTCAGTGTCCTGCTCCTCACTGCTAGTACTGAGCGGTGTTGGTAGGGCTGTTGTTCCCCCTGCTGTTGTGTTGGAGCAGAGCAGCACTGATCAGTGGAGCTGGCTGAGGCTCTTGAGTTTGAAACTTGGAAGTTCATTTAGCCCACTTCTGATACTTTACAATGCAGGGATTGGTGTGGGACTTGGTTGGTCATTGGCACATATAAGAAGTATTCTGAAATTCCCACCTAGGTGATACCAAACTTGGAGAGACTTTGGCTGGTCTGGCAGTATATGGGAGCAATGATCAGGATCCTTATATTACTCTGAAAAACACTGTAAGTACTATAGAAACATTAAATATCTTAAACAGCATAAACTTACAATTCATTTAGATTTTCTGCTCTACCAGGCTGCCTTAGGGTGCTTGCAGTCCTTTAAAAAGTTTGCCAGATTTGTGCTCAGACAGAGCTCTTTTCTTTTAAGGGACTGCTTTGTGCAGTCCCCTTTATGTGTGCTTTTTATGTTTAAATTGGGTGTTGAGGTGGACCAGCTCATGATTTAAGACGCGTACTTCTGTATGTGGAGCTGGCTTGTGAGCTAGCTAATAGGACTAGGAAAATGCCTGAAGAAATAACAAATCTCAGAATCTCAGGTCACTGTTGACCCAGATAAGATGACTTCCCAGTCTGCATGACTCCTACGTGTTCCTTCCAGCCAGATGAACTCAGGCTACTTTAGAAAACAATTGAAATGTGAAGTAATGATGGCTTGAAGAAGTACATCCATGTTTGTTAAGGATACTTTCTGGTGCTTCAGCATGTGTTTTGTTGTTCTTGGTGTTTACTGCCTCCACTGTTGAAGAGTTAAGTACTGTACAGTATGAATTGGACCAATTCAGAGAATTGCAGTATTCAGTAGATTGCAAGTATCGAAAAATGCTTGGAGTGAATGAAAAAGAACGTATTGAAAGCTTGCAACGTGATGCCCAGAAGGTCTCCCCGTGCATTGTTAATTTGAAGGATGGCAGTCTGTGTAAGACTGCTGACTTTAACGTACAGTTCCTAGTTTTCCACTAACAAAAATGCCCTGAATGCCTTCCATTCCTCGGTAACAAGGAGGACTGAATGGAGGCTGCATCTGTTGTGGTGCGGCTGAGTGCCGGTGTAGCTGCAGGCAGTACTTCTCTGGAACTATTTTCCAGAATGTGGACAGTGTTTTAATGCTCTGGGAATTGCTTCCTGCGTGTGAGGAGCAGCGCCACAGTGTCTTTAGTATGCAGACTGTTGTTATGTGATGTAAATGCTCAAGGCACGAGAGCCAAAGGGAAATAAGCTACAAATGTGAGATCTTGGTGGTGATGTTCTTTCGGTGATGGGTTGCATCGCGGTAGCCTCAAAAGATGGTCTCACAAAACATTTCTCTAAATCCAACTACAGCCACGTAAATGCTGTCTCTATGGTAACTATTCAGCCTCCCCATGACAGAACTTGGTTCTGCCTTTCTGCATTTACCACTATGCGATGCTTTTGGGTGGGTGGGCTGCTGCGTGTTGGTTTGTGAATGTTTTCTGTAATGGTTCAAAATTGTTACAGATTCAGCCTTTAGAACCTGTGCAGTTTTGTGTGTGTATGTTCTTTGCTTAACGTGTTGTCCTCTCCTTTTCACCGTTCAGGATCAATACGAACAGGAGGACTTTTTGGTTAAGCCCACTGACAATCTTGTCCTCTGTGGCAGAGTCGATAAAGACTACTGTAGTTTGGAGATCCATGGTAAGTAATGTAGGATTTGTGCCTCACAGAGAAACCTGTTTTCTTTTTTCCATATGGTTGTCTAGAAGGTGGGGTTGTTTTTTGGAGTCTTCAGCTTCCTCCAAAGTGAAAACTGTTGCTCTAGTTTCCCAAGTTATTGACTTTATTTCTTTTTCTTAGTTACAGACTCTATAAAATGAATGTTTCAACCTTCGTTAATGTCTCCTCGTGTAGAAAATGATGATCATGGGTACAGAGCATTTATATTGAAGTGATTCTTAAAGTCGTGTACATCGTAATATCTAAATGTTGCTAACTTTTCACTTACTTCTCTAAAGTACACAGGAGAGTGTTAGTTTGTTTTGTAGGATTTTGTGAGCTGTAACATTAGTACTTTGAGGCAATGGCTTCTACTTTGAAGCTCTGAACATACTGGAAATTTGCATTCCAGTTCTTTGGAATTTAGTGCTTGCCATGTCTTCTTTCTGCAGAGGTGAGCTGGTTTTGGTTGCTTGCTTTTCCTCTTCACTGACGTCACATATATCTTTTTCAGTTTATAATCATGAAGAAGACTCGTTTTATGTACATCACGATATTATCTTACCTGCTTATCCGCTAAGTTTGGAGTGGTTGAATTTTGATCCTAATCCTGAGGAGTCATCAGGTAAATGACAAAGGGTACTGTAATTGTCATGTAAAAGTACTTGGACTTGAAAAGCTCGTAAATATCATGTTGTTACTAAGTAGTTCCCTCCAGTGAATCTAAGAAATAAACTCAAGATGTTAAGAGGGAAAAACTGAAAATCTTTTTTTTTTCCTCATTTGGTGATAGTTGTGTTAGTGATGCTGGTGTAACAAGTGATGTAACTAAAATATTGGTTTAATTAGGAATAGTTAAGTTACTGTTAATTAACAGAACATGGCAAACTCTGATCTGTTTTTTTTGTTTGTTTGTTTTTTTGGTTTTTTTTTGACATTTGCACGTGAAAGGTTTCAAATTCATTATGGCCAGCACAGTTGCAAGGTTTATATACGTTTATGTTTTTGGTAACCTTTCTCCTGTGGTGCTTTAATAGGGCTCGTTTGAACAGTCACTTTTTACCGAAAGGGAAGAGTACTAAAGAGCACATCAGTTTGTTTTTTTTTCTTCTGGCAGAGTCTGCTTTCAGCAGTTTTAAACTGCTCCTTGTCAGTTACAATAATCAAAAGTGTTCAAACAGAAAATTCTGGCACATAAATGGAAATTTTACTTAAAGAAGTATGCAGCATCTGGGTTGCCAGATATCCTGTTTTGTAACTCTAAATGTGATTGCCTTTGTTGTTGGTTTGGTTTTTGGTGTATGTGTGCAGGAAATTATGTTGCAGTGGGTAACATGACCCCAGTTATTGATATTTGGGACCTTGACATAGTGGACTGCTTAGAGCCCGTCTTTTCTCTTGGGAGCAAGAAAGAGAAAAAGAAGAAGAAGAAAGGAAAGAAAGTAAGTATTGGTTGAACGGAGGGAACTTAGAGCAAAGATAACATTATTACTATTTTCCTGCAATGAAAGTAAAAAAAAAGCTATAGGCAGCCTGGTTTAATTCCCTCTGTTGTGTTGAAGGATGGTGTCTAGACAGGTTACGGAAGATAATGTCCTGGTTGTATACAGGTGGCTGAAACTGCTATTTGCCTGTGACTCAGGGATTTGAAAAGGCAATGAGCAATAAAGGACAAGGTTTACTCTAATAAAACACAGCTAGTCCGGATTCACCTCTGTTAGCTTTATCCATCTGAAATGGAAGCATGTTTCAGGTAGTCATCCAGATAATATGGCATGTGTACTTAGAGGCACACCCAGAGAGTGACTGAGGTATCAGAATGGCTGTTAAAGATAACCATTCTTAAATGGTACTTCAGCTTTAAATGCTCGTTTCTCTGTGCATGGGTAGCTAAAGCCTGGAGGAAAGAACAGAGGAAGAGTGGGATAACTTATGGGTGGTTTCCAGTTGCTGTCTCAGAAAACTCCTTCGAAGCTTAATCATTTAAAATTAGAATTTGTAGGAGCTGGTAGTTAAAGGACCAAAAGTGCACTTGATTGGGAAGAGAATGAGCAAAATGCCAGAGGTGTTTAGAAAGAAGCTGGAAAATCTGCATGTTAGGCAGTGGAAATGTTATTTCTTCTTCTGTAGCCTGAAGGGAGTAGCTGGTTCCGTGAGCTCTCCCGCTGTGAATGGAGCAATCTGAGAGCTGGGGTGAGAGAAAGTGCTACAAAAAGCCTTGCTGCAGCAAGGAAGAATAATTTAAAAAGTGTAGTTGTTTGTGAAGGCATTAAGGAGTTCGTACTGGTGTGTTGTGCTGCTTGATTTCCATTGACGCTGTAACATTCTGAAGTCTGTTTGTGCTGTGTCTGCTTATGCAGGGTTTATCTCAGGATGGGGCGGTGGAAGGACACGCTGATGCTGTGCTTGATCTCTCATGGAATAAACAAAGCAGGTAAAGGAGTATTTCAACAACAGTGCTTGGGTACAAATTGGCTCAGTTAATTAGGCATGCTTTTTTCGCTAATTCAGAACCTTACGAAGAATAGCGCTGGACTTGAAGGCAGTTCTGAAATGAATCAATTCTCAAAAATATATGCCTGTTTTAAAAAAAAAACAAAAAACTAGGACACCAGATTTCTTCTTTTTTTAAAATAAATATTTATATACTGCTGCAGATCGTTTTTATTTCCAAGTTGTCCAGATGAGGGCTGGGCTAAGGTGGTTCCAAGCCATTCGATAAAGCAGCTGCATTTTAGCCAGATGAACAAATTGGAATAGCACAAGGTTTGGGCCAGTCTGCCAGTGACCTAAAACACCATTTCGGAGGATCGTAGAATCATAGAATGGCTTGGGTTGAAAAGGACCTCAAAGATCATCGAGTCTCAACCCCCCCTGCTGTGTGCTTGGTCGCCAGCCACTAGACCAGGCTGCCCAGAGCCACGTTCAGCCTGGCCTTGAATGCCTCCGGGGATGGGGCATCCACAACCTCCCTGGGCAACCTGTTCCAGTGCGTCACCACCCTCTGTGTGAAAAACTTGCTCCTAATATCTAACCTAAACCTCCCCTGTCTCAGCTTAAAACCATTCCCCCTTGTCCTATCGCTATCCACCCTCATAAATAATAGTCCCCCAATGGAGGATGGCGGTATCTTTACAGAAGGTAGTCCTTGCTGTGTATTTTTTTTCCTCTGGCTTTTTCCATAGAGGTGTGAAGAGAAGAGACTGTAAAAGCCCTCATAGCACAGCTATAGAAACACCTCTGACTTGTGGGAATTACCTTTTGCCTGAATGAGTTAGCAGTAAAGTAGTGCTGCTGAAGGAACACAAAGCTGGCATATCTTGAGGGAGAGGTTAAGGATGACGTGCAGACTGGAATAAAGAACCCCCTCATTATTGCTTACGTAGTTTTTAATGAGTCGGCTGTTGAAGGATTCTTAGAATGGGCCCTGAAGCTGTCCCAGAGATAGATTTTTTTTTTTTTGTTTGTTTGTTTGTTTGTTTTAATATTTTTTCCTGCTGTCATAAATGTTTCTGAAGATGCACGCGATCAATTCTGCATTCTCTGGTCAGCAGGTGTCAGCCTTTACTTAAAGTTCCTTGTTATCTAGGCACCAGTGGTGGAAGCACCCTCATAGATATTCAATAAGTGTACAGAGGTTGCACTCTTACCGTGTGTTGTCTGTTGTTCTTAAGTTGTACGCACGCACAGTGTGATATCGTTCCATCAGTCTGACTCAGACGTAACTTTCATATTACTTAGAAGTGATTGTCTTGTGATAGCACAGAGATAAGTCGCAAAATTACAGCGACAAGAGTTGAAGTGTCTGGAATTTACAATGCAGTAATATACTGGGTTATCAACTCCATGATTCTGGTAGAGCTTTCAGGAAATAACACATGTACAGTGTTGGGTCCTTATTAGTTACATAAGCACTCAGATGCTGGAGAGTAAAGTATTTTGTTAAAAATAGGTTTGTCTGGCTCTTGGCTGCAGGCATATGCTAACAAACCTGAGTTGCATTAGGTAATGCTGAAAAGTACCACCTTTACGTCAAAGTGCTTGAAAGCCTTTCTCACTTTGTTTTGCTTAGGAAGTCTTCCAGTAAATTTTATTTTTAAATGCTGTGGGGAGAGAATGCAAGCAGATCTTTAATTGCAACTATATAGACCAGTGTACTTGTGGGTGCCCCATCCCTGGAGGCTCAAGGCCAGGTTGGATGGGGCCCTGGGCAGCCTGAGCTGGTGGGGGGCAGCTCTGCCCATGGCACAAGGTGGGGCTGGGTGGGCTTTGAGGTCCCTTCCAGCCCAAACCATTCCATGATTCTTTGATACTTGATCTCCAAATCAGATTCTCTGTGTATTTAGGATTTCTGACCATTATTAGTTTTCATCTCCGTAAGATTTTTTTTTTTAAACCTTACCCTTTTGCGTATTATCAGGAATGTTCTGGCAAGTGCTTCTGCTGACAGCACTGTGATTTTGTGGGATATGTCCGTGGGCAAGCCAGCAGCCAGCCTGACTCTACACACAGACAAGGTACGTAATAATCACTGTATTTTTTCCAATGTAAAACACAGAAAATTACTGCAGTTTTTCTGTAGCTGCTCAGGACTGAACCCGTAGAACAACAGCTCTGTAGTTTTCCAACCAACTGCGCAGAATTCTTTTTAAACTTCTGAATCGGCTGCTTTTGCAGACAACACTATTTGGTTTCAGAAGTGTTAATTAACTTATCCGTTCGAAAATCTAGGGAGACTTACAGCAGTTTCTTGGTTTGTTGCTGTTGTTTTTTTTTAATGCCTTTTGTGTAAAAGCCCAGAAGGTTGGGAATCTAATAGTGCTGTTGTGAAGCTACAAAGAACAGGTCTCTGAGCGGAGATCAAACTAAGCTTTGCTTAAGGAAAGGATGAGGGTTGCCTACAGTTTGTTCTAGGTAAGAAAGGTTTAAAATAAACGATACCAATGGATATCTGGGAAATGAATTAACCTTGTAATCAGAATGTGAAAGTTAGTTATTCACGGCTATAACTTTATTTTGCTGTTAGCAAAGTCACTGCCTTTGGCAAACTCGTGATTTTGTTGTTGTCGTCGTTCTTTTACCTCTTCATCTTACATTTTTAATGCTTGGGGCAGAATGGAGGTATGTGGTTCAGTTCGCTTATGAGAAGTCTGAGTATCAGAAAACGTAATAGGAGTTCTTTGGGGAAAGTGTTGTGGGTTTTTTGTTTGCTTGTTTTGGGGCTTTTATTGTATGCAGTGTTTGTTCAAAGGAAGAACGTGTCTCTGCCTTCTATCTTCAAGAAATGTTTAGATGTTGTATCGAGGGACGTGGTTTAGTGGGAGATATTGGTGATAGGTGGACGGTTGGACTGGATGGTCTTAGAAGTCTTTTCCAACCTTGGTGATTCTATGATTCTAACTCAATGCTTTTTCTTTAATAACATCTCCTGTCATCTAGGTCCAGACATTGCAGTTTCATCCCTTTGAAACTCAGACCCTTATTTCGGGATCTTACGATAAGTATGTCAGGGTAATATTTCCAAATGTTACACTTAGCTCAATATATTAATACCCATCCTAAGCCTATTAATTTGCCTCACGTTTTCTTTTAATTTGCTTTTAAGAGAGCTAGATTGGAGTAAGGCTGTTACTTCTTTCCAATAAGGTAGCCAGATTTGTACGTGGCCAAAATACAGCTTTCTTTCCCTCTTTCTCAGCTTAGCCAAGTATTTTAACCATCTGGACTGAAATTTTCTGTGCCAGGCATCTGCTCCAAACTGAATTTATTTCTTAATTTGTCTTTATGTCTTTTCTGCAGTAGAAACGTGCTTCTGCTCAGCCCTGTGTAAACTTCTCTGGGCTTTCCCAAGCTATAACACTAGGTTGGGCTTTATGTTGTCCGGCTTGTGTTATTCACTCGTTACATCGGAGAAAGACCTTGTGTTGTTGGGAGCTGCCTTCCGTCCACTTCATTTCATTGGCTTTAATTAAAGGACAGGGTGGGGATGGACTACGCTGCGGATGGTGGTTGCAGTGGGCTGTTGTGCGAGTGACACGTTCTCTCCTTTCTTGTGCTTGCATCTGGGCACTTTGTGGGTTTGGGCAGATTGTGCCACTGCTTGGCTGATCGTGTGCCCCTAAAGAATCCCAAAAAAGCCCTCAGCTCCCTTCTGCTGCTCCTCCTCCTCACAGTAGCATTTCCCCAGCCACTTTTTTTGATGAACACAGGTTTGAAAACGTCTGCATACATATCACGAATCGATTTCTCAAGTAGAGCATTATTTTTGAACAGCAATTAGTTAACTTTATTAAAGTCTGTTCGTAATTAAGTGATATCTTTGTCTAATTATGGTCTCCTATGTAATAAGTATCGTACACGTTGATTGAATTTGAGATCAACTCAGTTTCTCTACAGAGCTGCTGAATGTAACCAAGCTGTCACTTTGAAGTTTATGTAAAAAGCTTGTGCTTACCTGAGAGGTTTTCAACATCTGTTGAGTTAGAACACTAAGTATTAAAGTTGTTTCCATTTTTAATTTCTGAACTGCAGTTTACAGGCACCTTCTGTAGATGCCAGTGGTAAAATGAACTTCACAGAGCTGTGTTGTGATTTTGCTTTTTTTCCTTTCCTGCCTGTTTTCCCATAGATCAGCTGTGCTGTACGATTGCAGAAGCCCACAAGATAACCATCGAATCTGGCGGTTTAGTGGTCAGGTTGAAAGAGTAACTTGGAATCATTTCTCACCTTGTAATTTCTTAGTGAGTATACGCTCTTCTCTTCTTGGCCTGCTGGCTGTTTCATTTAACCTGCGCTTTTGTGTTTTCCCTCAGTATGATTACACTTAACCTTGCACAGGTCTGGGGGGCAGCTGTTAGATAGCTCCAAAGTTTGCACTGGGTTTAGAGATGAAAAGCTCGGTATTTCAGTGGTGAGTACAAGATCTGACCTCAGTAGTGCATCTGTCTTCAATTCAAAATACAGTTGAAGAAATCTGTATAGGATCAAGATTTCCACATATGTCACTGCGGCGTAGTTTATATAGACGGAACAGTTCAAGCTCCAGATGGATGAAGTCTGACTTTGGAGGTGCAGAACGATGTACAGGGGAACGTGTCTTGCTAAGAAGCAGTCTGAGTCTGTCTCAAATGACAGAGATTTAATAGGGAATGGGTGTTTCTTCATAGAACATTTTTAAACAAATGACCACAGCTGTTTGTTTTTTAAGTATTGTGGTTTCCTTAGGCAAGCACAGAGGATGGCTTTGTGTACTGTCTGGATGCTCGCTTTGATAAGCCGCTGTTTACTCTGAAGGCTCATGACGAAGAAGTATCAGGTACGTTGAGTGTGTGTTGTGTTTACCCCAGTGGTAAGGCTTATCTAGAAGATGTCTTCAGTTGATACGACTGAGGTGGTGGTGATTCCTTGCTTAACAACAACAACAAAAAAAGCAAAAACCAACTTGTGCATAGTAATAGTGAGTTGCTGGCCCATGAAACCATCTGTGCTGAGAAACACAGAATCCCAGGATGGCTTGGGTTGGAGGGGGCCTCAAAGCCCACCCAGTCCCACCCCGTGCCATGGGCACAGTTGCCCCCCACCATCTCAGGCTGCACAGGGACCCATCCAACCTGGCCCTGAACCTCCAGGGATGGGGCACCACAGCTTCTCTGGGCAACCTGTGCCAGCACCTCACCGCCCTCTGAGTAAAACATTTCCTAATATCTAAATGTCCCCCCTTTTTGTTTACACCATTGTAAGCAAAGTATTTTAACAACAGTGAGTTTTTCTCAGTGAGTATTGTGAAGATTAAGCGCATCAAAACAGATTTGTTCATCTGGGATATGCTCCCTTTGCTTTTTGGGGTGAGAAAGGAGAAAAACTCTAGAGTCTGGTCCAGAGCTATGAAGTAGAACATTTACCTTCCATATCCATAATATTTTATACTGGCATTTCACTCTGGTGGTGACTTAGATGTAGCACGTGGGAAGATTTTCATGTTCTCTGCTTTAGACTCCTTGAATTATTTGACCGGTGTCGGAACTTCTAAAAAGCAACTTGAAGGAAGTACTTGATTAGGTGCTCAAAATGAGATGATGTCAGTGTGTCCCATCATCTTGGGATGGCTAAAGAAATGGGCTTGAATGAAGAATAAATACCTGGGGAAGCCAGATTATGTTAAGTGAGAAGCACAACAACAGTATCTCTGTGCTGTTACTGTCATTAAACTGAGAGGCAAAATAGGCCTATGTCAAGTTTGTTCGCTCTCAAAAGGTTTTTACTTCTATCCCTATAGGGAGCAGTGCTTGCACAAAACTGTCATTAACGTTTTCCTTCATTTTGCTGGAACTGAGTGTAGTGTGAGAAGAATATTAGGCTTGTTCTCATGCTTTCCCTCTAAATGTATCCTCATCTCTGAAGCAGTGATTGATTGATGCTCTTACACTGATGTGTTATCTTCCAGGGCTACAACTAAGCAGTCAGGTCAAGGGGTGCCTTGTGACATCATCTGCTGACAAATACGTGAAAATTTGGGATATCCTGGGAGGCAAACCAAGTTTAATCCATTCCAGGGATATGAAAATGGTAATCTTCATTGCTTGCTTCCACGAAGGTGTATTTATAACTACTGAATCTGTTTGCTAATTTAAATCTTGTTTTACGTAACATCTCAACAACAACAAAAACCCCACATCTATGTACTCTGGGTAAAACATTCTCATTACAACGCAGTATTCAGTTCAAGATATAATTGGCAGAATGCTCTGCAGTAGAACTGTTAGTTCTCCAGCATGCATCTTTGGTGTTCAAGATGAATATATTATTTACTGATTGTAGTTAACAGCTCTTAAAATGATTTCGTAAGGACACAAAGTCGAGTTTCAAGAAACTAAGAGCTTCTATTTGTTAAAACTTGCCCAGCGAAAGTATTTTTAGATGATAAAATCATTTTAAGATGCTATTTAGGAAAAAAAATATATAAAAATCTCTTTCTTCCTCCTTCCCAGGGTGTTCTCTTTTGTGCAGCTTGCTGCCCTGACTTCCCATTTGTTTTTGCCTTTGGAGGAGAGCGAGAAGGGCTGCGTGTCTGGGATATAAGCAGCATTTCTGCAGGTAACATTCTCACTTCCTGGGATCTTGAGGCTCTGCTCCCAGGATGTATCTCTATATTCAATAACTTGGCGTGGCCCTGAGTGAAACTGTAGTTTGATACTTTTAAAGAAGTACCCAAAGACTGGATGTTTTCACACTATCAGCTTAAAAAATCTTTTTTCATCCTGGAGAAATTTGCCACAGTTTATTTTCTTGTAACTGAAATATAATACCTCATTTCTCATAGTCTTCCTTTTTTTCTTAATGTTCTTGGTGTAAACAACTACTGCAGAGGTGAGGACGGGTTTTGATCAGTTGTCTTAGTTACGTGTAGCTAAATGGTGTGAATTTTTTGAGGCTTTTAAGAGCTTGGTGGAACCCAGAGAGACTAAAACCAGAAATAAATAATTTAAACTGTTTTGCTGTACAAAACATCCATTTCACAGCGCTTAGTAAAGGAATTACGCACAGGGAAACATCTAGAGATTCTGTGAGGGAGAAATACCATGACTTGTAATTCATTTATCATACATGGGGAAACATTGTTCTGACGTGTAAGCTTAGAACTCCCTGCTCTGGGTAATGGGGAAGGCTTTGAAACTGCATCAGGGGAGGATTTCCACTCTGTTATGTTGCCTTGCTGTACTTGCTGTAGTGCTCTTGTCTCTGGGAAAGTAACATGTAAGCAATCCCTTCCTTGTGTTGCAGTGAATGAAGTTTTTGGAAACCGAGAGAGACTTGTTCTGGCTGGTGCAAACTCTGTGGCTTGCAGCTCCTTGGCAGGTAGTAGCAGCAACAGTTCAGAGACGGCGATGGAATCATGATGGACCAAACCTCACAAAATCAGAGTAACTAAAGGGACTCCAGCTCAGGTGTATTCTACCAATTACCCTGTTCTGAGAACGCTCATGGAAGTGAGTCATGTCACACAAACTGCAGGCTTCTTTATCTCAAAGAAACGTGGACACGTGGTTCAGCTCCAAAATCAACACTTTCAAGTTCTGCCTCTCTCACCAGCTTCGAAAGACGGAATCACTTCCGTGTGCTTGAGTTCACAATCTCTGAATTAGTTGATACACGAGATGAAATTGTCACCAGAAAAGCATTCTGCTGCTGTCAGAGGTTTGTCCAGTACTGCAGGGAAGGTAAATAGCTCCTAATGGCATTAAGGAACAACGCTTTAGCAAACAGTTGTGTAAGGGCAGACATGCTGGGTGAAACGGGAGCTGTAAATAGTCAGATAATTTATCCTTAATTTGAGATGGGGTTGTCAAAATTCTAATACAGATTTTAAACTTTTTCATATTTAACTTTTTTTTTTTTTAATCTTAAGAGTATTTCTTGGGTAGTAAGTCTGAGTCCTGGAGTAGAATCCTGAAATGTATCACTTGAGATTGCCAAAATCAAACCAGAACCATCTCCTCTCTGTCCCACCAAGACCAAGTGTTTCCTTCCCCCTTGTTCCCTTTAAGTCAGGGGTTAGGTTGACACTCAATTTATAGCAGGAGGAACCTCATTAAGGCTTCTCACATTTAAAATGAGCACCCAGGTGCCTTACTGTAGACCAGAAGAAGTTAAATGGATACTCCTAATTCCTGTGAGGTGCTTCCCTTGCCACATAATAGAAAGCCTTTATTAAAGGCATCTGTTAAAGAGCTACTGCTGCAAAACCCCTAGGTATTAAAACAACTGCTCTCACAGTGGGGTCAGTGCACACAGTTTACAAGCTGTTACTGCTGCTTTCCCCCCCCCACAGCTCATTGTAACTAACTTACTCTGGTGATTAGCAGACAAATGACTGGCATAGACTGCCCTTGGGAATAAGTAGGGCTATAGGCTTCTGTCCCAACCCTTGAAATCAGTAAGTGCCTGCTTCTAACTTCCAGTCACCGTCAGAAGGCTCTTGCCAACATAAACGATTCTGTGGTGCCAGTTCAGCTGGTCCCAGTCTGGCGCCAGGTGCTCAGAATGGTTCTGCAGGAACCGTCAAACAAGATCTTGGATGCACCAGGAGCCCTGCCCCAATCTGCCAGGCACCTGTGAATGGGTTTGTGAATCTGAAGGAGGTGAAAGCACCAAAACCACCTCTGGTCAAGTGCTCTGCCCTGAAAAGCTGCAAGCTTTTCCGAGCTTTCATTTGAAATAAATGTCTCACGTTAAGCTCATTGAGGGTAGTTGTTTCTTTGCCTCTGTAAAGCTTGGCTCTGGCAGCTGCTTCTTGTTCTGAGAAATCGTGTCCCTGTAAGCAGGCACCTCTTCTCCCACCTCTCCCTTTCCCAAATAGAATCTCTCCACATGTCTCGGAGAAGTTTCTTAATTCACTCACTGATCTCAGAGGGCAAGCACGGTACACTTTTGGGTTTGAAGCAGGAAGCTCAAACCACACAAGCAGAGGCTTAAAAGAAACCAGGAAATAAATACAGTGTACAGGGAGAGGTACAACTGAAATGAGGCTGTTCGCGGCAAGAATGGTACAGGGGGATGACAGAGTAACTTGTCAGGGAACAGCTCCACTCACTGTCCAGTTACAGCAGGAACAGACAAGCCACAAAGCCAGCCTACAAGGTTTAGAGACAAGTTGTTAGCCTTCTTGCTTCATGGAGGCATTCCTGCCCCTGCCTTGGCCCAGGGATGCTTGAGAGAGGCAGATAGATGATGAAAACAAAAAAAAGTGCTGTTTTTTTTTCTTCAGAATGTGTGAATATTTAAAAAGAACATTAGAAAAGAGCCACGATTTTAATTTTTTTTTTCCAAAAAGAAAACAAGTGAATGAAATACATTTTCAGTCCATAAATAGTATTAGCAGCAAACCCTCCCATCACTCTTAAGTGGTAAAAGGTTTACAGCACACGAAGACGTACTGTAAACACTGTCTGATCACCTATAAGCTTCTTCCTCACTGATCTGTACAGTCCTTACCTCTTCAGAACATGCTCTAGTGAACAGGAATGAGAGAAGGTAATAACCAATAGCCAATTTTTGGTTTTCTGAAAGCTTCTGTAGTGGAATAATTGCTTTATCTACAACTGTTGATTCCACTGCCTCCAAACCAAAGCATTATTTTTTTTTTAGAAGGAGCCCTAAGCATCTTTGCTCTATGCCAAACCACATCCTTCAGTTAACAAGTATTAAAAATATAAATACAACTGCCACCACCATTTTTTGTTTGGTTTGGTTTTGTTTTTTTTTACTGTCAGGGCTGTGGCAGTTAAGGACAAGATGGCTTACAGGTCATGGCCATTACTCAACTACAGCTTTGGGTTGTGGCTCTTCCCTCACAGGACAATGCAAGGTGTGTTATGTATCCTAGCACTGGGTGGATTATCTGAGTACGCACAGCATGTGAGAAAGATCTCTGTTCCTTGTATTTTCTTCCTAGCCACTGTTCACTCTTAAGTGCATGATCCATCCTCATTCAGTGTTTTGGCTACAGAGTTTATTAAGTGGTGGTAGTGAGGAAGCAGAACAGAAGGAATACTCTTCATTTGACATAACGCCATTGACTGGGGAAGCAAGGCAGAGTTCCGTAGTTTTTTCCTTCCCCCATTTTAACATCCAAGAAAATTTCCCTCTCCCTTTCCTTCATTTGTGTGCAGTGACGGCATCACCAGTTGAGTAGACTCCGTTGTTAATCCTACAGTCCTCAGTCCTCATTGAGTCTATTAATTCCTCCTCTGAATCCTCCTCTTCCTCCTCTGGGGCTGACAGACTGGAGGTGGGGCCTTTACATATTTTTAAGTGGCGAGTGAGGTGATATTTGGTTAGATAAGCCTTGGTGCATTTTTCACAGACATAGTCCCTCTTTCCTTCATGTGAGTTGAGATGCTTCTTCAGGTGATTTGTCCTCAGAAACAGCTTGTCACACTTGGGGCACTTGATCTGCCTTTCTCTGCAAGAGAAAAAAGTTAGTTTGCTTCTGCAGAAAGGCAGCTGATGTATTAAACAGTAGGGAGGTGGGCGACAGCGCAAGCGGCAGAGTCAGTCTTGCTCCTAAATCTTGGTTCCGATGCAGCTGAAGCAGCAGCAGTTCAGAAACACCAGCATTACCACAACACTGACGTGTAAATGCTGTCCAGTTTTCTCTCAGAAAGCAGCATGTTCACAAAGCCCTTCTTCTCTGCTCCCCCCATGCCACTGGCAAAACTCAAACTTTTTGGATAAGCTCCTAGCCTGCAACAAACCATTTATCCTCCCTGATGATAAATTAGAGAGAAAAGAATTCTACAATTTCATTTGTTTGTTTGTTTGCCTTTTAAGTGAGACCAAACTCTGGTTAAGCTCCATGATTTGGCAGGGCAGAGGTGTTGCCATGGTGGAAGGCTGAGCCCCCCTTCTTTCCACCCTGCACAAACAGGAAGGGAAGGAGGTAAAAAAAAAAAAAAGAAAAAAACAAAGCTGCTGAGTGTTAACAAACCTCAGATGTAAATGCTAAGCTGAGGCTTACCAGACTGTGCAAAATGCCTCCCACCAGTAGTGCTCCTAGCTCTGGCTGTAAGAACAAGCAGCAAAGCAAATCTCTTCGTCTCTCTCATGCTTGCTGCACTATGCTGTCTCCTAGGCAGCACGAAAGCAGCAGCAATCTGATTCCAAGTGCATACCAGAACCAGATGCTGAAAATGAAACAAGCAGAGGGATTAGGTTTGGGCAAGCTGCCTTTAAGGGAGGGACTCGGGGACTGGGAGTAATTCCAAACAGGATGGAGAAAATTCGCAGAGCAAAGGGAAAGATCCGGCCTGGCAGAGCTCAAGGACTGGGAGGGACCTCCAGAGGAACGGAGGAGGACCTGGGGGTGGCATCTCCCTGCACAGAAGGGACAAGTGCATGAATGAGTTGAGGGGTGAAAGGGTGGATGGAGAGAAACAGCTGGGAACAGATGCACTCCCCAGGTGCAAATAGAGTAAGAGAATTAACTAAAACATTAAGAATGACAGTATTAAGGAGTCACATTGTGACTTGGAAAAAGTTCTCAGCAGAGAACTAAATGTAAATCAACTGCAGTGATGAGCGCTCCAGAATGCTATTTCACAAGGCAGGATGCATGCCTGGAATTTCCTTTGTCGTTCAAATAGTGCAAACAAACACCAGAATAGTCCAACAGCAGCAGCAGGCCAGTAACAAGGCATTTGTCAGATTGATTTCTCTCTTATTTCAGAGGGTGAGCCTGTACTCCCTAGGCCAAAGTATCTGCACACCATGAATTCTCAGGCCATTAAGCTTCATTATCGACTGCAGCCCAGCACATCCCCCGAGCTCACTTACTGTGTGTGAGTAAGTACATGCTGCTTGAGGTCCTGCCTCCGCATGAACAGCTTTTCACAGTAATCACACTTCAGATTCTTCTCCCCGGTGTGGATGACCATGTGTGACTCCAAGTGAGCCTTCTGGGTGAACGATTTGTCGCAGAGGGTACACCGATAATTCTTCTGACCTAGGATTACACACATATAGCCACAGTCAGCAAAGTACAGTAAGCAAACAATCCCGACCGCTCCTGAAAAATAGAAGTTTTACCCCGAAGAAAGGCAGATGTTTTGGGAACAGGGCTTGTTTTCCCTCCTGCAGTTCTTTCAGACCCTGCATCAAGACCTTAGCAGTTGCAATCTCCATTTAGCTATGCGAAATAGGCACCTGACCTCACTTCATCATTGCCAAAGCATTTCACACCCCCCCATCCTAAGTCAAAAAAATGAACTTCATGCTACCGTTTCCAAGGACTGAACCCTTCATGTGGTGTGGGGCACTGCACTTGGTCCTTCTAACACCCATAATCCTGTTCTTGGAGTGCTTGCAGCCATTCAGTCTCTCCTGTAGGACACACTTCCCACTGCTTGTCTATACCAACCCTGCCTCCCTGGTTTAAGCATTAAAGCATCACCAACGTGCTAGGACATTTGCCAGCAAAAAAGACAAGGGTTACCCAAGGTGAATTCTTGAGTAAAAATAATGCTATCTCCTTTTTAATAGCAACCGTCTAGTTACTGTACATTAGTACATTCCCTTCTCCACCGATTTCCCACAGGAACTGTGGGACCTTACTGGAGCCTAGACACATTCACTTGATGCACCTCATTCTCTGTGTGGAAAAAAAAAAATGGTAGCTCTCATCTAACAAACACATACAAAGCTCACTGAATTTCTGGCAGCTCATTTTATCCCATTTTTCTGCTTATCTGTAGTTCCTCTAGCCTCTCCCAGTACCATTTATTCCAGACTAGTTTGACTACCATTGAGTCCCTATCCCAGTGAGTGTTCTGTGGTCACACGCACTACACTTGCACTCCATCTGTTCACCACCGAGCCTGTACCTCCGTATGCTAGATTCAAGTGCACTGAACTCACAGTTTTACTCCCCCTCCAGCTTTGTGATTTGCACTCCTTGATTTCCAATTGCTATTTCAACCTTACTGAAAAAACAGGCAAAAATATCCACACTACCTCTTGCCCGATTGTACTTATCTGCATCCTCTCCCCTCTTCTCACCCTGTGTTAAATACACTTTCTTACTCCCTGTCATCTTCTTAGAGAGCTGAAAAAGCTCCCTTTTTATTTTTCTCTTTTTTCATTGATCAGTCTCCTGGCAATTCTTCCTTTATCTATCTCCAAAGGCCCTAGTGATACCCAAATGCACACAGAGGTCATCAGCATGTTCAGACTTGGTGAGTTTTGATGAGTGAAAGAGCTGAGTCTTATCCACTTCAGTCTGACCCCATCGACACCAATTCCAGTCTTCTGCCATTTGGTTCAGATGAAAAATGAGTAAGAAAAGAGGGGAAACATCTCAGCCCCACATTCAAGTGGGCAACTGTGCACATTAACTCTCAAACCTAGTTGGCTTTTTCCTCATAAGCAGAAGGGAACCCTTGTTCTATCATAGCTGCCAACAGCAGAGCTGCTGTGAAGGAACAAGGGGTTTCTGTCTTGGAAACGAAGCCTCACAGTTCTTCCCAACTGTAATGTACTGCAGCTCATCAAATGCTCTTTTAAGCACGGCACAATCAGGCAGAACACAGGGCTGAATACTGTCCTATAAGCACTGAATCGAGCACAGTCCCATCCCACACCAGCCAGTGCTCTTAGACGATGCCTGGCCATTAGCTGGGCTCAGCACAGACCAGAGGTCATTCCTACCAACACTCAGGATGCTGCTCGTCTTAGAAAGGGAGCAAGAGCTTGGCTTTATGGACATGAGCTATACCCTGCGAGCTGGCCCAGGGATCAGAGAACAGGTCCTGCCCCAGTGTTTGCACTAGCACAGGATACCCATGAAGTCCCCAGCCCTCACCTGTGTGTATCTTGAGGTGCGTGCGTAAGTTGCTAGGATCACTGAAAGCTTTGCTACAGAAATCACACTTGTGTGGCTTCATGCCCATGTGCCCCATGAAGTGGACGTGGAGCTTGGAAGGGGAGATGAAAGCCTGGGGGCACATGGAGCACTTCCACTTCCTTTCCTTGCCATGGCCTGGCCCGTGGCTGCTGCTGTGGCCCTGGCTGGGGAGGTGGCTGTGAATATGGCTGCTCAAATGGGCCTTGAAGTCCGCGTAGGAAGCGCATTCCTTTCCACAGTGGCAGATGTGCACGTCCGGATGTTCGGGGACACCTTTGGGCACAAAAACATGGCTTTTAGTGAGGCACAGCAAGACCCTAATGGACAACGAACACGATCCACGTGAATACTTGATTCTAGTAAAGCCAGCTGAAGAGACTTTCACTCCAGCTCCCTTCAGCTCCCATGTTTGTTTTTCAACTCTTTTCATATAGGCCACCTCCACCACTTGAGAGGGTGAACTTTGGATGGCTTGGAGCACCACTAAGCGTAAATTACCACAACAAAAGGCAGGGGAGAGCGGGAACACCTTTCAGTGAACAAGACTCTCTTAACACCAGATAGATAGATGAACAGAAGAAAATCAGCCCTTTTTCTATGAAGCTCCAATCTTGTGCTCCTGATCAGTGGAATTAGATAATGAAATACTTCTTTTAAGTGATGGTACTCCTGTTCTAATGAAATGGAAAATATTAAGTGCACCGCTGCCAAGGAGCATTAAGCACTCCCAAGTCACAGTACTCAGAGGTGGCACTAAAAGGAATTCATGCTGTGTAGTCCCTGCAAAGCCAATGAAGGCAAGTGCTTACTTACCAAGCTGTCGTGCGTAGTCCCGACTGTAATAAAAGAAAAGCTCGTGCTCAGGTGGGATGTCCCGAGAGGTGCAAAAGTAAATTTTTCCATCGTGAGGATAAGCCACCAGATTCTGCTCTTCCCGGTTCCTGCAGCAATATGGAGAGTTATGGAAAAAAGTGCTCCAGGGATGCTCAAAAAAAGGAAAAGGAAATTCCTATAAATAGGTAATGAGGAGCCTTGCCAGCACATTATAAAAAATGTCTGTCACTTCGGTCATTCCTTATCTTAAAGGAAAGTAAAGGAAAACTGGACCTCAAGAGCCACTCTGCTCCACCAAACACAATTATGATATCTTACCTATGAGAAAGTGATTAATAAGCATGGCAGTGAGCTGAGGGAATAGTGCTTACCATCATCTAAGAAACTAAAAAGACATGTATCTTTCATAATAACCTCCTTAATAGAGAACACACGAGGGAAGAATAGAGAAGAAGAAAAACTGTTTTCAAAACTAACTCTCGCGCACCATTTCCAAAATGTGACAGTTCATCTTCTGAAGCTGTACCTTGCATATATTTGTTCCCACTATCTAAAAAAGTAATGGGAAATCAAGCGTTAACCTCTTGACTCCTGAATACAGGAGCAAATGAATTGCACAGGAAACCCACTCTGTGCCACAAGAGGTTCAGCCTTCTCATTGGCCCGTGTACGGAGCAATATGGAAGCCAGTTTGGGTAGTTTTCAACAAAGGCTGTAAAATGACTGAAAAGAACTCCTGTGAACCAAGAGTTTGGAACTTGGCCAAAAAAACCTAGGGACACTTTGCTAATAAAGGTCAAAATTCATTTCTCTAAATTGGAGAGAGATGGATTCGAGGGGTGGACTATTTGGTGGATAAGGGATTGGTTGGATGACTGTGGTCAGTGGTTCTGTGTCCAGGTGGGAGGCCAGTCATGAGTGGTATTTCCCAGGGCTCCATCTTGGGACCAATGCTCTTCAACACCTTTATCAATGACATAGTGGGTTCGAGTGCACCCTCAGTAAGTTTGAACACGACACCAAGCTGAGTGGTGCAGCTGATACAATAGAAGGAAGGGATGCCATCCAGAGGGACCTAGACAAACTTGAGAAGAGGGCCCACGTGAACTTAATAAAGGTTCAACAAGGCCAAGTGCAAGGCACTATACTTGGGTTGGGGCAATCCCAGATACATGTACAGACTGGGAGCAGTCCTGTGGTAAAGGGCTTTGGGGTCCTGGAGGACAAAAAGCTGGACATCAGCCAGCAGTGTGCTACTGCAACATCCTGGGCTGCACCAAAAGAGGGCTGGCCAGTAAGGTGAAGGAGGTGGTTGTGCCCCTCTACTCTGCCCTCATGAATCCCCATCTGGAGTACTGCATCCAGATCTGGTGCCCTCAGCGTAGGAAAGACGTGGAACTGTTGGAATGGATCCACAGGAAGCCACAGGGATAATCAGAGGGCTGGAGCCCTTCATAGGAAGAAAGGTTGAAGGAACTGGGCTTGTTTAGCCTGGAGAAGAAAAGGTTCTGGGGAGACCTCATTGCAGTACTGAAGTACTTAAAAGGGGCTTAGAAAAAGATGGAGTGTGACCTTTTACACAGGCAGATAATGATGGGACAAGGGGAAACTGTTGTAAACTAAAAGAGGGGAGATTCAGATTAGATGTTAGGAAGAAATTATTTATTCAGAGGGTGGTGAAGCACTGGAACAGGTTGCTCAAAGAAGCTGTGGAGGCCCCATCCCTTGGAGGTGTTCCAGGCCATGCTGGGTAGGACCCTGGGCAGCCTGATCTGGTGGGTGACAACTCTGCCCACAGCAGGGGGTTGGAAATGTGTGGGCTTTGAGGCCCTTTCCAACTCAAGTCACTCTATGAAAATAAATAAATAAATCATCACTGTCTTCACAAATATATTCAAAAGGAATAGGATAAAGGGAAGACCTTTATCTGGAACAAGTTAATACACAGCAAACTGTGTAAAAAAATAGAATCTGATTTAAAACTTTAGAATGGTTTCACAACAGCATGTGTACTGGCTTCCCCAGAACATTCTCTATTGGGTACTTTGTTTTGCTGTTCTTTGCCGAGTCCCAGATGCCTGGATGATTCTTGCAGGTCCCCTGATCCCAAGCTCATCACCTATCTGGGCAGTCACTGTGACAGGCTGCGTGATCTTCAGCACAGCCTCCTATAAGCCAGATTCCAAAATGCTTAGCATGGTATAAATGGCTCTCACCTGGCTTTGCGTACAAACATCATCCAGTTACATTCACTTTCATCAGTTGTAATGATGCAGAACTCCAGGACACCATTGTGATAGATCTACCAGAAAAACAAAACAAAACAAATGCAATCTTAGTATAAAACACAGCATCCAATGCAGTGAAAGAGCTTCTTTCTCTAAGAGAGGACGTGTTTACCCACAGCATGCCAGGAGGCCTCTACTGCTGCTGTTGAGGCCACAGCCCTGTTCTTATTCCTTATTTCCCCTTCACACAGAAATCTTGACCTCTCTGCTATTCAGGAGACTAGAAAAATTATTTATCAGCATCTTTCCCTCTCATCACCTTCAGCTCCCAGCAGAAATGCATCTGGTTATTCTTCTTACAAGCCAAATCTTGTGAATGATACTGTCTGGGGAACAATACCTGCTTTATTTATAAAGATCGATTTTATTTTCTCAATATGGAATGATGTGGAAAAGAAAGCTTTAAAGCAGCCTTCCTACAACAAATGATTTATCACCTGTGGAAACTTTCAATAAAGAACAATACAAAACAAACAAGTGCTGCCTAGAAATATACAATCTCTGCTGGCGCTCCACACAAATCTGGGAAACCACATGCAGCCCTTTAAAAGAAAAGGCATTAAAGAAGCTTTGTTGTCAGGACCGGTTACCGGAATACGACATGATACAGAGCTGTGATATGCTGATATTAAGTGTTAAGCAATCAAACTGCATTGGTTTCAGGTTCTGGCAAGGATGATAATGCACAAGCTGCTGTGTCACGTGGTGTCTTTCAGCAGAGAAAGGCATGCAGCAGTCTGCAAGCGGGACAGCCACTGACCTTCCAGATGTGACTAGCTGCTTTGTCTGTCCAGTCAGCCACCTCCAGAGAATGGCTCTGCTGCCCAATCAGAGGTCCAAAACAAGTCCTTACGGGAATGGTTTCTCGTGTCCACACACCTACCAGTAGAAGAGCAACATCTGCAGAAATCAATTATTTAAACAACTAAGAACGCTTAACAAAAAGGTGGGAGATTTAGGAGATAACGCTCTGAGGGTAATATCTAGGCAGAAGATCATCAAAGCTTCTATTTCACGTGTAGAGCACACCTAATGCAGAGACAAGAACCACCACCACCACATGACGCTACTGGGAGCCGCTTTGTTATAAATACAAATCTTAACGTGTTTGCCAAAAGCAAGTAATTCACTTTTTAGTAAGCTACAAAACTAAGATCCTAGCCATTTGTACCAATTAAAGTTCTCGTGGCACTTTCTGCAGAAGCAGAAAATACTAGTTTCAGGAACTACATTTTGCCTACCTAATCCCCAGGAATTTCCAGAATTGTTGCTGGGCATTGTTAAGCAGCTTCTGCATTTCTCCCCAGAGGCAGCTGTATTTCTGTCATGGGCAGAGGGATTCCTGCGTGTATATTATTTATCATTAAACATTTACATATATACATCTACATGAATACACCGAGCAGCTTTCAGGAATAAACTGGAAACTAGTGGAGCTCGAAAAGAACAGGTGTAATCTACTCTCAACAAGCAGCAACACTAAACAAGCCAATAATCACATTCTTCTCTAGCCTTCAGATCCTTAGAGTACTGCACTGTATTCTTCCACTTCCAGGTGACAATGGTGTATAACACAGTTACAAGGTCCACATCCAATGACAAGGTCACAGTCTACATGCCAAATGTAGATGAAGGGAAAAAAAAAAAAAAAAAAGAGGCATTCTTGATCAATTATCCAACGAGAGCATCCAGAAGACCTACAGGTAGCAAACCAAGCTGATAAACAAGTAGGCAGAAATATCTTCCATTATTCCTACTTGTTACCTTCCCCCAAACTGCAATTGCTGTGGTTTTTTTTCTTATCAAAGCTGTGCCCAGGCGATTTAGCACATGATAAAAATAAACATCATACCTTGCTTGCACTTGACCTTATCAAATGTTACAGTAATGTTGTATGGCAGCACCCCTACAGTCTAGCTGAAGTCTAAAAAGTAAGCGGGGGACAAGAAGTTCCTGTTCTTGACCATACAATAGAAGGCAGGGTGATTACAGAAGAGAGAACTACTTCTCTCTTGCAGCATTTCTTTCCCACATGAAAATCCCATCGGTTTTGCCTTTCAGGCAGTGAGCGTATTTTAAACCGCTGCACAGAAGCGCACAGTAATCTGATTCTTACCCACTTCAGCTCCCATGAGAGACTGCCGTAGGACAAGCTGCTTAGGGAGAGAAAGCCTGGCTCGGCTCTCTATCGGGGTGTCCGGGACAAAGGTGACAGGTCCATGGTCAGGGCAGTCCGATGGATACGCCTTGTCACACAGCGTGCACCCTGCAGAGAGAAGAAAGGACAACAGGCATTAAAAAGATGCAACAGCCCCCAAAGTGCAACCAGCTCCCTAGCGATTTGTTATAGATCAGCTTCTGCCAAAGGCTGCTTCTGTCTCGTTTAACGCAGCAGCTTTGTGAGCTTTTGCACAGAATACCATGTGCAACAATATTATGGTCAAGTGGGCACCAACATACATCTCACTGTTTCTACTGCATTCAGATCAAACACGCAGATCTCCACTTGCCTTCCTGACAATCCTCCAGGCCATCCCTACAGGGGCAATCCAGCAATGGGACAGAGTCTCCACCAAAACTGCTGCAAAACTCAGGGTGGTTTCCCCAGAGCTGGCAGTAAGGCTCATGGGAGAAGAACCGTGTTCCCTCTGATCACAAGCGACATAACCTTTAATGGAAGGTAGGAAAAGCCAGGCCACAACAAACTTTCTAACTGACCATGGTTTTTGAATTTACCAGGTGCACGAGAATTTTATGGCACGTCGAACCTCAAGGATATTCATGCAGAGGGACAGTAAGGTTTTCTTTCTCAAGTTTTTTCTAACTTGAACCCACAAACCCCCTTATATCCATTTAAATTCAGACAATGCACTGTTTCTTTCGAAAGACCCACTGCAATACACTCACAGAGTACACCTTCACAGGATGCTGCTGACTGGAAGAAATGAAGTGTCCAAGAAGAGTTGGTGCCTTCCCCTTCCCAGTCTGTCACTTGGCACACAACACCAAAAAGCAAAGCACTGGAAGTCCTTAAGTCCAGTAAATTCAGGAAAAAGCACATCACAAAATGCTCTCACCTCAAAACATGATGTCATTTTAATCCTCCATGAATGCAGCAACCTCAGTAAACACTCCCTTGATAAATCATTTTTCTTCTAAAAAAGAAGCTGAGCTGATGCTCAGCTGATTAAGCCAGGCCCACAAAAAGACCTTCTTTGGCCCCCTGAAAGCCCAATTCCAGTTTAAAATACCTTCCCACAGAAGTAGTCTTCAGTGTGCATAAACAACAGATCCATTATTAATTTTTCAGAAGAGATTTTTGGAGAGAGAGATATGTTAGCATACCAGAATCAGATTCCATACAAAGTACAGTTTGAGCAACTATACAATTACAACTAGGAAGGCACTCAGGAAATCAAATAGAGCTTATATAGAATTGCTTTACGTGTGCAGATGACATGTAAGAGCACAGCAGCTACAGCAACCAGACCCAAGTAACAAGAAATACTATCTGTAATGCTAGGTTTTAAGCCTTACCTACCACACACCACTCATTTTTAAAAAGTCCTTCATTTCACAAATCCTACGTTTAGGACTGTAGCAAACACACACCTTTTTCTTCCTGCTTAGGAACAATGTAAATTTTTTCTAAAAAACACCCTGATGTCTGCTTTCCCAGTGATGAGAAACCATCAAGAGGCTCTGAAACAACTCTTCTTTCTTACTGTCACTTGCCTGGACACAAACCCGTGTTTTATTTAGGACAAGCTATAAAAGAACAATAACGTGTTACAGCGTAAACCTTCCCAAGCCAAAGATTGTATTTCAAATCACATGAAATCCCTTGAAAGCACAGGGCGTGCAATACCCATTGTAACATCCTACCAACAAGGAACATCAGCTGGGAGACAACTTAGGTCCCTGAGTGATAACAAGATTCTCATCAGGGTAAATAAGAGAAGCAGCTTCATCACGAGCATGTTGTGTATGATAGTATTTTGGTCATTTGGTCTTCAACAAGCAACAGACGTTAGTGGGAGCTCCTAAGTGCATCAGTTGCAAAACTTCTCCTCTAGGAGTTATAGCTTTATCACAGTCTACAGCCATCTGATTTTGAGTTCATTAAAAAGAACAAAAATCGTAATTCTAGTCAGACACTTGACTTGGAAGACTACGCACTAAACTGCACCTCTCCCATTGCTGATCAGGCACTATTTCTTTCAATCCCTACAAAATGTTCTGCAGGCAAATCTTATCAGAAGACAAGCAGCTGTAAGTCCAGTTCACGTGCAAGAGTGGTGCCCAGCAATGCTGCCACAGCTGACAGAACTGAACATAAAAGCTGGCCTTACGCTTCAGTGGTTATGGGTACAAGTGCAAACCTCCATCCCCGTGGATGAGAACTTGACAGTTCTCAAACACAACTCCTTTAATTGTGAGAGGATTAAGAGAGTGCAATGTCCAGGGCTTCTCTTTTCCTAGAAGATCAACTAACCCGCATACTAAAGTATTTTGATGAGAACAACTAGAAATGTTACAAACTTCCCTCCCTCTCTCTGCTCTTTTTTCCAGTAGATCCTGTTGAGAACATTTCCACAGTGATTGTTCACAGTTTAATAACAATTTTACAAAACGACACAACATCAAACTCAACGGCTATACCCGCTCATATTGCTTCGTTTTTTCTTTAAGCAGAGAGAAATGAGTAATTTGTGATGCGACTTTGACCATTTGCAAAGGACAGCATCAGCATACCCACAAAAGGCACGATCGTAACAAGCTAAACTTCCAACCTCAAGGCAGCATGGGAGAGTGATACAAAGAGAACAATGCTAAAACTGCGTCTACTGACTGGGGGTTAATCTACCCCTGTCGATATTCCAGTTTCTGAGGACTTCTTAAATAACTACATTTCTTCCACCAGAAATCTGTAAGACCGACAACAAGAGTCATGTTATCCCTCCAGACAACAGCTACAAAACAACTCCTGCCCAAAGAAAGGAGCAAATGCACACTCACATATGGTAAACAAGGTTGCCATGTTCTCCTTGTTGGAATTGGAGTCTTCCATTTGCAGAGAGGACGGTACGAAGGCAAGATTGTCTGCAGACACATCCACGTGACTCGGCCCCATGGCTACTTCCTGATTTATGGAAGACACCGCCACCGGCTCAAGGCTGAGGCCCACTTCGTGCAAGGCTACCGAGTCCAGGGAAGCGAGGTTGTGTGAGGTAGAGAGTGCCACGCTCACAGAGTTGGTGCTCATGGCCACGGTATGAATGGAGTCATTTAGTGTGCTGTCCGACATCCCCGTCACCCGCCCAGCGATGTGGTCGGGCTCCATGACGACAGGGAGTTCCAAAGTGCTACTGTGAATGGGGATGACACCGCCGTGCCCCACCGCGTCTGGCGTCAAGTTACTTCCCACCGTGTCTACGGCCAAAGGTTCGTGGCTCCGGGAGCCATTTGGGATCTGCGAATGATCCCCAGCTACGTCGTCCATTGTAAGCTCCTCTGCCATCCCATCTGTGGAGATGGGGCTGGTCACCCTCGAAACGCTCTCCATAGTGATTGTACTATCCAGAGCTACCTCGTGGCTGTCACTAGGATGCATGCTTTGAGCACCGTGCGCGTTGACTGTGCGGGAGTCCATGGGCACAATCCCTGGTTCCAGCCCCACGGTTCCATTGGGCTGGTAGGGGTCTAGGGCTGAGGGGTTGCTGGGCACTGACAATGCTGGATTGCTATCAACGTTTATAGTGTTGGGATGGATGTACTGAGGCGGAGGTCTGTCAGCCAAGTAAGACAAGATACCTGGTAGAAAGAGAAAAGAGAAGAGGTGAGACGTCATCAGGTTTCAAATCTTAAGCAAAAATACCCCCACCACTGCAGTGCAGTAGTTTAAGAACTAAATCCCTACCAGTGTGTTCTGGCTCAGCTCCTGCCAATATGAGGAGACACACTCTTTATATCATGCCCAGTTAAAAACCTGCCTCACAAACACATGCCGGCCTGAAGCTCCTGCCAGAGTATCTTTTGACAACAAAAAACAGAGCTTCCATCCAACAGAGTAAGTCTCTGGTTATCTGTTAAACTCTAGTTATTTGCCTCTTAGCTATCTGCCAAAGAGCCACGTTTCTGGCAGCACTTAGTCTAGACTCCCCAGTACAGGGGTCGAATCAGAAAAGGTTCTTCACGTTTTAGGGATAATTTTTCATTCTTAAGAACCAGATCAGGAGCAATGAAGAATTTCTTGTGGAATCTAATATTTGATTAAACCCTGGTTCATCTTTGCAAGAAGTAGAAACACTTCTCCATGATACACCCTTTTTAGCTCAGATATTTAAGTTGTAACAATAACTACTTCCTTCCTCTATGACTAAATGACATCTCTGGCATCTCAGAGCTCACCAACTGCATTTCTGAAAGACTAATGTCTCTCAGAGGTATCTTGCATCATCTGCTCTCTTCCCTTAGATGGAAAGCATGCCGTTTCTCCTTATAAACAATAGATTGGTTAAATTTAAATTAGAAACCCTAACATCTTTTCTGGCAGATGTGGTGAGCTCCTCAACATCAAATAACCTTCAGACTTAACATACAAAGAAACACTAGAGAAACTACTATTTTTACTATATTTACATAGTATCAACTTCTTCAGTTAGTGGAAGCTGAAAAATCTTTGGAGGAAATTCATTGGCACAAGCAAGTAAACAGTGCCTCCAGTGTAGACAGAGAAAGATTTTGCAGATTCTGCAAGATGGGAGTCAGCATGCTTCTTTTTGGCCTTGAACCCTATGAGCCATTTGTTCCATAAAAATTTTCCATTCAAACACGTCCAGTATTATAAGCATACAATTACAATTACTCTTTCTGCAACACAACCCCCCAAAAATGGCTAAGCAAAGAAATTGGAAGTAAATGGATGGTTAATTTGATCAGCTGCATCAAACATTTCTGCAAGCGATGCTGCCTGAACAAGGATTCTTGAAGGCAGCAAGATGACCGACAGAAGAGCGCTATAAAAGATAAGACTAAACATCAAGCAGTCTAGAAAAAAAAAATGCTTAAAAGAAACAGAACACATTTCTGCATTAATTATTCCAGCTCAGAAGGATGACAAATACCTTTGGCCCTCAGATGCACTGCCTTCTCCTCTACTCTTTGCCCACAAAATGGCAGGCACGTAAACGCAGTAGGGAAGGTTACTGCTAAGCAGCTGGCAAATCCAGACACGAGTTGTCAGGTTGCCGGATCTGTATTTCTTTTCCTGAAGCCTGAACCAACAACACTCACAGGGTGACCTTGAATTTTATCTAACCCCGTCCACCCTGTCAATCTTAGCTACAATACAAAACAAGGTCTACATTTAAAGCTCCAATTTCTGTCTTGATATGGTAACGTGCAAAATTCTACATTTTCACTCTGATATGCACGCTAGAGGGGATTCAAGACAGATATCAGTATGTCAGGCCTTTGGCAACCAACCCTGAACAGAAATGAAGAAAAACTATGCCACAGACTAAAAGGGGTGGGAAACAGACCAAATTCCTTAGCTGCTGGCTCGCTCCTTTTGAGCACTGAACTACTGTAACCATTTTATACACATATCAAGTGCTACTTCAGACTACAGAACAACAGCAGCAACAGCAACAACATGGCAGCAGTTTTCAAACTCTAACAAGCCATTTGACATCAAAACAAGGCAGTCCTTGCCTTCTGTCCATCTTAAAGCAGGAGCAGTATGAGGTTCAGTTTAAGTAGCCCATTTCCTACAATTCTTTTCATATACATAGATACACATACAACAACAGAGATCTGAAAGTGAAGATCTGTAAACGGCACATCAGACTGCACAAAAACTCAAGGGAATTTACAATTCAACAAAATGTTTCAGCTGCTTCATGACAGAAGCCAAGGGGCTCTTAAAACAATTTCTCTTTGCTCCCATCCATCAGCAGCAGACAGCTTACCAGGTAGAATGTGTCTGAAGTAGCTGCTCTCCAGGTGAGGGTACGGCGGTGGAGGTAGGGTGTAGTTTCTCTCTGGTATACCACACATCACTCCTCGATCCCCAATACCCATTGGGAGCATCAGAGACAGAGCAGAGGGCAAGGAACTCAAGGAGGGGCCCAAGTTTGGAATTGCAACTGGCAAACCTGTAAAAGAAAATGCCCATTTAAATCCAATGAAACTACTGGAGCTTACAGACAAACAAGCTAACAAAGAGGTTACTAATTCCTCAGGAGCTCACTGTGGAAGTACAACATGGTCCTGTCAGCATAAGGTGACAGGCTTCAAAGAAAGGATCACAGTTATCACAGCACTGAGAGACATGCCTGCATGCAGCTAGATCTCCTTTTGAATACATTATGTAGGGTCTGCTTCCACTTTGCAATTGTAATGGACTTCTATCTTTGCAGTCCCCTGGATGAACACCTAGGAAAACAGTTTTGCTTTATGGATGAAAGATCATTATTTTCACCTGAGTAAAGATGGACAGAAATGGAGGCAGATTCGCAGTGACAGGTCATATTTCAAAGGACTTTGCAGCCACACACCCACCGACAATGTAAAAAATCCCACTGGAACTAAATGAGACCCCAACTAAGGCATAAGCCTGGTAAGCACACATCCCTTTTGTTTTCCCACATAAGCAACGGCTTACGGTCTATCTTCCCACAGTTCTACATCTCCTAATTACCTGCAAATGACGTGACTTGCTATCAAGGCAAGCACCGTTACCCAGTTATGAACTTTCATGAGACAGTAAAATGGAGAGCATCAGCTGCAATACCCTTAATGGGAGCTTCTCCCGTTACCTGGTGCCGGTATGGCGTTGTGAGTGGGTGATGCTGCCAATCCCAGGTGACCCCCTGAGACAGGCAGGGCATTGCTGACAGAGGACGAGGTCAGCTGGTCCATCCCTACAGGACTCAGGTTCATTTCATTCATTCTAGAGGGCAGGGAACAGAGAGGGGAGGTCAAAAAAAAGAGAAACAGAAGCAAGGGCATTCCTGAGTACTGACTGCACGGAGCTGAAGAAGGACTGAGCAAACACAAACTCAAAATGAGGTACTGACACATAAAAAGTCTGCCTCAGAAAGTGAAGCATAAAGTACATCAGCCACTCACACTGTGACCACGCCATGACCAAGATGTACTAATCGCATTTGACAGCAATGACCAAAAGTAGAAAGCCAGATCAAAAGGACAAATCAGAGCATAGCTTTTTTCTTTCTATCCAAAAAACAAAGTCTCATTTCTTACAGTCGAAGCCACTGTGAATAAAGCATTGTGATCGCAGATCAATCTGCAAGTTGAATGTCACAATCACTTGGACAACTGCACCCAATTTGTATTTCATTACGTCTGTACACCACATCCGAAGATAAAAACCAGGTGAGGGGAGGGGGAAAGATGGCTTAAAATTGGTAACGGACACAAAATCCCTAATTCAACATCAATCCAAACCTGGCCTGTGGTGACAAGAGCCACCTCTGCAGAATAGCCATTTTACAGAGTTTCAACAGCCTGGTTCTTAAATGGTACATGCTCTCATCTTATTGAAAACCGGTGCTGCGGGTGACACAACCCCTGGCCGAGTGGCTGCACCTCCTGAGCCACTCAAGCAGCTGCAGAGCTGCGGAAAGCGCAGGGGCTGCCCAACAACCTAAGCCCCCAGGCTGGGGAGAAGCGAGGCATCATACAGCACACCCCGGGGTGCGAGGCCACACACGTGGCCCCAATCAGTCCTCCAGGGACGCCAACGAGACACCATCGCCTTCAGCTGCGGGCAGCTCCAGGAGCCTTCGCTCTGCCCACCGTAGCACCGCTGCCCGCCTGGGACACAGCAAACAGCGCGCCCGAGCACAGCCCACAGGGACCGCGGGCCTGGAAGCGGGGAAGAACACCCGCAGCTCACGCAGGCCAACCGAACGCGGGTCTGACCCCGCACGCAGGGCTGCCGACATTCGTCGCACTTCAGCCCGGCTCCAGCACGACGCTCCGTCCCCCAGCGCCTCGTCCCCGGCGGGGCAGCGCTGCAGGGCTGGCATCCCGGCCGGGCGGGCGCGACCCAAAGCGAGCGAGAGAGGCCCGCGGGAGGCGCCGAGCAAAGGACTCCCGTTCCCCTCGCTTGGGCCAGGCCCGAGCCACCCGCACACCTCCCCAGACCCCTAAACCCCAGCGCCGCTCACCTGGGGTACATGGAGCCCGGCGGCGGGGCGGGGCCTCTCCCGGCGGCGGAGCGGCCGCGGCCGCATCAAGGCCCTCAGCCCCG